>NC_090931.1:588068447-588369301 GCF_040938575.1 Ambystoma mexicanum | reverse complement strand
CTGCCGCCAGGGTCGTTTTATTTCCGGTGCCTGGCAATTGGATAATTACCGGGGCATTACAGCCCCGGCGCTCCCCGGTAATTCCCCATAGCCAGGTGCCAGGAAAAATGACTCCCCATTCCCATTGAGTCCCGTAGGTCTCAATGGGAATGGGGAGGACGGATGCACCGGCACTGTGTGCAACAGTGCCGGTGCATCCGTCAAGGTGTGCGAGCGGGTGCCGTTCCGCCCGCCAGGTCAGACCTGGTGGGCGGAAAGGCACCCGCTCGCAGAACCCGGAGTATGCCGATCCGGAAACAACGATGCCGGTAGTTTACCAGCACCGTTGTTACCGGACTGGCATACTCATAGTGAGGCCCTATATCTTTTAGCACACACTCCGTAGCATACAGGTAGGATTCGAAACAATTACCCAATCAGGCAAGATTAGGAATACACGTATCTGGTAGATTAGGAAAAATCTGTGGTATCAGATAGCGCCTAGATGCCTTCGGGCTTGGAGCGCTATACAAATTGCTAAATTAATAAATATAATTAGAAAGAATAAAACACACACACAGGTGCACGCTTCTGGGCCTCTGGCTCACTTTAAAAACCCTCTGTTGGAATCTATTTAAAGGTTTTCGGAGGGAGGCTATCATTGCTTTCCACCAACCCCACTGGCTCTCCATAAGCATCCCCTCAATTTGGTGGTGGAGCTAGTGTTGGCTTTGCATGCAGTATCTCTCTGCCTGTGCCCCCCTCCAACCGCATGCATGAGTGGCACAAACTGCAGCTCAAATCCATCCATGTAAAATGGTATGGGTGGCTGCCAGTAGCTTTACTGCTGCCAGCTCTAGCTGAAGATCAGAGAAGCCTCTGTGCCCCCTCCTTCCAGGCATCAGAGATGGCAAAGGAGTACTCTTTGCTCGGCTATGCATTCACGGCTGAGGGGAAGGAATTCCTATGACCTCTCAGAGATCCCGGAGAGAAAGGAGTGGAACTGCCTCTGCAATGGGCCACTGTTGGCGCCGGATACAAAAATAGGGTAGTGGCTCTGGCTCCCGTCCTGGCCACAGGGGGGTGGAAACATGGCAGAAGCTCTGCTTGAACCAAATTTGCTACACAGGCCCTTTAGTAGTGTCTGCAGCTGGGAGGTCTAATCACTTTTACTGCCCCAATGTTATTTAAAATGAACTAATTTCCCACAAACTGCCCAGTTTGTTGTGCAAAGTCAAAGTTTATTCACACAAAAAGACAACACAGGCAGCAGGAGTCACATTTTCCTGACATACAGGAATGATACAATATGGGTAACAGCAGAGCATGGACAGGTCTAGAGAAAGATTCTCTGTCCAACAGACAGAGCATCAGTAGAACAAGAGCAAGCTTCTCTCACAAGCAGTCAGTATGGGCAAGCAGCTTCCCTCACAAGCAGGTACAGATATGGAATGGGCAAGGTCAGTGCATGTTTCCCTCACACGCGGGTGCAAGTGAAGTATGGACCCAACCAGTTCCCTAGCAAATGGGTACATGGACAGCAAGGGCCAACTTTCCCGCAGAAACAGCTGTCACAGGGGCAGGACCAGTGCACGTCCCATGCAAACAGGTACTGGTATTGCATGCGAGGACCAGTGTAAAGCCCCATTACACACGTTCCCAAGTACAGCATTGGCACAGTAGCTGTTTGCAAGGGCCTGTGCAAACGTCTCTCATAAATGGGTATCTGTATAGCACACACAGGACCACTGCAAGCTTCCCTTACATGCTGGTACAGGTACAGCATGTGAAAGGCCTGTGCAGGGTTTCCTCCCGAATTGGTGTAGGTACAGTCTGGTCAGTGCCAGGGCATGCTCCACCCACAGGCCTAACTGGTACACCATGGACAGTGCCACTGCAAGTTTCATTTGCATGCAGCTCTATGCATACCAAGATCCGGTTTCACATAACCCTCTCCCTGAATCAGCAGCTCTTACCAGTTGTCATGTGCTGGCTGGAGAATGGGCAGGTGGGAGGGGGTGCAGTGTGGGAACTTGCCTGCTTTCTGTACTCTGTCTTGTTAGAATCCTGCTGCTGGTTCATATCACACACACACACACACACGCGCGCGCACGGCCGGTCAGTTGCTCCGGCCCTCCTTATAAGTTACCGCAATTAGTGTGGGTCAGACCTTTTGTCATGATTACATTGCCAGTATTCTGCAATGACATTCCAAAATGTTCAATCATTTCAAGGCTTTTCACTTGGTTCAAAGTTGGGCCAGCATTTTAACATCAGACAAGCCACATACAACATGACAGGTTCAACATGCACATATTCCCAGCCAGAAAGCTTATCTTAGATTTATAGCAATCACTGGATGAACAGGCACTAGCCCACAGCGGGATTGGGCAGCTCTCCTTTTTAACTTTGAAAGAAATGCTAGATAATGCTTGCAGTTATGAATTCACCCAAGTACAAACAACTGCAACTTTCAGGTAGCGTTTCTGGCGAAAATAAAGTCTATTTATTCCTGAATCAGTTTTAAAAGTGCATGAATAAATATGCTTCCACTTGATGTAACAAACCACATGTGTGGTCAGTACCCAGAGGCAACCCTTTCAGCACAGCTTAACATGTTGTTTAACTATTAGATGGTTAATGCACATGACAATGTTTAATAAGATATGATCTGCAAGCACAGCACACTTTGTCCTGTTCTGAAGTTATGTGGAAAAGACCAATACATTCTCTGTTGCTGGACTTGCATGAGGGCCCTTTACCCGCCCTATCTCCCTCCTGCTCCTCCTTGTGATGTTGGCTGTCCCATGCTCTGCCTCCAGATGTTCCAGGAGAGATCTATCATGACTCTGACCTGCCAGGGGTGAGTGACCCGGTCCTGTTGTGGTGATTTATCAATACGTTTTTCTTTCAGGCCTCTGTGTTTTTACTTGAGACAGACCATGTGCTATTCAGCCTGAAACCAGGTTTCAATAGGCAATAGCTCTGCTTCCACAACCAAGTTAATGATTCCAAGAGATGTGAGCACTGTAGTTTGCAGCATGGTACCCCCTATTTTCAGGAGGCTATCATGCAGCCACTACTGCTCAACTTGGTTTATATCTCTTTGGTAATTCATGATAACAGAGGTTAAGATCCTGCTGTTTGGTGCCCTCTGCTAGCCGCCACCCTAGACGGCTGCCTGGTTTGCCTAGTGCTTGCACCGGCCCTTCCTGGGTGGTTGGAATCTTGCGGGAACCTTAACACATATTACAGAAGGGCCACTTTATTTAGTGCTATGCCAGTGAGGGCTGGCCATTCAATGCTGCCTGATGTAAGCATTACCATGGTTGAAATGACTTTGTATGCCTTACTGTGTTTCAGGTTACAGCTTGGCTTTGGTACAGGGGAGGCCGAGTACTAAAGAGCCACTGTACGTGTCGGGTGCCCCGCGGCATAGCAACACGGGGAAAGTGCTGGTGTTTGAAAAAGACATTCACTCCTATCGGATCATCCAGCGTCTCCATGGAGATCAGGTAATTTCTGCAAATTGGAGTTTAGGCAAAGGTAATGTGTGTAAAAGGCTAACAAATAGGCCAGGTTCTTAAGATTTCCATTATGAATATTCATGAGATATATCTGTTGCCAGTGGATCCAAATGAGAAATCATTTACGTATTTGGTGGCTGTCTTGAAAACCTGATCGTTGTGTAGGATTGAGGGTTAAAGTTGTGAACCAGTGTCCTTATGCAAGGAGAGGTGTTGCTTGTTTTGTCAATGATGCCACCCTCGGTGAAAGTCATTGAGAATTCAAAAACGGTAAACTAAAAATTAGGGATTATAACGCTTGAGCTAACACTTCCTCACCAGTAGATTTACAGCCAACCCAGTCTTTGCAAGTGAGTCTCCCTACGCGGGAGGAGTATGCCCAGATTTGAGCCTATGCTGACTGGGCCAATGGCCTGAAGCAGGAACTCACTGATGTGGCCCAACAAGGACCAGACACGTCTGGGGTGACTTTGGTTCCTGGGCAGACAAGACAAGGACTGGCAGGCCAAGCTTAACTGCTCTTCCGGGATCTGGGTCAAGATTAACTTGCGTATGAGAGGTACCTTTTTAAAATAGCAGTGACAAGTTAAAGATTATGGAATGGGCTGTTATCCCAAGGAAATACTAGTGGCTAGGAAACAATGGCTCACATTTTTTCATCACTTTTTAGTTGTTTCAGTTAGAAATGTGGAAGGTCCAATGGGTTAGCATGTTTTTTTTTTTTACAAAATACAAATATTTCAAGATCTCTTTTTCCTTTCTCGAAAATAAAAAGACGTTTTATTTTCAATTATGAAACTACCATAAAAATAGGAAGAGTACAGCGGTTAATCTAGTGTGGAGGTGGTGGCACCAAACCCCTTGGAAGCATTTAAATATGTAATCATGCAACTGCAGGCTCAGTGCCTAATTGGTTAGGAGATTGATGGATGTCATTTTTGCTGTCATGTGACCCCATTACATGTCACTTCACCCTTCTCCTCTAACACTATCTTTAGTTATTTAAAGACGTTGGTCCTCATTCCGAGTGTGGCGGAAAGATAAAAAAGCAGCAGTAATTCAGTTTCCTGCTTTGTCAAACTGCTGGAGGTAACTCCTCCCCCTTAACCCTGAGAAATCTGCAAAATCTGCAGATTTCCCACTTGCAGAATTACTGCTGGCAGAATCACCGCTGGTGGTAATTCTGCCATAATCCCCATAGAATCCTATGGGGATTTTCACCACCTAGCACCACTTGTAATCCTGTGGTAAATCCGTAGCACCAAGTGGTGGTGATGGTAATTCCATTGGGCAGTACTTCAGCGGTAATTCTGCTGAACTACGCTGAAAACCTGGGCTGAGGGCCACTATCATGAATGAAAATTAGATCATCAAATAAGCAGACTATCTCAGAAACTCAAATTTAGTACGAATTTGTTACCGTGTGGCCCAAAATAATAAACGTCGAAGCAATAACGCTCAACTAAACATTCACGAATAGTCCAAGAGTTAATACTAACTTAAGTTAAAGACAGTTTTCCCCACTCTTGGGCTTGCCACAGATTTCTCTCTCTGGGAGAACCCTTGCATTCACGTTCCTCAAACCCTACATTTAAGGTTTCCTGTACTGTGGTTCCCTTTCTAACAGTGGGACCTCTTTCAGAACCCTTCTTTAGGTTTTCGTGCACCCTGCTTATTCCTCTTTTGAGCCTTAGGTTTCCAACCTTTTCTCTGTTCCACTTCTTCTCTCTCCTTTGATGATTGATTCCCCTCGTAGTATGCTGCCAATGATTCTTGGCAGTGGCAAGTGCAAATTCCACACCCCTGATGCGGGCCCAGAGAATTAGGCAGGCTGCGAGGGTGACTAAAAACGTGGTTTCACCATCAACCTCTAAACCTAGTGAACTAGCCTCTATCTTACTCTTCCTTATTTCCTTTAGGCTCTCAATAGTCCAGAGGTCTCCCTTTCGCTCTCTATCATTCACCAACTGGTTTCCTTTAGGATTACATCCCTCCTTGTCCTTATGTCTTCCAGTTCTCCAATTGCCCCTCCTTTGAAATGTAATCTTCTCCTGATCTGATCCTCGGCCCCCTCTTATCAAGTTCCCTGCCAACTCCTGCTCTCTTTCCTCTGCTTCTTTCTCTTTCCTAAACCACTGGGCGTCAGTTTTTCTAGCTTCCTACTATATCCCCCATGGTCTTCACCCTTCGGAATGCCTTTTTCACCTCTTTGGGCGGCTGTTCTGACACAGCTAAAGATTTCTATCTGTATCTTCTCTCTTGCACCTTCTTGACCCCCCTGGGCAGCTTTTAGGTAGCTCATCTCTCATGATTAAGAACATATTCCTGTCTTCCTCTCTCTCACCTTCTTCACTACTTGGGTAGCACCTCCTCAAATTCACTTATCTCCATCTCCTGATATTCCGATCTCACCCCTCCTGATAGTCACCTAACTCCACCTATCTCCACTTCCTTATAGTCACCTTTCCCTGCTCCTGATATTCACCTCTTCCCCACAGCCTGATATTTACCTCTCGACCCTTTCTGATATCACCATCTTTCCCCACCTGATATTCACCTCACCTCAGCTCCTATACTAATGACATTTGGCAACCTCTTGCCCCCACCTTGACTTCAGCTTTAGCCCCTCCTTCCGACTCCTGGACTTCTGCTCTTTCTACAGCTCTAGGACTCTTCCCCCAGCTTCAAATGTTCCTGCTACTTTCTCTGGCCCTGGCTGGCAGTTAACAAGCTTGGAGACTGAGATTTACCTTGTCTGTGTTTAAAATTGTTCTGTTGAGTTAAGAAAGCATCCTTACTTAAATTGAAAGAACTTTCAGACTAGAATAGTGGCATGTTTTTCATGTTCCTAATTTACTTCTTGCACTTGGGACTTTAGTTGGCTCTGACTTTTGAATAACTTCCTTGCCACTTGGTGCCATCAGATACAATTGAAAGGGTCAATGAAACAAGCACAACCCCTACAGCACGTCTAAAAGACACAGATCATATAAATAACATCTTGTCTCACACCTTGGTTGTTTCAACTGATTTCATTTTGATTCAAAGCATATATACATGTTTACTCAGTAGTACAACACAGAACACCAATTTTTAAACACATGGAGCAATATAGATTGCGACACATATATCAGCAAGTTGCATTCCTTGCGATTAAGTACATAGAGTCAATGATACAAATCCTACTGTCGAGATCAGGCACGACAGGGGTCATGTTATACAGTGGTTACATACAGTGAACAGAATTATACCGACAGTGAAACTATTTAACACTGTGTTTCGGCCTTTCTGGGGCTGGAATGTAGCGCAGTTCTTATATGGGCCTTCGTCAGGACAAAGAAGACTGTGACGTCTGGGTGTTCAATGGATGCTGTGAAAAGTAAGTGGGGCATAGTAAAGGAATGGTGCTACAAGGGTCGGTTTTCCAAATTACATGTTACTCGATACAGCATACTCACTGTGATATTTATGGACCGTCCAACTATTGATGGACAGAGCTTACCGTGTGGGTAAAACACAGGACCACAGGAAGTTGAGTGGCAATCTGGATAGGTCAGATGTCGCTAAGTATTGGTCTCTTGTCCATGGGCGCCTATTTAATGAGGAAGGAAATATAGTGGCTTTATGGATGTCCATTAGAAAATTGGTGCTACATCTCCCATCAGCCCTAATACATTTATTGACTAGTCAGGTGTGAGTTGCATGAAAGAATTTATGGATTCCACCTCAGATGTAAATCCACCTAATATAATTGCTACCTCGTCTAAGGAGATTATGACTAACATGTTAGATCAGGTAGCTCCTAACAAGTCGAAAAGTGTTAGAGAAGGATCTAGTCATAATCCCCAGTTCAACCCAGATCTTAAAATGCTAAAACAAAATAGAAAAGACACTCCAAAAGAGCCTTGCAAAAAATAAAAATCAGAGGCTGATAAAACAACATGGGAACATCTTGCAAAGTCATATAAAATGGCTAGATACGACGCAAAACAGACTACTTTATTGTCCAAATAAAGAATGCAGCAAACAACTCTAAAAACTGTTTGACATTATAAGATCGCTGGAGAAGCCTGAGTCCCAAGTGCATCTCTTTTTTCCATCTAATAGTGATTGCACAGAAGTTCAATTGGCCTTTTCGGAAAAAATCTGTAATGCACGTGATAAAATTAAAAGGGACCTAGCTGCAAACTCAAATATGAGTATTGCTGATCAACTCACTGGCTTGAACGATAAAAGCCAGGAAATAAAATACCCCCTAACTCTCCTAACGCTGTGGAATTTACATTTTAAACTATCACTCTGACCAACATGGAGGAAGTTTTGAGGAAACTATGCCCCCCGTCCTACCCGGGAGACCTTATTCCTGTGAAAATAATTCTGGAGAACTTTAAAATATTTGCTCCTTTCCTGACCAGATTTGTCAACTCATCTTTTAGGCACAATAGTGTACCTGATGTTAATAAAGAAGTTACTTTGACGCCACTTATAAAGAAATCACGTCTAAACCCTAGAGACACAACTAACCTGAGACCAATCACAGACTCTCATTTTCTGCTCAAAGTGATTGATAGCGTAGACAGTATGCAACTCCAAGCACATTTAGAAGCTGCCTCTGTCCTACATCCCAGGCAATCTGGCTTTAGACCACAATATGGCACCAAAAGTGCACTATTAGATTTACAAAACAATATGCTGAATATTATGGACAGAGGGAAGTCAGGGCTACTGATTTTACTTGACCTGTCCACAGCGTTTCACCTACTTGATCATGACTACCTTCTAACTGCCCTGGCCACAGTAGGTAACTGTTCAGGGAATGCCACTGAATGGGTGCAATCATTTCTCAGTAATCAGAGTTCCAACGTGCATTGGGGTAATGCTTCATCTGACTCAGCTCCAATACTGTATGGAGTATCTGTGAGGGGTCAGAAATGTGAGGTGGAAATCTTTGTTAAGGTTTTTCAAAAGATGCTATTTTATTAACTCAAAAGGTTGGATAAACGCCTCACTATCCCTACCCTGATGAGGAATTCCCTGCCTAAATAAAACTGAGGGAAATACTCTAACAAAAGGATTCTTTCCCTCACAATGATACACAACTAAACAGGGCAATACATGGCAGCTCAACAGGAACAAATGTAACAGTTAAATTCACATCATAATAACTGACTATCCTTCTAATCTGGGTGAATTCCCCTTCCCCAGATTCAAGAAGGATTTAGTTTAACAGTTCCAAAAAGGTTAAGGAAATCCTGTATCGTAACAAAGTTCTCTTTTGCTTCTAACTTAAGAACACAACGTTCCAACTGGATAATACCAAGTTCTTGAAACAACTTCTCTTTAGCAACTCAGAAAATTTTCTTACTTCATTGGTTTCAACAAAGAGCTATTTTGTTAGGATATTTCTGCACCAGTTCACAAAACCACTTATTTGACAATATTAAATACTTCTGCAGCAGTTCACATAACACTTGCTTCAATGTTATTAATTTGTCAGGATGATTCTGCATTAATCAACAAAAACACATCAGTGGTTCTTCAACTATTTCTCCAAGACTGTTAATCATACCACAGTACTTCAATAGCTTCAAAAGCTTCCACCTGGTCCACTAACCTGCCCGGCTTTTTAAGACAATGTTGGCTGCTCTGGTGTACTCTTCTACCAGAACTGACACAACTACGACAACATTCTCTGAACTGGTGTACTCTCCTGCCAGGCCAGAGTAAACTACTACTTGTCAATACTTCTGTCTTAAAAGTTGAACTCAAACAAGTTAGCAATGTCTTTTGTTCCACAACTTCAAATATAAGAACCACTTCAAGGGAAACCAGAAAACCAAGAACTACACTGATGCTGTTTGCTACACCTGTGTGGCTGCCACTTTCTCTATGGGGTATGCTCCACTCCCTCTGAATGTCTTCCCTCAGAAGGGGAGCCTTCCTGCCACTCTTGTTTCTTCAATTTTCCACTACCCAACTGTTGACAAGATTTCTGTTTTAATTTCACACTTCCTTGGCTTTGGCAATGTGGGTTTAAGTCCTTCTATATTAGGACCTCATTATCAACATTGAAAACACCAACTGCTTTCTTTTGGCAATTATGGTTCTTTCTTAATTGCCTTTTTAAGTTTCTATTTTGGCTTTGGCAATGATGTTTTATCTTTTCTCATATAGATATTGCCTTTTTCGTTGTTGGCTCTTTTTTTGTATGCCCCACAATGTCATAAGCACACTCTTCTGATATGGCAATCAGATTCTTATGTTGCCATCGGTACACTTTTAAATCAGTGTGGTTGTTAATGTAAGAGTTAACTTGTTTTCTATTGGTTTGGTTTTCAAAAGGGTTCTTTGTCACTTGTTTTACTTTGTTTATCACTTTACTGGAGCGCTCCAGGGTCACTATCTAACAGTGAACTCATCGGGTCTGGCATGCGCGTCTGTTCACCTTGTTGCCTCCAGGTTCCCTATGGTCCGGGAACCTCTTCATGGTCCACCGCGTCACCAGCAGGGCTCTCCTACTCCCACAACACTTCAGCAGGTGTTGTTAAACAGTTCCTTGTTTAACAAGCAACTGGTGCTTGTTAAACAAGGAGGAACATTTTCAAAAGATGCACTTTCCGCTGCACGACTCTATAGCTGCGTTTCTCAGAGGGAGAGTCGTCTCTCCCGACAATTCCCACTGCGCCAACTTTGCAATTACGGTCTGGATCTTTAAGGACCTTCTCAGGACCGGCATCAACTTCACACATCACTGTGGTCCCGGCTTCTGTTGCCATGTGGTGGTAGGAAAACTAGCCCACCCTCTACTACATCTTACTATGGTCTGCACCTTTTTATGCCTCTCAATTCTCCTCAGGTGTGGGTCATTATTCCTAATTGTTTACGACCTGCACTCGTGTGCCTCTGCAGTCCTCTTCTTCATCCCAGTACTTAGAGATTTATGGGACTTGTAGTTCACAATAGCAACATTGCTTTACTAATAGTTTCTATTTTATAATAGGCTATTACAAGGTTGGGATCTTGGGGAAAATTATACAAGGAGGTTTCCCATTCTTCCTGGCCTGATTCCCCTCCCCCGCATGTGATCCTCCCACAGAACACCACCCCTAGGGTTAGGATCAGAAAGCGTCTGCCTTTCCCTGGCCACATGAGAAGGGTTCCAATTCAGGTTTCCTGGGTGAAACATCTCAGATTCATCACATACCACAGGGCATATGCATGTCGCCAGCGTTATTTAATATCTACACTAAACCAATCTGTGACATTCTTGTCAATATGGGCATCCAATTCACCAACTACTGACGACACACAATTACTGTTTGAGCCAGATGGGAAAAACAAGGTAGACACAGATAGTGTAAATGCTCCCTCCCCGACTTACACATGCATATTCATAAAATATAATACACCCCCGTGGGGAATGAGACTAGGAGGACAGGGTGCAAGATTGAGTACGTTTATATAAAGTTGGCATCCGGAGAACTCTGCTGCCTCGAGAGCGCTCTGGCAAACATTACAATTACAGAAAGTTATAAAGGAAAACATTGTCATAGATGACGCAACTAACATAGGGTACCACACTAACGCGGGATTGGCTGGACAGCATAGATACATATGTGAATGTAGGTGCTTCTTCTCCTGGATTGGCCCCAGATGGCTGGAGGGTGAGCG
This sequence comes from Ambystoma mexicanum, assembly GCF_040938575.1. NCBI lineage: Eukaryota > Metazoa > Chordata > Amphibia > Caudata > Ambystomatidae > Ambystoma > Ambystoma mexicanum. The sequence continues at coordinate 588,358,124 of NC_090931.1, read as the reverse complement.
TCACAGCGTCCAGCTGCATGTGTCCAGGAGGGATGAGGGTGAGGTCATGGTGAGATAGAGTTGACACTAACTTAACTGGCATGAGAAACTACCACTAGACATACAATAAACAATAATCATTAGTATACCTTTGAATAAATCTCGAAAACCTATAAATTGCATGCATGTGACTATACCATCTTTCATTGGGACTTTTACGCGGTCCAAGGTGTAGGGGGCTTGTTCTCTGTGATAACCTTGGTGACTGGGTGGTTCTATAACTCAAGGGAGTTATAGTGACATGTGTTGGTTTTAAGGCACAATATACTGAGACAGAGGTCTGAGTTTATTGGGGGCACTGTGGGATGGGCTGCACAGCAGGGTCCCACTTCTGGTTCATCAAGAGAATACCTTACAGGGTTACATTGGCAGTATTTTTCCAACAGCGGGGCCATGGGGCAGGGGCAGGTTTGTGGAGATGGATGAGCTAAAAGGCATAGTTCTAGCCAGTACACACACAGGGCAGTAATGACAGAGGAAGAGGGAGATGATACATTGTGGTGTTTGTTTCAATTATCCCCGGCGCATCCGCGAGAAAGGGAGTTGTGAAGCTTTCAGACAGGAAAGAAAAGGTGGGGGGCATGCGCGCGCTGTGCGTGGCACTGCAGAGGGGAGAGAAGCCTTTTCGTACTATTGGAGTGAGGCCTAGTCCAAAGATTTTCTTTTTTTAAAAAATAATTGTATTAATTTTATTTCAACAAACAATACAAACCAAACTTGCAGTGCGTACAGTAACATTATAAACATACATCGGTTCAACATGTCCTCCCCCCCCTTTTGAGCCTACTCCCTTTCGTGTTCTGTTTATGCATCTTGTAATAAGGATACCTCCTCAATGATTTCCGTTGGGTCTCGTATTAACCCAAATAACTCTGCTATTAATTGTTTCCAGGCTATCAGGGTCTCAGCCTCTTCCTCCCCCCTGACATTACTTGCATCTTGCCATACCGCAGTTTCCGCTTCGACCCATTTCTGTAGGTCTTTCCACCATACTTCTATTCGTGGTCTCTGGCATGCCTTCCACCCCATGGCAATTCTCCTCTTTGCAAGTACATACACTAGATCCTTCTTTAATTTACACACATGCTTGAGTTTGCATGGTTTCGGAAACCCTCCCATCAAACAGGCCCACACCGTGTCCACCACAATCTTGATTCCTTTTTCGGCTAATCTGTGTGCCACCTCACCCCAAAAACGCTCAATGACTGGGCATGACCAGAACATATGCACCATTCCGGCATTTTCCTCGTCACATTTGGGGCATGCTTGTCGTCCTATGTTTTTAAAATTGCCTATTCTCTGGGGCATCATATACGCCCTATGGGTTACGTACAGTTGTATCTGTTGCAGTCTTGCATTTCTCGACACTTTTTTGTGGTACCCTTGGGCTCGTTCCCACATTCCATCATTCATTGGGGCTCCCGCTTCCTCTTCCCAGTCCCGTCTCAGTTGTGCCACTTCCTTCCCCACCTTGGACATCATCAGCTCATATATTCTGGATATCTCGTGTCCCCCCTCTGCAATGTCATATATTGTGTCCACGGTAGTGTCCGGTTCTTCTTCTAGTATTAGTTCGGACCATGTCTCCTTGATTCTCCGCACTATCCCATGGTATGCGATATACTGGCCCGTGTGTAACCCAGTTTCCTCCTCCAACACAGCAAAGTCCCTTACATTCCCCTTCTGCCATATATCACCCATGGTTGCTATCCCCACCGGTTCCCAGTGTTTCCTAATCATCATCCTTAGTTGCTTGTCTTTGCCCGCCAGCACCACTAGTGGTACCTGTGGGGAGCACAGGAATGAATACACCATCAGCTGGCAGGCCCTGCGCCATATCCTCCACCCAAGTATTATCATCTTTGGACGCCCTTCCATGTCTGGTTTAGGCAGCCACATCATTTCCTGTCACAGTCCCGTCGGAACAGCCTGGACTCCGAGGTTGACTCTTCAGAGAGCCATTTAGCTACATATTGTAGCTGGCTTGCTATGTAATAAATTTCATAGTTTGGCAGTTTTATGCCCCCTTTCTCATATGAGTTTTGTAGCTTCCAAAGGACTACTTTATTCCTCGTCCCATGACAGAGGAAATCCCTGCACATGCTTTCTATTTTAGCAAAAGGTCTGCCTTGTTATAAGGTATGGGATATTTCCAAAATAATGCAAGAGTCTCGGTAGGACCACCATTTTAACATTGCCTCTCGCACCATCATCGCCAGGGGTAGCTTCACCCAAAACCTCATGCTATTTCCAATTTTCCTGATAGCCTCCTCTGTGTTATACTGGTGTTCCTCTTCCACCGTGTGATATATATCTATTCCAAGATATCGGAACGTGCGCACCTCCCATGGTATCTGTAGAACCGGTAGCTGTTCTAATGGGATCCCTTTGTACCTGCCCAGTGGAAATATACTAGATTTTTTGGGGTTCACAGCTATGCCAGACAACCTTGCATATCTCTCCATCACTTCCAGAATGTACTGGAGGTTTTCTTCCGGGTGCCTTAAATACAACAACATGTCATCCGCATACAAAGAGATTAGATGCGGTTCCCCTCCTACTGCGATGCCTATCGGGTCGTACTGTTGCCTCAGATATATGGCCAAGGGTTCCAGGGCAAGAATATACAGAATATCATGGGCATCCCTGCCTAGTGCCCCTACGAAGTTGCCACCTCTCTGATATCACCGCTCCTGTTTTAACTCTGGCCAACGGCGCGCTATATAATATTTTAGCCCACTGTAGGTACCCAGGCCCTATCCCATAGCCAGCCAGGGCCACCATCAGCCACGGCCATTTGACCGAATCAAAGGCCTTTATTGCGTATAGCGATACAATTGCCAGTTCGCCCTCGTCCTCATTTGCATGCTCAATGACTCGATGGAGTCGCCTAAGATTGTTGGATATGTTCCTCTTTGGAACATAGCCAGTATGGTCTGGATGTATTAGTTTGGCGATGACCCTCCTCATTCTATTTGTCAAGACAGCTGTCAATATTTTACTGTCTTGATTGAGCATTGACAAGGGTCTGTATGAGCCGCAGTCACGACCGGGCTTATTGGGTTTGGGTAGCGGTATAATTGTCGCTTCTCTAAGAGAATTCTGGCAGCCTTCCCCATTCATACGCCTCGTTCAGCATTTCTAAAAGCGGGGGAAGCACCTCATCCTTATATGTTTTATAAAATTCACTTGGGAGTCCGTCAGTCCCCGGGGTCTTGCTGGTGGGCAACTGTCTCACTACTTCTTCCAATTCCTCTAAGGTAATCAGAGCATCTTCGGCACTGATCTGTGGCAGTCCTATATCCTCCAGTGTTTCTACTATTTCTGTACCATCACTATCCTCATCATCTCGTACAGGAGTCGATAGTACTCCACAAATTCCTGGTTAACTCCTTCCTGGGTGTCCACTATGCTCGCATCCTCCCTCGTTATTGTTCCGATTGTGGGCCTGGGGGTCTCATTCTTGTATAGCCATGCCAGGACCGTCTCTGGTTTATCCCCCCGCATGCTGTCTCTCTATATACTTCTTATAGTTAAGATTGCACAGTCTCTCCCAGAGCCCCGCACATTTCTGCTGCAACTTAAATATTACTTCATTACCTTCCTTGGTGTTACCTCACTCACTTAACGCCCTTTCTAGTTCCCTTTCTGTATCTTGCAGTTCAGCCTGGATCCCTCCTTGTAGCCCTCTGGACTTAGCTATAGCTACCCCCTCATTACTACTTTAAAGGCCTCCCAAAGCATACCCGCTGTCTCTACACTGCCAGTATTGATCTCAAAGTAGTTTAGTAGTTTATTATTTCCTCCCTCGTGTCCTCCCTGAAGATAGTGTCTTTCAGCGCCTCTGCTCTGAGGTGCGATGTCGGGATCTTTGCTCTCCGGGGGTCGGTATTGCCACCTCAGGATTAGTGGCGAGTGGTCTGAGAGGACCCTCGCTTTATATTTCCTCTGTGATATCTCAGTCATTAGCCCCTGTGTGGAAAACATATAGTCCAGTCTAGTATGCAGGTTTTGTGGAGCTGAGTAGTGCGAATATTGCCTCTGCCGGAGGTGATGTGACCTCCATACATCCACAAATCCGAAATCATCCAACAGCGTATGCAGTGCTCTAGCGGCTGGGGTTGGTCCATCCATTTTACCATCTGACCTATCTACCCCGGGGTTTAACACGCAATTGAAATCACCTCCCCAGATCACCGCCCCTCCCAGGCACGTACTGAGTTTGTTGCATAGGGTTCTAAAATATGCCGCCATGTTTTGGTTCGGGGCATACATGTTTATGACGCTTAACTACCTGTTTTCCACCAGCCCTCTCATCATGACCATCCTCCCGTCTGCCTCCACCGTGGAGTGTAACAGTTGGAACAGGACATATGGCGCCACCCAAATGATCACCCCCCTGGCATAGGCCGAATTTGATGCACCCACCACAGTCCCCCTCCATTTCTTCCGGATAATCCCCATCTTGTCTTTCATAAAATGGGTCTCCTGCAGCAGAGCTATGTCTATTTTCTGTCTGCGTAGATATAGCATGACCTTATTCCTCTTTAGATAACTATTGAGCCCTCTGACATTCCAAGTAATTATTTTAAGATCCCCCATGGCATATCAGGGTCCCTCTCCTCCCACCACAAGTGCAGTCCATGACCGAGTATATTTCCATTCTGTGTAGGCTTGTTTCCCAACAAAAGCTTCCCCAAACAACAAACATTTCAATCTTCCCAACCTCCCTCCTGCCTCCCTTCCCTGCCCCAACTCACTCCCCTCCATTTCCCCCCGCCCCAACACCCTACCCAACTGTTTCCCAGCTCCATCCCTGGATCTCAGGCACCCCCGCATCTAGCCCTTTTCTGGCAATTGCCTTTACTCACGGCTCAGCAGGGTGAAGTCGCTCTAATGGCGGCACTACTACTCTAACTCCCGGGGGCAGGTCGTCTCCATCTTGCCACTCCCGTTTGCTTCCATGTGGACGCGCTTAGTGCTACCCAATTTACATTCACATTTTATATTCTAGTCCAACAAGTCCAAGTGTTTCTTGTTACAATTTTCAATGTTCTCTGTCCTCGCCCCACCCCTGTTACCCTTGCGACAATCCTTTTGTTTATTCCCTGGGGCCCCCCCCTCTCCATCCTTGCATCTTACATAATGTGACCCCCTCACTTATCATGATCCTCGTGATCTTGCTTCTCGCCTTGTTCTGGACAACCCTGCATATCCAGCCATGCCGTTGCGTCCTCTGGGGTGTCAAAAAAATACGCCCTACTTTTGTGCAGGACTTTGAGCTTTGCGGGATACAAAAGCATGTATTGATTCCAGCCGTACACAATCTCCTCTTGATCGCAACATAGTTATAACGCTGTCTCTGCACCAACATGGTGTACTCAGGGTATGCTGTGATGGTTGCAGATGCCTTTTGATCGTTTCACCCTTGCGAAAATACTCCAAGATCTTCTCTCTGTCTTTGTAGTTCAAGATTTTTGCTATTATCGACCGAGGGGGGCTCCAGGTCGTGGTTTCCTCATCAGGGCCCTGTGCGCCCATTCAACAGCAAATCCTTGGGAAAGTTTGTCGGTTCCTATTTCTTGCAGGATCAATTCTCCACGTAGTCCGTGGTGTCCTGGCCTTCCTCTCCGTCCGGTAGGCCGACCACCCGTATGTTGTTCCGTCTCGCTCTCCCTTCAGCCTCTTCCACATGGTTCTCCAAGTTGGCAACCTGTTACTTCAGTATGTGGACTTCCTTTGCATTGCTTGTGCTGGTTTCCGTATTGGTTTTCACCGCACTCTCTAGGCCGCTTGTTCTTTCAGCCAGCGCTCTCACATTTTCGCAGCAGGTTGACCTCTAGCCCAACCGCATCTATTTTGGTTTCCACAGCGGTTCTTAGGTCCGCCATCACTGTCCCCCATGAGGCTTTCAACTCTGTAATGGCTGTTAGGATCAAGGGATCCTCTTTTGTCAGGGATATTTCTGCAGACGCAGCTGCCGCACCCTGTACCGGGGTGGTTGGAGTCTGTCGCGGCTTGGCAAAAATGTCCATAGTGGGCTGCTTGCTCTTGGTCTTGCCTCCTCTCACCAACATTGTGTAGTCCTGCCTGTATACCGGGGTCAAACTTTTCCGTAGCGTGCGGATCCTGCTGCCCTGTTCCTCCTTCTCCATGGTTGCAGTGCGCTGTGGCACTGCCAGGCCTATATGTCTCTTTCACTGTATCCCGGTCCACTTTCTGGGGGTTTCACCTCTCGTTCTCGAGGGTAGTCTATTGTAGCTCACGCGTGTCGTGAGCAGCTCATGCACTGTGTTGTGGTCTGCTTCTCTTTCCAAGTCTCTACAAGTCCCACACGCTGGGTAGTCGAGTGAGCTCCTCAGCTATTCGCCCCATTCGTGTGGGCTTCTTGGGCCCCTTCTTTCTCTGTCCTGCGGCTGGGCCTCTTCGCCACCAGGCATGTAGTGTGACGGTGTGTCTCACTGGTTCTCTATTCTCAGTGCAGTTCTCTCAGCCGCAGTTGCCTTTCGCTTCACATACCACGCGCTGCGCTCTCCATGCCATCCTTTGCCCGCAGCGGGTCTGCTGGGCCTACTTCAGCCTCCTTTGTTCTAGCACACCGGCCATTTTGTCTGGGGTGTCGCACCGTGGCTACAAACTTTCAGTTGATCTTGCCAATCCTCCTGTAGTCATCAAGGACTCAGCTCTCCGTCAAAATTGCCCCACACCTTTACACATCCAATAGTCTATTTCTGAGCACGATCATGTTTTTTTTAGCTTATTTTCACGCAGGATCATATCGGATCGTCGGGAGCAGCTCGGAAGACACGTCCTACTCCATGGCCCTCTTGCCACACCCCCAGGCCTAGTCCAAAGATGGAGTCGAGGGCACACAAAATGGATGCAAAGTGTGTCCCACAATAGCCCCACCTATGCTAATGTTAGCATAAGGGCAATGGAGGCGTCCCCCACTATTGCACAAGCAATTAGTCCATAACGTGTAGAATGTGCGAGGGCGACCCAAACGACCCCTCACTCCCACACATTCCCCCCTTCCGTTACATCTAAAGTAACAAACTAATCCTTACTGTTATTTTCATTTCAATAGTACTCTGCTTCTTGCACTGCTTCATCCCAAGCGGGTGTCCCTTTAATTAGCATCCAAGCCCTGCAAACACTTTGTAGGCTTTGACCTTTCCTGGCACATTAATCAGGTGTACAGGTCATATATATTCCCCCATCCCCATCCAGGTCCACCCACACCTCCCTGTACCATTGTAACTCCCTTGGCTCCTTAATGGTGGTGTGGTATAAGTTATCTACCTTGTCCCCATTCTGGTGATATACAGCTGTCAGGTGATACTTTGGTGGATTGCACTCCCCAGTCTGTATTTGAGCATCTATCATGGTTGCTACCGTTGTCGATTTGTCCATTGTTACCATCATCATTGCTGAACTAGGCATAGATTTTTCGCAACATTGTATGCCCATCTGGCACACACAGAAAAATAGTAGCACAAAAAAAACGATGAGTGGGACAAAAATGTTCATCATCACACTGAGCCAAGACGGTTTCCAATTGAAGATGTCATCGAACCAGTTGCTTGGCTCTATTCCTCCTTCCTTCCGCATTCTCTCCCCCAAACTGTGCACAGCCAAGATGATGTGGGAGCGGGTCCCATTGTCTGCATCTTCAGAAGGTTAGAAAGTGCAGTATGCGCTCCCGATTTTTCGGCAAACACTGCCGTCCATTGCTGTGAGGAGGTCCAGGATGTACCGGTTCTGCATCTTCATTAAGCGCAATGCGCGAACCTCCACCTTGATGACATTGAACCCTTCTTCAGTGTCGTTGGCCAGTTGGATCAGCTCCCAGTGCACAATTTGCAGCCATTTGGTGTTTGGTCGTGCTTGAAGTCCCGGCACCAGGAGGGAAGCAAAGAAGGCTTCAGCAGAATTGAACAGTTTGTATTTGTCTGGAATCTCAGCAAGGAGTTCTGATGACTTTCTGGAGATATAGTTGGATGACCGTCATTTGCGAGACACCCTGTCTTGTAGCTCGTTTTCAGACAGAATGTCGTATGTGGAAGGCTCTGTTATTGCTGGCTGCGGTGCTGCCGATATGCCAGCCAAATGTTTCCCCCCTTGGAAATGGCTTTCTGGAATCACCATTAGCGCTCAGTGCAGTGTGGCCAGTGCAAATGTACCCCTCCAGGATGGTGGGAGATGCAGGTGTGCTTGTTTGCCACATACCTTATACATGTTCATGAGCGCTGCTGTGCCCTTTTTCATGTCCGGGATGATGATTGTCTTGTTGCATTTTTTGTTTGAGCCCATTTGCACCTTTCCCTCGCCATGGAAGCAAAGTTCGTTTTTTATTTTCTTTTTGTGTTTTGATGGGTTTCTCGAGAGCTGTGATCCATGTGAACTTTGCAATGTGTTCGGACTAGACCGGAGTACATGTTTCTTTGACCCATTGAAAGTTCTCTTCAGTAAGTCCTCGCAACGCCTCTGCTTTACACGTGATCGGCTCGTCATGCCATTTGTTTTCTGTAAACCGTGTCCCTCTGATAACAAAAAATGGTTCTTTGATGCAGATCACTCCTTGCAGCTTACTCACGCAGGTTTTTTCATTCTGCAGCATTTCCATTGTATCTGTGTGTGACTGGAAGGTGCTCCAAATCCTACATAATAAGAGATTAACTAAACATTGGGCATCTGACAAGGGCACTTCTTGAGGTATAAGTATTTTAGGTGTGCCCGAGGCATGAGGTATGAGAGAGCAGACATAACAACTCTCATTTGTTGCTTGCTTGGCTGTTGCACTCATGTCTGAGTACCATTTGTTTGATTGATCTGGGTGGCGGGGGTCTTCAATCTCATCTAATCTCAGGCCATGGTATGCGTCATAATGTTTCCCTCCCGCCCCCCTTTTCCACCTCCTCCTCCCCCCTTCACTATTATTTGTCATTTTCACTCTCCTGTATTTTATGGGAAAGACATCTGCCCACGTTACTTCGCTTAGTTCACTAGCAGCTTGCCAAGATTGTGATATTGGAGTGTCTTGGGTAATTGGAGTATCAGGGTTAAAGTGCATTACAGTGTCTTGTGAGGTAGGTTCTGTGGTTGCATGTACATTTGAGTGTGTCATGTCAGGCTCACCGAACCAGGAATAATCACCATCATATTGATTAGTCTCATTATCATTGTCAAACCTCATAGCAGCAAGTAAAAAAACAGAGGTTTTAACAGTTCGGTTTTTATGCAGCGTGGTGAGATTACCATTTACAGTGCCATTGTGTTTCCAGATTGTCATGACTCCAGCCCATATGAGGGTTGAGCCTTCCCATATCAGGTTTACCCAACTCCTCCCCTCTTTCATATCCCCAAATATGAAAGAATGTGTCCAGTACAAGGCAGCGAAAAATAACATCACAGAAAATACTATTGCGGCAAATGCTAGGCCGCATTCATAGTTGTACCATTTATTTATTTGATCATCTACTCTACCTCTATCTACATTTGAATCGTAGTTAGTGAGGGCCCTGCTTTCCATCTGAAGGGGTGATATAAAATGGTTAAGTACATTGCAAAAACATTTTTACACTTTTGTTCATTTTTTCATTTCAAATATTACTACATTAATAACTAATTTCGCTACTAATCACTTTTTCTACCTCTTTCATTTCTATTAAACTTCAGAAATGTTCTTTTGAGAAAGATCAATCTTTTTCTTTTTTAACCAACTTTATTTTTATTCACTTTTAACTGTAAAACAACAATTAGCTTTCGGTTACAGCAATATTACAACCATTAATGACTGTGTAAACATATTAATTGACCATCCCGAACTTAGGCTTTGGAACTATTGTCTTCCAACTTTCCCCCCCAAATGCCCCTCCCCCTACCCACCCTATCCCACCCTCAACCCTTAGAGAAATTCTGAAGCAAGCTGAATCAAGGTTATAACCAGAGCAAAGCAATTCCCTGAGCTCATCCCACCTCCATGTCTTCTGCTGTCGTTATCTAATGTGAATATTTCTTAAGGTCCTGGGTTTAAAGAATTGGGCCTCCCTTTCCCCCACATAGTCCTGAAGAGGATCCCATATGGCTAGGATTTTCAGGTATGTCCCTGATTTTGTGGCGCAAATGTTCTCCATCGCCATCACTCCCCACACTTTCATCCACCACCATTGGGCTGTTGGGCCTTCCATTGTTTTCCATCGTTGGGCGACTGTCATCCTTTCTGCCGCTAGTAGGTGGGTGATGAGGGCCGCTCTGTTCCCTGAAGCTGCGTATGTCCCTTCCGCCACTGCCCCCAACAGGATAACCTTGGGGGATTGAGGTAGGTCTGCACCTGTTTTGTCTTTGATTAGACTCAGAACTTCTTTCCAATATTTCTTTATCTTTGGACATGTCCACCACATATGGAATAGGTCGCCTCTTTCACCGCACAGGCGCCAACAGTCTGATGGGTACGCAGGGTTCATTTTATGTATTCTACTTGGGGGCAGATACCATTGATAGAATAACTTATATGCTGATTCTTTGATTGCAGTGGACTTGGAAAGTTTGTAAGCCCTCCTCCAGACTTGACACCATTCTTCCTGAGTGATCTCCTCCCCCATGTCCCGCTCCCAATCCTTCATGTATTGGAGGGATTCATCTGCTTGCGATTTCTGAGAAAGATCAATCTTAATTAGATGACATGAGAAAGTAGTAGTGACAGAAAAATAGAGGGAGAGAGACAGAGAGAGAGAGCGAGAGAGAGAGAGAGAGAGATACTTTAAACTCTTAACACAATTCTTTACAAATGTTTCTTAATCACACAATTGTCTTTTTCTTTTTCATATTTTTTAAAACTCTGATTCTTTTGCACCACGTTACACATCTCTAATTAAACCACAGGCAACTTCTTCACTCTGTTGTTGCTCACTTTGAGGGGTTCTGCTATCATGTGCTCTTCTCACATCTGAGAGATGCATCCAATATTTCAACCTCTTCACCTTGACTGCAGTGGGTGTACAATAGATGACCTCCTATGGACCGTGAAACCATGGGGAGTTCCATCTCTGCATGAAACTTCGCACATACAAGTTCTCCCCTGGTATTAATTGTCCAGTGGGGCTATCTTGTGCTGGTGTTGTGTCTGCTTCATTATTTTGTGTGAATGTGGGTGCTATCTGTTTTGTTATACATCGTATCGCATGTTTTAACTGGGTAAGGTATTCCTTAAATTCATCGCCCAGCACTGTGGCAGCTCTCTGAGTGTCTGAGGCTCTTCTTACTGGTGACAATGGCATATGAATACGCTGTCCCGTCACTATTTCGTGCGGGCTCAAATGATGGTCTTTACTTGGTTGCGTTCTGAGTTGGAACAGCGCTAGGGTCAAGCGATACACCCAGTTCTTTTTAATTGTGTTACACAGCTTCAACAACTTACTTTTAAGCAGGACATTGATTTTTTCTACCATTCCGTTCACCTGCAGGTGATAAAACAAACATAATTTGTGTTTTACACCTAACAAGGTTGTCACCTCTTTGAAGAGGTCATTCACAAAATGGGTGCCATTATCTGATCTGATCACATCGCATATCCCTCACCTGGAGAAAACTTCCCGCACCAAAAACTTTGCAGCGCACTTTGCGTCTGGGTGTGGACATTGCCCAGCTTCCATCCACTGTGAGAATGGACAAACTATCACAATGAGATATTTTGGCCCATTGCATCTTTCTCCCATGTCCGCATAGTCAATGTAGAGCTCTCTAAAAGGCCCCACAGGATGTGGTAGTGTTCCTCGTAGTGTTCGAAGAATGATTCCTGAATAATTGTATGTTTCACATGTAGTACATTGAATTGTTAACTTTGATAGGTGTTCCTGCAGATTTGGTATAAACCATGTTTCTTGAATCTCTGCTGCAATGTGTTGTTTTGTTACATGTGTTGGGAAGTGGAACTGTTGGAATGCTATCAATAATAATTCTACTGGCATCACCACCTTCCCTGTCAGGGCTTGCCACCATATTAAATCTGTTGGAGACTGTTTGCATCCTCTCTTTCCCCATAATTCCTGTTCTTCTAATGATGCATGCTTTTGCAATTCTATAACTTGTAGAATGGGTGTACAGGTGTATCTTTCCTCCTGTACTTCTGCACTTGTTGTTTTTACAATGCACTCTAATGGTTGTGGAGCATTGAAATATGCTGCTTCTTTGGCAGCAGCGTCCGCTGCCACGTTCCCAAGCAAAATCACGTCTGTGTTATTTGTGTGTGCCTGGCACTTCACCAATGCTACCACTGACGGTTCTGCTAGTGCTTCAATCAAGTCATTCAATAGTGCCGCATGCTGGACTGGTGATCCATCTGTCCTCCTGAACCCTCTTCGTCGCCACCGTGAAAACCATGAATGCACTGTTGTCACATATGCTGAGTCAGTATATACTGTCACTGCACATCCTTTGGCTGTACGTAGTGCTTCAATTAGCGCTATTAGTTCTGCTGCCTGTACTGAATAATGTGAGGGGATGCGTTTCTGTACGATAACTTCATACCCTTCTTCTTCCATTCTCACCACTGCCGCCCGACATGTTTTTCACTTGTCTCACTATCTATTGATTCTGACCCATCCACAAAATATATTTCCCCCTCCTCTAATGCTTTTTCGCTTGCTTTTGGAATGTCATCTTCTTCTCCTTCAAAAGTGACGCAATCATGTGCCTACATGTCTATTGCCTACATGTCTATTGTGCCTACATGTGTATTGTGCATGGCTCAATAATTAAAATGGCTGGGTTCACTGTCTTACATCTCACAACATGAACGTTTTGACTGGATATTATGATCCCGTATGCTGTTGCCCTTTGTGTGGTGAGAGTGGATTTGGACCTTTCTAAAATGGCAAACAGTGAGTGCTCCACGTACAGTGTCACTGAACAGCCCACCACAATGGTGGAGTTTTTTTTCTATAGCGAAGGCCACTGCTGCGAGAGCTTGTTCGCACACAAAGTGGCCTTGCATTACTGAGTCTAGTGCGCTGCTGTAGTAGACCAATGGCTTGTGACCTAAGGATGTCTCTTGTGTTAGAACTGCGGTCATTAATATGCCATTGCAATGCGAGAACAAGTAGAACTCCTGGTCATAATTCGGGTTCGCTAAAACTGGTGCATGCGCAATTAGGTCTTTTAATTTGAAATACTGGGTCATCATTTCTTATGTCCATTTTATGGGGGCCCTATTCTTTTGTGCTTCTTTTAATGTTTGCAACAATGGACGTGTGTATGCGGCATAGTCCAAAATCCATGCACGGCAATAGTTACATATGCCGAGAAACTTCTGCCTGTCCTTAACTGTTTTTGGTATTATCAAATGGCGTATTGCTGCTGCCCTGTCTGGTATGATTCTTTTGCCATCTTTCGAAATCAGTTGCCCTAAGTAGAGCACCGCGGCTAAGCAATGTTGCAGCTTACCTTTGTCCACCTTGTATCCTTTTGTGGCTAGTAAATTCAGCAATGATATCGAATCAGCCCTGCACTATTCTTCACTTTTACTGCAGATGAGCAGGTCGTCCACATACTGGATTATTGTGCTCTCTATGTCCACATTACCAAGATCTTCATGCAATATTCTATAGAAAATGCTGGGGCTCTCACAGTACCCTTGTGGTAACCTACAGTGCTCATATCTGTTGCCCCCCAATGTGAATGCTGTAAAATATCGACAACTCGGGTCAAGTGGCACTGAGAAGAAGGCGTTCTTCAAATCCACTACTGTGAAACAAGTAGCATGTTTAGGTATGCTACACAAAATGGATGTAGTATTAGGCACTAATGGAAACTCTGTCTGTATGATGTCATTAAGTGAGCGTAGGTTCTGGATCATCCTCCAAGCCCTGCCCCTTGCTTTTTTGATTGGATAAATCGCTGGATTACAAGAGCAATTTGCCGTCACTACTATACCGTGTTCTAATAATGCGTTCATTGTTTCTTTTATCCCCTCCTCTGCTTCTCGTGATAATGGGTACTGTTTTACTCTAGGTGGTATTGCGCCTGGCTTCAATTTAATTTTAATGGGCGTGACCTCTTGTAATAGCCCTACGTCATGGGGGTCGGTTGTCCATAAATCTGGCAGTACCTTTTCCATATCTCCCTCAAATATAGTGGGTGGCCCACTAACACTAGCCATAAGGGGGTTGTGTATTTCTCGGTGTTGGGTCATTATATCACAGGGTACACTTATTTCCATTATAATTTCTCCATCAGTATCATTGTCAGTGAACAATTCCTCATCAGTCAAATCACTCAACGCTATGTTTGGGTCTATGCACAGCACTGTTCTCCACTCACATCCAGGCCTGTCCAGTCCTATCACCGCAATATGTTTGCTTGAAACTTGCACTGCTTCCAAATCAATGGGCATAATTGTCCCTGGCACAATATCAGAATGTATAATGGGGCAGAACACAAAATCAGATGGCACTCTCCACTCCTTTCGTGTTATTTCAGGCACGACTCTGTCAAGTACCCGTATCCCATAAATGAACATATCAATATCAATGGGTACCCCTCGTACTATACTCTCATTTGTCATGCTGCTGATCATTAGCATGGCCCTTACTGGACATATCCCTGGGGTAGAGCACACTAGCCCCCGTTCTGTGAAGGAGATAGTCATATTCAATTTGATCATGAGGTCCCTCCCCAATAAATTCATTGGCGAGTCTTCATGGTACAGTAGTGGGGCTCACACCGTCTTCCCTCCCACTGTTATGTCTAAGTCGTTTGTGTAAGGAATTTTTTTAATTGCCCCAGAGAACCCCTGCGTTTCCAGCCTTTTTCCCGAGAGCAGAAACCGGCTTTCCATGAGGCACGATTTTTCAGCTCCCAAATCCACCATAAAGATTGACTGTTTGTTGCCTATCTTCGCCCCGCCAGTGGTTCCTCTTCTGCACATAGGGTAGTTGATAGGACTGGACACGCAAGTGCTTTCTGTGTGCTGTCCTAATCTGCACATGTTTCTGTTCCCGGGACAGAAAAGACATTGTCCCCACCACAGCTACACCGCCGAAAGGAGCCGGCGTGCCGTTTCCGCTTGTTGCAAAAATGTTAGTGTTTGCGTTTCCCATTGTATTCTGGCATGCTACCTGTTGTTGCATCCCTTGCTGTTGGGGTTGTTGTCTGTGTGGCATTTGCTGTACCCTTGGCTGTTGTTCATTATAGCATTGTTCGTTCTGCCCACCCCCACCCATTGGTAACCCATAAGGACTACCTGGATGTGGGTGACCATACTGGTGACCATACTGTTGTTTGTTCCCCAAGGGAGGCTGCCCTTGGTAATATCCCATTGGTCGCATCCTGCATTATCTTGAAAAATGTCCCCACCTCCCGCAATTCCAACATGACCCTTGGGGTCCTCCCCCCATTCCTTGCCTTCCAAATCCTCTATTTCCCATTCCTCCAAACCCTCCTCTCTGCCCTCGGTACCCACCTCGTCCTCTTGTGGGTCTGTCCTGCCATTGGGGCCCTTTGTACTGCTCCTCTCCTTCCCATTGCATCTGTCCGTTTGCGGACCAAGTTCCTGCCATCCTCACTGGTGTATTTCCTGACCCCTCGTCTCCTTCTCCCTGCTTGTCAGTGGGCTGCGCTGAATTCATTGCCGCGACCTTTACTAATTTATTTTGAGCCAATTTTGCTTTGTCTGCCAACCTTCTCTGTACTATCTCTTTTTCTCTTTCTTTGATCCTCCTACAATGGTGGACAATTATGCTCTGAATCTCTGGCCAGCCTTTGGCTTCTATCCCAGCTATTTTATCCAAGGCCTTCTGTACCTCCTTCGGGAGCCCTTTTTTAATTATGAAGTAAAACAAGGCAGTGGATTGGTCCCACGCCGTGCCCGTTTCAGATCTCCACAGGTCTTGCACCCGAAGGATGAATTGCGTAGGTTCTTCCTCCTCTCCCATAGTGCATTGCATGTTTGTAGGTGAAAGGGTCGACTGCAATTGATTTGAATGCAATAGTTTTGAGTCAAAAGGAACGAAGAAAAAGGTCGAATTTCTTTTTTGTAATCCTGTTTTTGGTGTAAAAACCACTTTTTTTCCTATACGGAAGCCAAAAAAAAAATACATTTTACAAAAGGCATTCAACCTTTTTTTCGGTCCTTTTGACTCAAAACTATTGTAATTTGAATCAATGTATTCGACCCTTTGACTGGACACCGCATTGCATCACCAGATGTAAATCTGGGGTATCTGGGAAGGTTCTCCACAATGCATCCCACACTTGCGCCCTTACGTTATTGAATGACGACTCATCATGACGGTCACAGTTCATTGTTACCCCCGGGAAGCCAGCCTTCACCCATACTCTGTCTGCTTGGTCACCGACGGCGCACACCAATAAACTTTTCACATCCCCTATGGCTAATGGTACCCCTGCTGTGTTCTTTTCGAATGCATGTATCCACTTCCCCGCCCCACCCGAAAGTGGAGGGAGGAGTTTCAACAGGTTATTATTTTCCATCTGTGCCCATGGTATGTAGTGTGATATCCCTGCTCCCTTATGTATCAGAGGCATCTGTAGTTTGGCCTTACCTCCTTTTTTACTTACCGTTCCCTTCTTTGTTTTACTTACCAACATGTTTCCTACTCTTTGACTCAATCTCCCTTGCCACCTTGGGAGGCTTCCCTCCTCTTGGTCAAATCAAAATGGCAGCTGAGACCCTTCTGCTGCTGCCCCATCTTCGTATTCATCTAAGTCACTCCATACTTCATCTATTTCTTCTTCTGACTCCCTGACTCCCTGTCCCTCTCCTCTTTGGTTTTCTGGCGTCTCTGCTCGTATTACTCTTACGCGTTTGCCATTTAAATGGAAGAGGAACTCTCCTGACTGCCACTCTTGTTCTTGTCCTTTCTGTATCAGTGCCAGTGGCGGCAGGGACAGTGTAGATCCCCCGATACACTTGGCGGAGGTGTGAAATCAATTGCTACCAATGGTGGTACTTCTCCTCCCCCAGGCAACATTTGGCCCTTATCACACAATTCTCTTACCAGTGTTATTTCCATCTGGGCGTGTGCAAGCTGCCTATCTAAATCTACAGTTAACTGCGCTAAATTCAATGGAGGGGCACTTGTTGTTCTGTATAGTCCTCCTGTTTCATAAGGTAGTGGGGCTGTGGCACCTGCTGCTGCCGGGGTGCTCTGTGCTGGCACATACTGGGCTCACTATATCCCACTGCGGGCCTTGTCAATAATGGATAAAGTTTAGTGAGGTCATTCCCTCCAGTTTCTATTGTACATTCATCCCCTGTGACTCCCTCTCCCCCTCCAGGGCTGTCGGTTTTTCTACTGATGTTTCTTTACTTACCTCACCGCTAGGGTCTCCTCGAACATTCTCCTTAAGTCTAATATTTCCCACCTGTTTTGCAATTGCTTCCCCCTGTATTTGGCCAGCAAATGGGTTGCTACAGGATCTAACACTCTTTTCTCGAAGGACCCTCCCTGTGGCCATATTGTGGATGACCCTTCTCCTTTTATTTCAGTTAGCCATTGTTCGTGATATTTCTGTATTTTTTACTATACAAAGGGAGGTGTTGGCAAATATGCGCTAACGGTGTATTCCCCCCCATGACACCTTTATTTTGTATTCTTGTAGGTATTGGCTCTTTTTTATGAGTGTTCTTACACAATGCAATTTATCAAATATACACCTTCTCTGATACCTTTTCACAACCATATTTCACTGTCATCATCATAAATACCAAAAACCGTTTTTTACTTACAACTTTTTGCATTAATCACAAATGAGTACTAGCAATTTTCATCAAAGCTTATTTCAGAGAACACATAGACACACATGTACTTATCAACAAACCAACACATTGTACTTTAACAACATTGAACATGAAACATGAACTGCTTTTTGTTTTAGATCACCCCTTTAGTTTGTTCTAGTTCTTTACCCCTCCTCTTATTTTCTCATTCACTCCCCACCTCTGATCCCCCTTAGGCTACCTCTTTAAAGAATTCTGCTCACACGGAAAAAGAATATTTTGGTCGAGACAATGCTATGCGGCGCCGCCTTCTACACCCCTTCGGAGCTAGGACCCCGTATTCCTCTTTATCTCTTTTTCCACAACAACCTAATGGCCATATAAAGGAGAGATAAGAAAAAGCCTCACAGTTTCACTCACACAGGCCCTAAATCCAACTTCCAGTTTTCACCTTGCCACTATTTTCATCACTTTTGCCTTTTACACCTTTATTTCTCAATTATTTCCCTCCCCCCTGAGAATCTCGCAACCAGTACTCACATGTTCAGCCGGGTGGTCCAAGAGCCGCCGTTCATGGTCTATCCACAATCGGGTCTGCACCCCAACCAAGCCGTGACTCCCCTAGGCGAGCAGTTAGTTGAGTATTTGCAAAGATGACGGGAACCCTTGGAACCTTTCGTTTTGTGCGTACACTGGTCAACTGCGTAGGCAATGGTTTTGCTGGGGGCGTCCCGGATCTCACTGCACGGCACGGGGGCCTCGGCGCACCTGTCTCGATCATGTTGCAGGGTCACCAAATGTAAAGGCTCACTCCCCGACTTACACATGCATATTCATAAAATATAATACGCCCCAGTGGGGAATGAGACTAGGAGGACAGGTTGCAAGATTGAGTAAGTTTATATAAAGTTGGCATCAGAGAACTCTGCTGCCTCGAGAGCGCTCTAGCAAACATTACAATTAAAGAAAGTTATAAAGGAAAACATCATCATAGATGACGCAACTAACATAGGGTACTACACTAACGCGGGATTATCTGGACAGCATAGATACATATGTGAATGTAGGTGCTTCTTTTCCTGGATTGGCCCCAGATGGCTGGAGGGTGAGTGTCACAGCGTCCAGCTGCATGTGTCCAGGAGGGATGAGGGTGAGGTCATAGCGAGATAGAGTTGACACTAACTTAACTGGCATGAGAAACTAACACTAGACGTACAATAAACAATAATCATTAGTATACCTTTGAAGAAATCTAGAAAACCTATAAATTGCATGCATGTGATTATACCATCTTTCATTGGGACTTTTACAGGGTCCAAGGTGTAGGGGGCTTGTTCTCTGTGATAACCTGGGTGACTCAGTGGTTCTTAGCACATCAAGGCAAGTGGGGAGTTACAGTGACATGTGTTGGTTTTAGGGCACAATATACTGAGACAGAGTTTACTGGGAGCACTCTTGGGTGGGCTGCACAGCAGGGTCACACTTCTGGTACATCAAGAGAATAACTTAGGAGGGCACAGGGTTACATTGGCAGTCATTTTCCAAACAGCAGGGGGCAGGTGCAGGTTTGTGGAGATGGATGAGCTACAAGGCATGGTTCGAGCCAGTTCACACACAGGGCAGTGATCACAGTGGAAGAGTGAGATGATACATTGTGGTGTTTGTTTCAATTATCCCCGGCGCATCAGTGAGAAAGGGAGTTGTGAAACTTTCAGACAGGGAAGAAAAGGCAGGGGCCATGCGCGCGCTGTGCGCTTGTGCTGCAGAGGAGAGTGAAGCCTTTTCGTACTATTGGAGTGAGGCCTAGTCCAAAGATGGAGTTGAGGGCACACAAAATGGACACGAAGTGTGTCCCACAATAGCTCCACCTATGCTAATGTTAGCATAAGGGCAATGGAGGCGTCCCCCACTATTGCACGAGCCAGTGATCCATAACGTGCAGAATGTGCGAGGGGGGCCCAAACGACCCCTCACTCCCACACAATAGGTTGAATCGTATGTCTCAAACCATTAAACGGTGGGTGGATGCCATCTCACTGGATGTGCCTTAATAGTAATAAAACAGAACTCATGATAATCGGATCCCCCAAATTCAGTAAAAAACCTCCTTCGAGGATGTAAACTTTACTATAGAGAATTGTTTGATTCTTGTGCTGGAAAAAGTTAAAACTTTAGGTGTTTACTTGAAGGCCTCATTGGAAGCGGACACACATGTTAACTATATTTTAAAAAAATCACAATATCACTTAAAGCTCAAGGCAGATAAAACTGTTCCTTTCAGAACAAAACTGTATTGCCCTAGCACATATAAAGAGATGGGTGACCCCTTTTTTTTGTTACTTCGGGACGGCCTTCTGAGGGGGGAAAGACGTATATTTAGCGAACATAGAAGGCAGTTACCCCATTCTCAACAATGACTTGATTAAGTCAGTGCACCATCAAAGTCTCAGAAACTCCCTAAATTAAATTTCAGGAGAAAGCTAGTCATTTTAAGTGACTCTACCAGGTCAAGTAATGTGTCAAAAGTACAAAGTTTATTACAAAATGTCTAAACACGATATTAAAAAACACATCATGCAGTTACTCAATTACCGATGTTCAAGAATTGGATATGCTGTTCACAGTTCAAATTCAGCTATACTAAAGGAAAGTCACCAATTGACAGTTTCTGTGCATATTGCTGTTGCACAATTACAAGGTGGGTAGTAGCAGAGGTGTAACATTTAAAGTCTCTGGCATAGAGGCTAAAATATCTTCAGCCTTTTAGATAGTCGACATGTGCTTGGGCATATATAACTTGATCGGTTATCAATGACAGACCTCTTTGAACAAGCTGCAGTTCCCTGATGCATTCATGTAATGGATGCGTTGGACCTCGCCCCCATTTGGAATGAGATGCACTTGGCTTTTGAGAGAACTTCCTGTATGCTTTCTGGCATGAGCTTCATTATCTAATCTAGGCAGAGTTCCTACCCAGATGTGTTCCTTTTTCTCGCTTTCCAACATGTGAGATATGTGTGTCTGCATGCATGTAGGTTCCTTGTATAGTGCTTAGTGCCACTTGTTGGTTGTTCAAGCGCTGAATGCCTGCTCATGGCCCCTTTCCCAAAGGCTCAAATGTAAAAGCCGACTCAGAGATTATGCAAAACAGAAGAATCCACTTTGGGAAACTCCCAGTTTAGTTTGACACATTCAGAGTGAAATGCATGATAACCTCTGTAAATATTTGAACATTCAAAAGCTTATCGGTGACCGAGATGAGTCCATTACAAAATCAAGTTTTCATATAACGCTGCATGCCAGATTCCTCCTGCTTCTAAATCCTTTACTATAATTAATGCAAGAACGGTAAAATCATGTGGTATTTCAAATGCTGCATTTATTTACCATCTGGGGTCATGAGGTAGTGGCCTCATGCAGTAATTATGGATCTACCACATACACACATAATTATGAGGTCTAAATGGACCCCTAAATACTTATATCCACATTAAAGGCTGAGGTAAAAATCAGGTGTCGGCCCCAGTATGGTAAAAAGGTTTTGTCACTTAAATAAATAGATCTGCTAATGTTTCTCAGAACATAAGACACAAACTGCGAGGGAGGACTTGAAAAGGGTGTAATATTGTGGACAACTGAGTTTTCTACATCTGCAGCCCCAAAGGGTTGCTACTGGCCCTCCTCGCATCATCTTACACGTGACTATAGTGACCCACACAGCTGTTGTCCCAGAAAGCAATGGGAATGTGTTTGTAAACCTATACATAAAAACGGCATGCACTAGTGTATCGCTGTGGTGTCAGAATGCTCTTTACCAAGCGGTAAAGCTACTGCATGCAATAACAGTAATGACCACATGCAATAATCCACCCTGAGCTACTGTCGAAGTCATAACTGAGGATAGCAGGCCTTGGGAAAACAAGACTATGCGGAGCAACAGAGGTTCGTATCCTGGATCTGGCACGTTAAAAAAATAATTAAATAATGACCGCCTAAATGCTGTAATAATATAGCTTTATAGACCTGCAGCGAGGGCCGTACCGGGCGTTATGGGCCCTGAATACCGAGTTAATGGCCGGAGCGAAGCGAGGGCACGACAATGCACCTTTAGGATTGCGCATTTTTTCGCCATAACGGGCGCAATCCTGAAATCTCTGCAGCATTTTTGTAAAATAACCACATATTCGTTATTTTACAAAAATGCTGCTGAGAACACGGGTGTATGTAAACACTTTCATACACACCAAAGTAAGCAGCTGCCACGTTGCACAAAACAATGTTGAAGAAAGTGTTCATATACATGAACACTTTCATATACATCATATGAACACTTTCATATACATCATATGAACACTTTCATATACATCAAAGCAAGCAGCTTCAACATTGCAGAATACAACGTTGAAGCTGCTTGCTTTGGTGCCGCCAGCACACGCAAGTAATTACAACCTGATTTGCGGGCTGTAATCAATCTGCGGCCTATACCAGTTTGTATAGTCCGCAGATTGACCAATCAAGATTGTGAAACACCCGTTAGGGTGTTCTAATAGCAGTTATTATTGCTGCATTTAATGGTGCTCAATTTGTCAAACTCGGCTGGATAAAAGATTGGCGACTCTGAGGAGCCTTGCCTTCGCCTGCCTCCTGACTACCGCTCTTTAATGCGCATGAGCAATTTACAGAGCTATCTTCCCAGCAACACCACTCATGTTCTCGCTTTCACTTGTTTCCCAGATCGGCTGACTGTGTCGGTGCGGTGACTCACCAGAGGCTTTCTTTTATGTCCACTCTTAGGTTGGATCATATTTCGGATCAGAGCTTTGCCCGCTGGACGTGGACATGGACAGCTTGACAGACTACCTTCTCGTTGGGGCACCTTTCTATCATGTGAAAGGGGAAGAAGGAAGAGTTTATGTCTATAAATTTGACCACCAGGTAAGGAATAGGATATTTTGGGGGCATACACATGGGCTTCCAGCCAAGGATGCAACAATATTCCGAAATTTTAGAGCTACATTCTAGTTAGTCCATTGTGTAATTAACCCTTTGACTGCCCTTTAGAAGTAAATATATACATCTGGAAAGAATGGCCCAGTTTTGCTGATGCACAGAAATATATATGGGGCTGATTTACTAAGACAAAGAAGTAGTTTATGTAAGACTAAATTTACTAAGCTAAAAAAATAAATAGTGTAAGTAAAACTTACACTGAAATGACATAAGTTCATAAGCTACATATTAAGCTTAATAAGGCAAACCCAGATATAGCTAAGATGTGTAGTGAGTTCCATAGGAAATCAGAAAAATGAATCGGTAATAACATTTGACTCATACAATTAATTTGGCTGAAATTTTGCAGACACAATTGTACTCATTGGCCCCCTAGATTGGAAATCTTGGGAAAGATTTGTTAAAAAATAAAAAAAAAGGTATTACGAAAACAAAAAAAGCACTTTTGGCCTAGTACCCATTCATTTTCCCATAAACAAATATGGTCAATGTGTGCGGACTGCACAGCGAAAACCGCTGGCTGGATTTGGACAAGGTCTGAAACAACTTTTGCACAAAGCATTGACTCGCGATCCTTTTGCGGTTTGGGGTTATTGCATCCAGTACTTTTTAAAGTATTTGACCGAGAAGAGGGTGCCCCGTTCTTCTGAAAAAATAGTTATATCTCCCCAGGTGCATTGCAGGATGAGGCTTTTCAGAAATGAAAAAGCCACCATCTTTTTACTTCCGATGCAAGAGATAGCCACGGCTATATCCGAGTGTACACGGAAATGAAACGCACAAAAATGTCATTTGCAGGCGGAAAAACTGTGAAAAGCTATCAGGCTAGAGGTGGAGGATAGGGCACCATGTGACATTTGGGAGCTGGAAGTGGGCTAGAATCCAAGTCTGCAGCACAGACGTTTTCCAGTAGCCGCGGGTATTCGGTCAGATACCCTCGGCTATCCGCAAAGACGAGATAGGAAAATTTAAATGCATCACACAGTACAACGAGTGTTTGCGAGGGTACGAGAGAGGGCTGGGGAGGCAAATAGGAGATGGGTGTGGGGGAACCATGTCATGAACAGAAGGGCACATGGTGTGTGAGTGGGGGTCCCGGGGAACATTTTTGATGTTCAACGTTTCTGCCGATAATTGCAGCAGTCTGTAGTTCACTTCATTTATAGCCACGGCTATGAGAAAAAAGTTATAAAAAAGAAATATTGATACAGGTACAGTTAGGTCAAGGGTGAAAAATCACTGGCCATGGCTTGGTAGAATTTTAGACGGCTGAAGGGGCCTGGTAGTATTGTAAAATATAAACTGGGCACAGCCGAAGGACATGGCCAGTGACCTATTTGTGTTAAAAAAAAAATAGAGAGTGGGCACGGCCTTTGGCTGATGGCCATGGCTACTGACCAGGGAATGATTTAAAAAACACAGTGAGCATGCCAAAAGGCCGTGGCTAGTGACCAGACAGTGATTTAAAAAATACAGTGGGCATGGGCGAAGGCTGTGGGCAATGGCTATGGCCGAATGCCTTGGTTAGTGGCCAGTTAGTGATTTAAATTATACAGTGGGCACGGCCGAAGGGCATGGCCACTGGCCATGGCCTGTTATTGATTTAAAAGATGCAGCGAGCACAGCCAACAAAAACCATGATTAATGGCCACTTACTGATTTAAAATATAGAGTGTGTACAGTGAAGCCCATGGCCAGTGGCACTGACAAATATACAGTGAACTAGGCCGAAGGCCGTAGCTGCTGGCCATGGCCGAATGCCATGGTCAGTGGTGCTTAAAAATATACAGTGGGCACCCCTGTATCCATGGCCACTAGCCATGGTTGAACGCAATGGCCTATTACTGTTAAAAAAAACAGTGGGCACGGCTTTGGCCAAAGGTCATGATTAGTGCCCTCTTATTGATTTAAAATATGCAGTGGGCACAACCAAAATGTTGTTGCCTCTGGCCATGGAGTGATTTAAAAATACAGTGAGCATTGCCCAAGGCCATGGTCAGTGGCCAGTTAATGATTTAAAATATGCGTGGGTACAGTCAAAGGCCAGTGGTTCTGAAAAATATACAGTGGGCCCGGCCGAAGGCCATGGCTAGGGGCCCGACACTGATTTAAAATATACGACAGTAGCTGAAGGCTGTTAATGATTTAAAATATGCAGTGGCTACGGCCGAAGGCCATGGCTAGTGGCCAGGAAGTGATTTAAAAAATACAGTGGGCACGGCCAAAGGCCATGGTTAGTGGCCAGTTAGTGATTTAAAATATGCAGTGTGCACAGCTGAAAATTAGCCACTATAAGAAAGGGAATGTTAAATCTACGGCATAAGAAAATCTTTCAAATTCAGGGGAAATACTTTAGGTGCAAGGACGTTAAGGTGTGGAATACATTATAAAAAAGAATCTTTGAAATTCAGGGAAAGCACTTTAGTTGCAGGGACGTTCAGGTGAAAATCTAGTGCAACAAAACCCCTGAAATTCAGCAAAAGCCACCTTACCTTTGCGCCCCCTGTTGAGCAGCCTAGGGCCACAATGATGATATCACAGATGACATCACTGATGACATCACTAATTACATCATCTATGACATCACTGATGACATCACTGGTTACAGCACTATTTACATCATACATACATCACTGATTACACCACTCTTGGCGTCCGACATAACATCACTGTAGGTATTTCCAAATATTTACACAACCCTTACCTAGGTACATATTGATTTTACAATTGTTCATAACAATGAGAACATTGTATAAAACATTAAACAGGTACACATGCACGATATCACTACTTGTGAAGCTTTTATTTATAGTACTTTGGTAAAAGATGATATTGGAATTATAAATACCTAATATTTTACAAATATCTTTAGTTTCTTTTAATGGTTATGCATTTAAAAAGTCCACTGCATAGAATGTACCTGGTTGTGAGAAATATATGTAAGATATGTTTACCATAGTATAATATGCATATACAATTACATCAAAATATTAGTAGAAATAAACAAAAAATAGACACGTTGAAACCTAATTATTTGCACTTCTTAAAGAAACAGATGTAAATACGTGATTGTTATAGTTTCAGAAAAGTCTGTACCCATATCACTTTCTAAATGACATCAGATTTACTATAAAACAAGGAACATGTATTTATTGGGGTATATTTTAGGATTTGTAAACATAGGTATTGTAAACAAAATAGTTATTTCTACACATTTACATATGTTTACAAAATAAATGAAGCTTTTAAATGTAACATTTAATAGAAAACATGTCCATAGATGTATATTACTTTCTATGATTCTTCTCTAAGTGATTTAGGCTTTAATATTAAAGTAAAACACATCACATATACTACAAAATAAGACTAATCTTTATATAGTATCACATTTTTTAATATAATGACTTATGTATGTACTTGTAACTGTAGACTATACACTACATTTAAAAAGAAACAGCCTGATGTATTGTACAGTACATTTACAGAAAAATACAATGTTACTTCATAAATCATATTTATGTATTTTATGTACTAAACAGTAGTATAATTTCTAATTGTTATTTGTATAATCAAAGCTTGTATTAGCTAGTTCATAAAAGATGTTATGCTTGATATAATCAGGGATGTCATTTATGATGTAAATAGTGATGTCATCAGTGATGCCACCTTTGATGTCATCATTGTGGTGATAGCCTGCACAACAGGGGGCACAAAGATAAGGTGGCTTTGCCTGAATTTTAGCCTCTAGACACTTGGTCTTAGCCTGCCCAAGCTTCCGGAGCAGTTATTGCTTTCATCTATATGGTGGTAACTTCCCCCGATGTCCAGTAATATTGTTTTGACATAATTGACACAATTGTATCACAAGCAGAAAAGGAAAGTGTACGAGCAAAGCAAGCCCAGTCACTTTTTTGTGAGACACAGGATATTTGCAAACCAAATAATTCCAATAACATTCCACAAGCAAACCAGGGGACCAATGAGACAGCACTTGTGAAGGAATTGGATAAACTCCAACGCAAAGAAATAAGCAAGTGGTGGGAGGAACATTCACTTCAAAATTACATTGATGTGAATCACATCTCAAGAGGGCTCCGGATTTTGAACTCCCTGTCCTTTGAAGACCTAGATCTTGAAATGCTAAAATAATTGGGAGACTCCCTGAATGCATGTACAGCGACATTTCTCAATATCCTTATTAAATATGCTTGCATAGATCGCCAGAAAGCACTGATAAAAATTGAAGAGTTGCTCAAACAGCTGTTACAAGTCACACCAAGCGAGGAAGGGAAAACATTGAAGTCTAACATAGAAGCAAGTCTCCTAACATTTGAAGATGAAATGAGCTGAGAAAACAATGACATTTTCTCAGAGACAAGGTAGATTATGAGCTGGGCAGAGTTTATAGTTTTGCTTGTCGCTTTGACTCACTGCGCAAAAGCATAGCGATTACTCCTATTGCCCCTGATGACACAGCCGCTAGATCCAGTGATGCAGTTTCCACCACAGAATCTGAAGCATCTAATAGTGGAACTGATCGCCATCCAAGAAGAATTCATTTTATAGACGAAATGAGATAGCTGGGATTAGATGGATGCATTACCAACAGCAAAAAATGCAAAGGGAGGGGCCAGGGATGTCCGGCAGGCCAAAGAAGAAAAGGAAAACAAGGCGGGGGCAGTGGAACAAGCACATCAGAAACAGACAAATCAGACAGGGAGGAACGCTCTGGATTAAGAATGAAGAAATGAATGACAACCACAAAAATGACACTAGCATCATAAACCTCTCTGATCACGTGCTGAATAAAGAACAAGTCAAAGTTCTCAAATATGGTTTACATTTCTGTCCTACCTCATACTACGACTATGCCCAAACTCAAATCAAATTCAACAGTGCCATGCACAAGATCAGATTAAAAATGTTCTTCATGCTCAACCCTTCTGTGACGAAACCCATTTCTAAACCTTTGGGCAAAACTTAAGTAGTTATTGAAGACCTAAGTACCTTATTAGATCTGGCGCATTTGGAATTGGACGCTCCTGGAGACACCATAACCCCAGAATCCATGCTTGATACTCTAAGAATTAACACAGGTTGGCCCATCAAAAGTAAACTAAGGAACAAGTCCAAATGTAATTCTCTGTTTCAACCAGGAGGACATATCGAAGCCTTTCCAGATCTAGGCATCCACAACGTAAAAAAAAGGCAGGCTACAGAGAAGTCGTCAGCCCAATAATCTCTCAGCAAAAGAAAAGGCCACCTTGGAGGAACTACAAAATCTCTCCAATTGCATCATTAAGGCCTCTGATAAAGTAGCTAAAATTGTTATCCAAAATCAAATGGATTACATCCATGAAGCCAATAGGCAACTCTCAGATTCTCAGTGCTATATGAACTAGAGATTGATCCATCTGCAGAAATAAGCACCAAGCTTCCTATTCTCCTAAAAGAAATTGGCAGATATCGGCATCCTAGACGATGATGATTGCAGTTTCCTCGATAACAAGTTCCCAGTTATGCCAACCATCTATTTTCTCCCCAAGCTTCACAAAAGTATGACCAAACCTCCGGGCAGACCCGTTGTGACCCTAATTGGAGCCTCATTGGAAAATGTTTCTAAATATGTGGATGAAACGCTTCTACCCTTGGTCTTTAGTCTCTCCTCTTTTCCTCAAGACACCAAGGACTTTTTGGGCAAAATTAACAGCATACCATGGGAAGCCACCTCCATGCTTGCAACATTGGATGTGGTGTCTCTGTACACTTCGATCTAACACACTGATGGAAAACGAGCATGTGAATATTTTCTCAATAGTAGGTCTTTAAATGACATGTCTCATGACAAGATGATTATTGAGATGATCAGCATATGTCTCACAAACAACGTCTTCCTTTTTAACAGCGATTTCTATATCCAACTTCAAGGAAGTGCCATGGGCACGACCTTGCCCCTTCGTGTGCAAATCTCACCATGGGTGGGTGGGAAAAATTAATCATGTGGACCGACAAAAACAGTAACTACACTGAGAAAATTATATAATGGCTGCGCTATATCGATGATTTCTTCATCCTGTGGAACAGAACCGAAAACGAATTAAAGGAATTTCTGCAAATTCTTAACAATAACGAACTGAATCTTAAGTTTACGGAAACACACAGCAAGGAATTCATTGTTTTCCTGGACATGTTGGTGAAACCAGAACAAGGTGAAATCATTACAGAGTTATATTGCAAACCCACCAGTTCCAACACACCATTTTTGCAAGCAGCAACCATCCGCCCATGCTCAAGGGGAGTATACGTAGGGTGAATTTGTAAGAATAATGCAAAATTGCAGCAAACTGGAAAGTTTCAATAAAGAATGCAGAATTGCAGCCCAGAGTTTTTGCAACCAAAGATATCCCAAGACGATTCTTAAACGTGCGTGCATAAAAACACGAGAATTGGATAGAAATCTTCTTCTACATGCCAATACTAAATCTGAAGACAATTCAGATATGGACACAGTAAGGATCATTCTCACATATGGCACACATTCCAACGTCGTTCGCCAAATATTACATCATCATTGGCATGTGCTTGATTTAGATACCAACCTCTCCGCCAATATTGGTGCAAGGGTCAATATAAGTTAAAGTCCACTTCTCTCAAAGATCTCCTAGTATCGAGTTATATGCCACCTGAAAGATCTACGGGATTGGAAACCTGGCTAGATCAGTGACCTACAGGTTTCTACAAATGCACTGACTGCAAGGCCTGCCAGTACGCACTCAATAAAACAAACTTGTACATCCTGTCCTACAGAAAAAGGTGTTGATCCAGTCCAGAATTCCTGCAATCGTGATTTTGTAGTATATATCCTTACATGTGCATGCAATCTTTGATATGTTGGGAGCATGTTTGGTCAACTTAAATTGTGAATTCTGCAATACATGCGAGCCATTAAGAATTGTGATCCCTCTTACCCCATGTCGCTCCATTTTAAAGAGAAACATGGCAGTACACTCAACACTTTCAGGTTTTTTGCAATACATACTATCCGGAAACCATGCAGAGGTGGAAATAGTGAACTTATGTTGCGACAATTGGAAACAAAAAGCATTCTGGACTTGGAAACGAAAAAACCTTAAGGACATAACCTTGATGAAGAACTTTACACCTTTCTTGGAACATAATAAGCTTTTTGTCATATTGTTTTTCTTATTGCTTTTGGGGTTTCTAAGTTTTGATGTTCATGGATTTATTTAATTTATCTTATTTCATTTTCATTTGATTTTCCTCGTTTCCATGCCATTGCTGTTCTCTCAATCCTTTCCTTAATTCCCAATCGTACAGTATTTGTATTTGGTTTGCATGTTCATCTTAGAGGGAGGTTATTGTTATTTCTATACTTTCATTTCCATACATATAAATTGTCCTATATGTCTCTAAATCAGGGTTACCATTGTTTGCTTTAGTCTAGGTCTAGGTCCAGAAAGTTCCATATAGCTGGTCTCTTTTTGGGTCACAAAAGGCCTGCTCATCCTAAAGGACCATCATGCCCCATTTGGGAGTGCCCTTCCTGCCATTAAGCATTTCTAGCAAGCAGTGGTATCTTACTTTGGACTGAATTCAATAAGGGATACAATGCTTTCATTGCATTCTATTTGGGATCTAATTGTGCATACATTATACTTTTTTAAGTTCTTATGTAGCTATCATGCAACCAGTTCTTCAGCACCATGCACTCTAGCAACCAGCCCATATCAACCATTAAGTGGGCTTTGATGAGAGACCATATCGATGATGTACTACATTTGATAAGGGACTAATTTTATGTATTTGATCTCATGAGAATTGCAACTACATTGCTATTGTAAATCCCAAATTGTTGCTGCTATCAATGTACTATGCACCGAACCATAAGCACCATGCACTTTAGCAACAAAGTCCATCTAATTTTGAGGGACGACCTATATTTATTTCACCCCATGAGAAAACCCATTACATGGCTATTACCAATGTCAAATGTCTGCCGCCACTAATGCATGAATTAATGTAAGAAATGTTACGATGTTTGATGCTCGTGTTAACAAAGATTAAATAAATACATGTTTATTCACCAAGTTGGTCTAGTGTGGTCTAGTGTGCTTGGGCAACGTTCTACTATCCTACTTATCAGCCACTGGGAGTGTCTGGCTGGAGTGGACACTACAATTTATTTTTGATATGTTGAAATTTTAGCCAAGCTTTAGCCGAAAGCACCAGCTATTGGAGAGAGGTTGAGCACAGTGATTTTGGCCACAAATGGATTTGATATATATATATATATTACATGACCTGCAGTAGCTGCCATGTAGTTATGGTTAAGTTGCTAAACCCATAGGAAGAGCACTTTTTGGGCGTCTTATAACTTTGCTCCCCCTGGACGAATCCTCACCAAACTTTGCAGAAAAAGTATATGGCCCACTCTGAAGTTTTTACCAAAGTATGGTGAGGTTTGGTCAAGGGGGGGGGCAAAGTTATAGGGAGGGTCCCAAAATTTCTTTTTTTCCCATAGACTTTATGGGAAAAAACTTTGCTCAGCCCAAACCGCTGGACCATTTTCACCAAATATGTAGCAGGAGGGGCAGCTTGGTCCCGAAAGCGTGCTTTTGTTAATTTGGTGTAAATCTGTCCAGTAGTTTTTTTTAAAATGACTAAAACGTAAGGCAAATAAATTAGTGATATCTGTGTCCACTCCACGGACACAATTCCCTGTTTGCTCCGTGGGCAGGACACTGATTGGCTAATAGACTAGTGTCATGTCCACGGACACACAACGTGTTCACTGATTGGTTGGCGTGAAGCATGAGGTGCATCTGATTTTTGGAAACGCCTGCCATCTTGGATTCACGGACATCGCCCGGTGTCCGCGGATCGCGGTAAAAACAGATTACAAAACACAACATTGCACTTGTCAAACTTATCAAATAATCTATGGGCAGGTGAGGGTGATGAGGATGGGATGGAATATGGCTGCAAGAAGCAAAAAAGCGGGTGGTTTTGCCCCGAGAAGTCCATGAACAGTTAGGATATTTGCGAACAGTCCTGAGAAGTTCGGGGACACTGCAGATGTTTGGGGGCAGTTTTTGGATGGCATATAACTTTGGCACCACTCAATGAAACCGCATGATTTTGCAATTATATTCCTGTCCTGATTCCGAATGTGTTTGCCAAGTTTGGTGAGATTCTGTCAAGAGGGGGCAAAATTAGAGGGGGGTTCTCAAAATACTGTAAAGGCTTATAAATGAGGTGCCATTTGACGAATGTACACTTAATATGGGAAACTGGTAATAGATCTAGATAGTCATGTTTTTGCGAAGTTTGGTGGGACTTTGTCAAGCGGGGCAAAATTAGAGGGGGGGCTCCAATATAATGTAAAGGTTTATAAATGAGGTGCAGTTTAACGAATCTACACTTATTTTGGCAAACTGATAATAGATCTAGATATAAATGTTTTTGCGAAGTTTGTTGGGATTTTGTCAAGAGTGGGCAAAATTAGATGGGGGTCCCAAAATATTGTAAAGGCTTATAAACGTGGTGCCATTTGACAAATCTACACAAAGGTTTGCAAAAAGATTATAGATCTAGATATAAATGTTTTCGTAAAGTCTGAATGGATTTTGTTTTTTGACAAGTGTCATAATGTAGGTACAAAAAATAGTGATTTACCTTTGGTGACTGAGGTTGGCCATGGGCAGTGGCCAGATTGTCCAGGTCATGGAAAAGGTCATGATCCGGACAATCAGGCTACTGGCCATGACCACGAGGGACAACACATGGGGTTAAAGTGGCCATTTCCACCTGGGACTGGCTTTGTGGTAAAGTTATTCAAAATTGGGATAGGTTTGAAAGGGAAGAAAAATGTGCTTGTGGTAATATAGTCATAGGGTTCTCTTTTCGCCTTCTGCAGGCTGCCATGGAAAGCGAAGAGGGGCCCTGTACGGAACTCGGCCTTCCCTTTACATGGTGGCCATCTTGGAAAAGGATTTTCCTTCCTACACCGGGATGCCAAAGGCACCTCTGTGAGGAGAGAGTTTTTTAAAAAGTTTCAACAGGTCTTCCCCTGTGGATTGCGAAGCTAGAGGTTGGTCAGTGCCTGTAGGGTTAAACAGTGATGGTCCTCTTATGGCTTCCAAGATTTGTGCTTCTGTGAAGCTCGGTGTGTTACTTCCGGCAATGGTGACCCTTTCTTTAGTATGGACACTACAATATGATGTTCTCTCAAAATTCCAGACACTTATAAAGATGTTGGTGAGGCGAAGGTGTCCCCCTTCCTAGGTCTGCGGTATAGACCAGGTTCTTCCTTCTTTATACACTATATGAAGTAGGTATATATTATACCACAATTAACATGTTTAATGCTATCCCTAGCGCAGCTGTGGGCTACGATTTCAGACACTAGATATACTGGAGGGGTGTTCCTAATGTTGGGGGCAACTGAAAAGGCTATAGAAGAATTATATAGGTGGGCTCCCAACATCTGTTATCACACTTAAACAATCCATTGTGGCTTGGATCCAGGTAGAAGCAATCTCCAAACATTGACAATAGACACAGCACCATATACCACAAGAGCAAAGGGCAGTCTCTCAACCCACCACAGCATCACCATGATGGAAGTGCCAGTGGGCACAGGAGGACAATAGTAGACAAGGGATGTACCTCTAACACACTTTCCTTCTGCATCTCCCCAAATACCAGCAAGCAGGCTACATGCGTATACATTTGTTAACACGGTTGCAGCAAGTAGCAGGAACCCTTCCTGGTTCTTGGCTACTGCCACCAGGGGCCCTGCCACACACATGCTTGCCACAATGTCTGTTCACATTGCCTAAAATGATCACATATAAGCCAGTTGAGCACATGTCTCCCCACTGAGCATGCAGTAGGATGTAAGAGGTGGAGTACAAATGTGCAGTGTGAAGATGCATGGAAACAGCAGTGGGATGAGTTGCTGTGGCAGTGCACAGGTTTATGCTGGGGGAACTCCAGGGCATCTGCCTTTATGTGTAGATTGTACTATTGGCAGCAGTAAGGTGGATTAATCCAATGGGACACATCACATCCCTTAACTCCTCCCGAAGTGCTGGACTTTCCCTTTGGACAATGTGCTGGATTGTAATTGGTTATTTATAACGCGCTTAATACCCAGAGGTTTGTAAGCACGGACCCGGTGATCGAACCTGTGTTGCTCCACGTCGTTGTGCTTCCAAGACGAGCGCGTTGCCTCTGAGCTATCCTCCCAAGACAAGCTACACGCTTGCCCCCATCCTCTGCACACTGCTGCCAACTCCTGCCTCATTCTATGCTGTGACATGTCAGACCCTGCGTCAAACTCATGTCATGTCTGTTGTGGTTTGCACAGAGAATCTCCTGCACCTGGCCATAATTGTATCCAGCTTGTATGCCCTACTCGCCCACACTGTCCGGTGTAGCAGTACAGCCACTTTCCTTGTCCCTATTATGTCTCCCATTAACGTGTTGGTGTCCACATCTCCCTTCTGCAGGTCACATCCCCCCTGGAGTTATGTGGCTGCTATAAGCTCTGTCCTCCTTACCATGGCGTGAAAATTTGTCCACTTTATCATGTGTTGGAGCCATGTCCTGTTTTGGAAAATTAGTTGTGAAACTACCATGCAACGCC
Source organism: Ambystoma mexicanum (assembly GCF_040938575.1). Classification (NCBI taxonomy): domain Eukaryota; kingdom Metazoa; phylum Chordata; class Amphibia; order Caudata; family Ambystomatidae; genus Ambystoma; species Ambystoma mexicanum. The sequence continues at coordinate 588,323,664 of NC_090931.1, read as the reverse complement.
TGCTCTTCGTAAATACATGCTGGCATCCCGAGCCTTGTCATGGCGATTTCCAGGAGGATCTTGCCTCTGTGCCCATGTTTGCCTGTTACTACGGTTCTGCGTTGTTTTGCCAAAGTAAAACACATAGTTGTACTTTATTCAGCAAAATAACCGTGTGTTTTTTTCGTTTTTCCTATTTTTGTCATTTACTTTCCCACACCTGGGCCTAACTTCCCCACCCCCCTACACACCTACCCTTTAATACATATATATGTATCTATACATATATATTCATACATACACAGATTCCAAACAACTACCCGGTTGTCACAATCATAGCTAGGGAAAACACAGGGGACATAAAGGTTGAAAAAGCCATAATCGTAATTAAATTCAAAACATGGCAATGGGTCATTCATACACCAAAAATAGAATTTATTGAAAACCTTATCATAAACAGGCGTGAAGAACCACGTCAAAAATCACAAAAACAAAATATGTAAAACACAACACAAAAACAGTTGATCTAATCTGACATCTGGCAATCTCGTGCTATCAGTTTGAGTCGAAATTGTCATTGCCAACAAAGGTGAGATTAGTAGCCTTTAGTGAATGACCGTTTTCCACAGTTATTTGTCATACATGCAAGCATAGGTCTTCACACAGAAGTGTCGACAACTTAGTATGGTTCTGGCCTGATATCTAAACAACTCAGTATGTATCAACTGACGCATTTTACACAACATTATCCCAATCTCCATGAGAACAGTTCTCCTAGCTCAATTCATCTATTTTATCTAAATGTAGCCTTAGTTCCTACTGCTCATTTGCTTATTTATTTAGCATCAAGATGTTGCATTGTTCGATGCACATCTGTTATAGGAACAATCATTTCCTACCTTCTTCAAATCCATGTAAGAGACCTTCATTTCTATACATGCAGATGAATCTTTTCAAGATGATGCTTAAGGTGGGGTTTTATCTATTAGTAGTGGTAGTTGCATTTTAAGCACTCATTTGACACCATCGGTGTTAACATACATTCCTAATAGCAGTTTTTTTTTTATGTACGGCCTTCGTTTATTCTCTGTGTGTTGTCCACACTATTATTATATATGTATGTGTAATATACATATATAATAACTTGGTGGGAAAATAACTTCCCCACCAAGTTATTTATTTTAGATTTAAAGCACAACAAAGTGTTTTACTTTGGTAAAACAATGGTATTTGGTTACAAAAACAGACACAATTTATAGGATGACGGGTCTGTAATCTTAAAATCTTCAGACATAACCACTGGGAATTCCTCTGGCCAGCTTTCCGTTACATCAAAATAGCATTGGTCCCATCTAAAAAGGGAAAAGCAGACCAAACTTCTAGGTGAGATCCTTTCTGCACGGGACCATGTTTCGGCCTGATTCAACATCACCTGTGAAAAGTGGTGTAGGAGCCTTCATCCAGAAATCTCAGGATCGGCGTCTGAGCGTATCTGTGCCACGTAAACATTGCGGAAAGTAGAGGACGGAAAGCTTTCAACAAATGATTACCACTAGGAATTCCTCTGGCCAGTTTTCCATTCCAATATTTTTTCCTGTTATCCTGTTACATCAGCACCTTACTCCTGTGTTCTGGATGGTGAGGCATCCTGTGAGTGAAGGCTGTCCCAACATGACTGTGGGATGGGCACGACATCAAATACTCTTCCAGCTCTCACAAAAGGCTTATTGGAATGTACGTAAAACAAGCTTGTGGGGTTGGGGGCAGAGGGCAAACAAACACAAATGAAATCAAATAGATTCCCTTCCTCACTGATCCAAGTGGCATTGCCCGGAGCCATGGTCTAAATAGTTTGTGGGCCTGCTGGACTTCAATACCTCAAAACTCAAACTAAATTCTCCAACAAAATAAAAACTCCCTAATCACCACTTAAAGCCAGGAGGGCACAGTCCATTCCTGGCACCTCTCCCGAGATCATTCTTAACATAAAAAAGTTCTTCCATGTTTTTTGTATTTTGTATTGGTTCCACCAGGCGGCAGTCAGGTGGGAGGAGAGTTAGGCCCTGCCACCCAGGGGTATCTCAGTGTGCAAGGCTGCTAAACCTAAAGACAAAGAATAAAGGGCAGGATAGATATAAAGGCGGGGGAGAGAAATCGAATGAAGGCCAATAAATAAAAAAGCTGTTTGAATAAAGTCCAGGTAACTGTTGAAATAGGTATGTCTTAATGTGCTTCCTGAATTTATATAGGTCCTCGATGCATCACAAATCCACCATCTGGGAAACTCACAGAGTTGACAAGTGCTTAGAGTCTTTCAGGGGCTACTACAACTCCCTCAACCACCTGCATACATGTCTTGCTAGTTGAGTACTGTGGGGGAGAACTGCCCCTCTTCCCATCCTTTCTCTTTAAGGTAGCAGTCCACCAAGAATGGGTATCTTTGTATGAGGAGGTCTAAGATGTTCAAGAAGGGCCTGCAGAGCTCCCCTCCAAGGCCTCCTGGTGACCTACTCACAGGGCCTGCCATCTTCCCTTTCAATCTGTCCTCGGCCAAGTGCCTCCCACACCTTGCTTCTCCTTGACACCTTACTATGTACTCATACTTTGGGACTCTGGACTATTCCTGTTCTTTTCTCTCTACCTCCACCTCCTTTACACCACGCTCTATGCCCCACAACACCACACATCTGAAGAGGACCTCAGTTAAAGCTGGGGCCCCCGTCATGCCTTCTTCTCTTCTCTGCCCTGCTCTTATTTCCCTCAGTTGCTCTCTCCTTCTCACTGATGTTATGCAAGTCTCGCCGCACAACTCTAGCACACTTTTCTCACATTCCTCATTCCTCTGTTCTCACCAGCAGGTTCTTGGATCTCTCTCCTCCTTTTGCGCTATTACTTGCCTCTTTTTCTCCAATTCACCTTCCTTCTATGCTTTCCACCTCCTTCCCTTGATGATATGTGCACCTCTGACCTCCTCCCAATGATCCTCTCCATTCTCCTAACCATTACTTAACCACTTCTCTCTGTCCTATCACTCTCCTTTTACCTTACACTTTCTCCCTTTCCCACCTTCTCCAGCTTTACCTCTTTCCTTCCTCTGCAGAGCTTTCCCATTCCTCCAGATCTTTCCTGTTCCTCCTTCCTCTGACCACTTTCCCCTTCTAATGCTTTCTTTCTCAAAGTCACCTAGCCTCTGATCTGTGGCTCTCCTCCTCCACCTTTCTCTGTGCCCAACAATTCACACCCACTCACTGAACGCTGCCCTTTTCATAGTTTGGCTGCACCTCCCCTAAAACCTCAGTTCGGGTCAGGGTCATCAACTGTGTGCCCGCAGTGTTTCTCATAAGTGATTGTTGCATATTTGATGATATGCGGAATGTGTCGGAAGCTACTCTTCTACTTGTCTCGGCTAATTCAGGGCTTACTAAACCTCATCTCCCATCTTGAAAGGCTCTGTGATGGGACGGATATATATATATACATATATCTTTCTTCACTAAGTTAAACCAGCGGGGGCCAGTTTGCCTGCCTATCAGGAAACTATATGCCATGATCATCTGTATGCAGTGATTATGTGCAATCACAAAATAACTAATCCAATTACAACACATCCAAAATAACTAATCCAATTACAACACATCCAAAATAACTAATCCAATTAAAACACATCCAAAATAACTAATCCAATTACAACACATCCAAAATAACTAATCCAATTACAACACATCCAAAATAACTAATTCAGGAAAAACGGGGTTGGAGTCGGAATAGTGGTTTTGGAGCTGGGAGAAAAGTAATAGGGAAAAAAGGGGAGCTTTTGGAGGGGAGCCCCCCAAAAACAACGAAAAGGAATTAGTTATTTTGTAATTAGTTATTTTGGTATTAGTTGTAATTGGATAAGTTATTTTGTGATTCCACGTGATCACATGCAACCATGATCATCCATTGTTCTGGGGCAAATATTTGCATGGTGCTGAACGTCCTCGGCCTATTTGCGCCATTACGTGTGTTGCGGTTAACATGGGACAAATGTGGAAGTCCCTGGCATTCAGGGGAAGGTTGTAACAAGTGTATCCTTCCCATAAGGGGCACCCGCTGTCCCTTTAGCTACCACTTTCCGCACAGTAAGGGTCAATCTGGGGACATTGTCGTATGGCCTATGTCTGATTGCATCCCTGAAACACAGATAGGGTTTAAACTGTAATACCGTTTCCGCCACTTGATCTTGCTGGAATTATCGGCGGATTCCAAGTGGCGGACACGCCAGTAAATCCCTATTCGGGTTCCACGTAATAATGTCCCCTCAAAAATATCGCCATACAAACAAATCGCCTAAAAATTGCCGTTTTTTATGGGGACTTCATACATGCGGAGCGGGGGACACCCCCACAACCCCCGCTGCCCCTGTCCCTATATATATGGTCACCTATATAATGTTGCCACGACCTTTTCCCAGTGACATTATATATGGCGACCATATATATAGGGATAATATTACCTGATAACCCCATTCTTTGGAGTCGTCCTATAGGACTCCATGGGGGGATTTGCTGATATTATCAGCACCGATATTACCAGGCCGGTAATACTGGCAGTATTTTGCTGGTAGGGTAGTGCATATTCCTCCAGCTCAGAGCTGGAGGTAAATTCAGCACCCTACTGCCAAACGTGGAGTGTGCCGGTGCGGTAACCTGCCGGTATGCAGTAATACCGGCCCGTTATTACCACACCAGCACACTCATAATGAGGCCCTTTAGTTTTGCTCACCATATGGATACACATGGACACAAACATTGATTTATATGTGGCCTAAACAATCGGAGCAATGCATGGATTGACATTTCACATCCTTTCAGCTCAATGGTGTTGGACATGCTTCTGTGGGACATCTGCATGAGATTGGGAGACTCTGGAAGGCCATGGTGCATCAGGGTTTCATAGGGAAGCAATGACATAAGATCAACATCACTGTAAGACGAATTTGTTTGCTACTGTCATTTAAATTGCTGGATGCAGAACCTGTGGTCAAACATCAGGGTATGGCTCCCCTTTCCCACAACGCGGCATGCAGTGAACATGTCAAATGGATTGAGTCACCTTACACGTACGGTGCATCCATATTTTAAGATGAGCACGCAGAAAATGGGCAACTTGCACGAATAGTGGGGTTTTTGTATTTATTTATCTCAAAATTAGGTTTGAACGATCCATACATGTCTCAAAAGGTATTTGAAAGTCTTAATATACAAGATTTATTTGAAAATAGTTAGGCAAATAGAGTCGAATTTTTATCATGAAATACTGCTCAACATTATACAATTTAATACATGATGAATTTCTTTCTCTTGAATACAAATTTTCCACTTTGTGTTTGATCGATTTTCACAGTCCATTAGCAAGCCACTGTTCTCTTGTGCCATTCAGCATTGGGCACACGGGGGAATTATAAGTGTGTGATTGTATGTTCTTTATACTTTCTCAACACAAACCATCCCGTATTTCCTTACCCGGCCTTGCGCCCTTAGTTTCTAATTAAGGGAGAAGCTTAAGGTAAGGTTTCAGGAGAAAGAGTCTAATCATTTGATTGGGAGCTTTGCAAACGCAGTGTTCAGGTGCCCCTGTATCGTAATGTATGAGGGCAAAATTGTTGTTAGTTCGTACAACAGAACTTGAAATCTATCTCTTTCGTTATTGTTGTCGATGCAGTTATTTATCCCTATTTTAACGTGTTTTATTCGGATATCCTGCTTCCAAATCATTCCCGGATTTATTTGTGTTGTTTTGTTACTAATGAGCTTTCCCAACTCACGTCCTCACAAACGTGAATCTCCCTCTTATTCTTTGTATGGTCCCTTTTTTATGTTCCAGCACTGGCCCACTTCATGGACCCTCCACAAATTCAAAACCGATGCTCCAATTTTCAAATTGATCACGTTTAGGTCTAAACTAATGTGCCGGAGAAAAAGTGCCAAGAGTTGAAGGAGCAGGCATAGTGTGGTAACTAGTGATGTGCCTCGGCCATATGTTATATGTATCAAGCGGCCGAGCCCGGGATGCCCGCCATCACGTGGCAGTGTCTGGCCTACGGGCAAGGACCTAAACTGCTGAAGCTAGGCACTGATAAGAAAACTCATCCATGATGATGCCCGTCTCCTGGTACATGCACATAGGTGCTTTATGCCACCTTCCATTCACAGGGCAGTGTGTGTGTAAGGGTGGTTCAATAGCAGTGACCTTTGCACAGGGCCTCCTCCTTGACACTGTGCTGTGCATGCCCTGCTTTGGACAGCCATTTGTCAGGACATGACATGTACCCCTCCTCCAGATCTACGGAGCACACAATGCACACACAGTCTTATATTCTCTATTTTCTAGCCCACTTCATCTATGGTGGCAATATCCTTCTACTGACGTGAGACGATAGAACCCTACCTTATTCTCTCCTATGGATGATTTGAACCCCACAGCATCCACTTGCTTTGCCACCTTCTTTCCCTGTGCCGGCTTCTGAACCTTCTCCAATTTGCTATCTTGTCATTCCGAATGCCACCATCTAGTCCCATTCTTCAGCCTTTGCCGCTATAGCCGCATTAGACTACAGCTCCCATTGGCCCTAGCCAGCATAGTCAATGGTGAGGAATCATGGTAGTTGTAGCCCAGAACACCTGGAGCACCACAGGCTGCATGCAGACCTCTGATCTAGTCGCAATCGTTCAAGCTGCTGGAAGTTCCCAGTAAATAGTGCCAGTTGCTGGTCTGCAGAAATGTACGTGGGCTAGTACAGGGAACGAATGAAGTCATTAGCATCTGTGTTTGTGGTGCAAGACCTCTTCTTTCAAGGCAGGAAAAGGGAAAACTGGGAAGTCCATTTGAAAAAGGTATTCAGAAGATCATAAAGGCTCGGGTGGTAGATCAGGACAGATCTAAGTGGAATCCACAAAATACCTTGTAAATGACCCAGAAGGGGATGAGTCCCCCTTGAGTAATTGCTCCAAAGTGGCAAAGAGCTGGAAAGAATTGATAGTTTTCTGGCACTTGGAACTTCAAAACGTGCAAAGTTCATTCTGTAAACTGCTTCTACATACTGCACCCAATATCCTGCACCATACTGAGGACTCATTATCAGCTGTTTTCTGTGCGTGGCTTTTTGTGGTTACTGTTTTGTAACTAGGTGTGACTGCAACTCTTTTGAAAGACACGTGACCGGCTTCTGTAATTCCCGCCACACTGTCATTAAGGGAAACTAAGGCATGCAGGCCTTTTGTCAGTTGGAGAAGCTGCTCGATTTCTAATGTACCAACGTCGACCACGCCCATGTACCCATAGGTGAAGATTTTCCAAATCCAATGTTTATTTGATGGATGTGTCAGGATCAGAATGGCTGTCAGAAGCAGCCCGCTCACACCTGACTGCACTGTGCTGCATATAAAGAATAATGCACCCCCCCTCCGCCCCTGTACAATACAAGGATTGTATAAGCCAGAAACACACGCTGTGCCATGTAAAGCACAAGAGCTGCAGCCTGTGTGCTTCCTGCGGGGACAGAGCTCCCAAGTGACTTCCAACAGAAGTATAATGTACATCTTGGCAGTAGGCTATTGTTTGTCATAGCAAACTGATGGAAGCCCAAAAACTACAAATGATCTGTTGCAGTTAACCAACGGATCAAGGTAGTGTGAATTGATTTGGCTGGAAAGTTTTATAAGAACCAGAATGTCCATAATGCTTTAATTCTGACCCAAGGGAGGCACAGTAATGGGCTGTGTTGCAGGGATGGGCCTCATAAGGTTTCTGCTTCAGGGCAGGGATTAGCGTGAAAGTAGTAATGGCATCAGGGAAGGGAAGGGCCTGTGTACGGGGATGGCCCGAGGAGTAGGTATGGGACTAGGAGTTGATATGGGACTAGGCGGGGATATCATGCTTCAGGCTGGATTAGCCTTAAGCCAAGATAGACCTCTGGCTGAAGAGGCTCCAGGTGTTGGAGATGGGCCTTGGGAGTGTATGGGCCTCGGGTGGGGAACGGGGAGTGCTGGGATAGGGCTAAGTATATATTTTAGTATAGTTAACTACGGCTATTGAGAACAGCCTGTCTCTAGTACAGCGTGATGATATCATAACAATCCATTTGTATTATAATTGGGTTCAGTAGTTGTGATGTCATAATTAGTTGAATATAAGATTTTGAATTGCAAATTAGGTGCCTATTATGTTGCACGTGCCATTCATTATATTTAAATAGCGGGAACCAGTAAACGCAGCAGTAGGGGTGATGGTACCAGGGGACCAGACTGTATCAGACATTCCATGAAAGCCAAATGTGCAAACAATTGTAGTTGTACCTCGACATCTTCATGTACACACCCAGTATAACACTAATTAAAGCGTCTACGATAAGAAGTCCTTGAGGCTCCTGTAGTAGGCACACTGATGGTACACAGACTGGTTACCCTAATTCCTACGTCATCAGACCTTGCCTCATAGTCATGATAAACGGCAGTCGCCCTTCTCATGGGAATACACAGAGCCTAGAAAGAAAGGAAGCTAGTCTGAAATATCTCCCAGAACCTTCACAACCAGCGACATGTAGCCCTGGCAAAGGCAGCATGTTGAACTCACAGGAGGTGCCTGTTACCTAGTGATCAGCCAAAAAGAAGCCGAAATAGTGGAGGGTTGGCAGCACGGGTAGTCGGTTACTTAGTGGAGAATGCTGGGCACAATTGAATCTCCATGAACGCAGCAATGCCCTTTCTAGATAGAATCTATGTTTATTATGCAAGTGAGTGAGATATCACACATTGTTACTGACCAGGGGTGGAGATATGAGGCCAAGAGCTTTGTTTAACCCTTAGTAATGACTATCTGGCAATGCCCCCCCCCCCATTGAGAACATAACTGTTGTGAATCAGACCCTGTGAATGTGGGTTTGAAGCCAAATAAGTCTTGCATAAAACAGGGTTATTTTTGGGCTGCTTTATGAAACCCTGTCTGGGCGGTTGCCTCACATACGTGTCTGCGGCTCACGCGTGCCCTGCTAAACGTTCACATTCACCCTCTTGTAGGGGTGGCACAAGAAACGCGCCATCGAGACCTCAAATGGGCAACCACAGAAGCGCATGACACAGAAATTGGATTCACATGACTTATTCAGGTTTCTCAATGGGGATGGACTTGAGCATGGCCTGGCAGGTATGGGAAACCTAAAATGGCAAAGTCTAGATAAAACAGTGCAAGGTCCTGGGATCAACACAAGGTCCAGGAGGGTATGGTAATCCAAAATCTGCCCCTAAATGATACCTAATGTCAACGCACGGTGGTCCAAAGGCTGTCCCGTAGATATACCTAATCTCAATGGACTGGAGCTCCAAAGGCAGTCCTTAAGCTATCAAATGAAACCAGGTGTCCCAAGTGTCAGGCCAGGATGGTGATCAGCAGGACACACAGTTTCAGGGAGCTGACTGTCCTTGGACACGTCTTTCCAAATGTGTGGTGTGTCCGGGTAGTAATCCAAATGGTATCTGTGGACCAAGATGGGTGATGGAGTCTTTATCCCAAAGGATGGGGTGACAGCATCCTGCAGGATGTCTTTATTCCAGAAGCTTTTCCACCCCCTTGCTTTTAAGGTAACCACTGGTCTGTCTGGTCTAGGTATTGGCCCTCACCCACGTGGGTCCTTCTGGGTAGAGTTTACATGCCATTACCTAGGTCACAAATCTCCATCCTTGTCTAGGAAGTTTTCTTTAAGTTGCTGGTTGTATTGCGGTGCCAATCTCTCATTCCTCTCCTGGTGTTTGCTAGTGTTTCTGACTGGCGGGCTATGAACCCAGAACCAAAGGTTTCCTCAGCTACTTTGTACCTTAGACATGGCCTCCCTCCAGCCATGCCTCCGCTGGGCTCGCCCTTTCCTCTTCTGCAACTGGCTATTGCTTGGCCTTGTCAGCATGGCTACACGCCTTCCCTTCCATTCTAAGCTACATATTAAAGCAGGTAGTGACCTCTCTCTGCACATTCTGATCACGCTTCAGGAGCGCTGTCCAGTTTCCAAGCGCAACCCCACAAACCTTCTTCAACACACACCCACCCTTAAGATACAATATTGCTGTAAAAAGTGAGTGTTCAGGGGGTAACAAGCCCCTGCCAGCTATTTGGTCAACCCCTACCAGACTTCTATGAATGGTCCATTCCATCTTTGTCTGTGATTCTGTTCTAATGGCAAATGCTTGATGTATCCCAAAGAATATAGATATTATTATCATATCTAGGAATGTGTGTATATTAATGAACATGAACATATGTGTAAGGCGGGGCTTCTGACAGTTTAAAGTGTGTAAGGCGGGGCTTCTGACAGTTTAAAGTGGGACCTTGTAATGCTATGACTGTATGGGAATCACTGGAAAGAACCCGTGTGCCTTTTTTCTGTAGGACACGTTCACACTGGTGAAATCATTGAATGGCCAGCCAGGCTATTCCTTTGCAAGGTTTGGGTTTGCCATGGCCACTATCGGCGACATCAACAGAGACGGTTCCAGCGACATTGCAATTGGTGCCCCAGTGGAAGAGGACTTTGATGGCCGCGGCTCTTCGGGGAGCGTATACATCTATAATGGTTGCAGAAATGGGATTAAGGAGCCCTGGTCTCAGGTATATATATATATATATATGTTGGGTGTGCCTGTAATATGTGGGCAAAGCTGTTCCTTCCTCGCCTCCTCCTTCCACCTGAGTATCCATAGCTGAGACATTAGGGAGTAAAGGCTGTGTGCATCGGTTCTGAAATTCAGGGAGCATATGTCTATGCTTTAACTTGCAAGTGGGTGAACATTCAGACTACTAACACAACTACTTAACACCAAGCCTTTTTTAATTTTGATATAAATAATAATGAATGTATTACTTAAGAGTTGGGCGGTATTCCGGCTGTAAATTGCTGGAATACCGCCAGTGGAATTACTGTTACCCCACTTGGTCCTCCGGATTTACTGCCGGATTACAAGTGGTGGTGGCGGTGATGTTAGTCCCCATTAATTTGGAGTCCAAAGGACTCCATTGGGGATTTTGGCGGAATTACAGCCGGTGGAAATACCGTTGCAGGTAATGCTGCCGAGTTTGCCACTTTTTCAGAAGAAAGTGGGAGGATTTACCTCCAGCACGATGCTGGAGGTAAATCCCCCACTTCAAGGCCAAACTCGTAGTATGGCGGAGCGTGAACAGTGCTGGTAATTCCGTTACTGCCACATTTTTCCTGCACCGCCAAAATTGGAATGAGCCCCAAAGGCTAAAACATAGCTTCAGTGAACATTCGGGGGAAATATGTCATATAGTTCCATGTTTAGGATTTTGGAAATTAGCCTGAAGATCCTCCATGGGTTGGAGATGGGCCTTGAGAGTGTGTGGGCCTATTGTGCTGGAAGCCAATGTTATTCCATATTTAAAATTGAGGAAGTAAATGCCTCCTGTGAGAATAAAATGGAATCAACAGTTGGATAAAAAGGCCGGGAGAAGCACCCCTGTCTTCGGTTTTCCAAGTCTGAAAACAAAATGGAAGGCAGCATTATAAAATTGCATTTGGAAAAGATTAAAATTGTCCACAGGAGCGGTGGCAGGGACACTGGGAGCTGTTCAAGGAAAAAGAGAAAGGCCATGCGCCTCTTTAGCACTGCTCCCGAGTCACAGCAGCTGCAAGTCATATTTTGAACAGTGCCATCTACAGCAGCCTTTAGTTCCTGACTCATGTTTTTGGAAGATTATTTTACATTTTATGGAATTAAAAGTGTCCAGAAAGCAGAAGGAGCATCCGTGGGGCTCTCAACCCCAGGCCCTCCTAGGCCCCTCTCACCTCCCACAGTTTAGACGGTCTTCCTAAACCTGCCATTGTGCTCCATGTTGTTAAATTTGATGTTTTTAACATTTACACATATCATATGAATGCAGATGTTTTTGAAAACAATGTTTTGAACTATACATTTGCGTACATTGATATTTTCAGGTCAATAAATGGACCTCATTACGAGTTTGGAGGTACCCCTCAAACTCAGGTCCGGGTCCCACAAAAGTGGAATTACCGGTCCATTCTGACCTTGGAGGGCCCGGTAATTCCCATTCGCGGGACCCGGACCTGGTACATCCCCATTCCCATTTGAGCCTCCATAGGGCTGAATGGGAATGGGGAGGATGGTAGCAGCGGTACCGTTAATAACGGTACCGCTGCTACCATCCTGGTTTGCTCGCCGGTGCCGCTCTGCACGCCTAGTCTGACCAGGCGTCCAGAGCGGCACCCGCGAGCAAACTCAGAATTTTGCGGCGAGGTTGCCTTACCGTAACACTCCTAATGAGGCCCATTGACATTACACTATACTGGCAAGCGATTCCTACAATCATGTATTATTGGTTCTGCTAGCCACTTCCCTGACACTCATGGGCTGCTCCTTCGTCTACCTATACCAATGCATCTCAGGGCCAGCACAGGATGTCCTTGGTTATATGTGATTTTACCGACGGGAAAATACGGAGTTGTTTCATTGTGACCATAATACTGAAAAACCCTGCTTTTTTATTTTTTATTTGGGGGAAGTCCCCCCCAAGTACCCCATTTTTCTACCCTTATGACGCCACCCCATCTCCACCCGACTCATTTTAACCCCTTACCCCATTACCCTATATATATTTATTTCATATTTTCTGTATTTTTCGGTATTATGGTCTTTCAGTGAAACGTACCACTCTGAAATGTTTTCGGTAAATTGACTGGGTACCATTGTCCTCCTATGTCCCCAATTCCTGCATCCTCCAAACTGCCACGCTCATGGCCCTGTTTAACTGTAACAACCACAAAGTGGCTTATTATTACCTTTTTTTCATTGAAGTTCCCTATTCTTATTGCTGCACTAGGACCGCCCCATAACTTGACACACAATACGGCACAGCTGTAGTCCCTGTAGTCGCAATGGGACCCATACACATTGTGGCACATTATGGTGAAATTCGCCTGAAATTACTGTAACCTTTACTCAGGGGTGAAAATAAATCTGTAAAGATTGCGGTAATCATAAAGGCTGGCCGTTAATTGCAAATTTGAGGCATCAGGTAATAATGTCCCCCTACATAATGTCCCCATACATGTCACCAGGATAAGCCATTGGTGACATTATATATGGTGACATTATGTATGGGGACGGGTTGCGGAGATGTCACCTGCTCCCCTTGTAAAAAAAAGAAAATGGCACATTTTTTGACAGGAGACATTTTTGTGGGGACATTATTACATGCAACCAAATTTAGTTAGCACAACTGCTGGAAAAGCCGAGGGCAGAAGCTGGGCACCAGCTCTAGTGAAGTATTAGAGCCTGCACCAGAGGGCTCTGTTTATGGTCAGTGACCGCCGCACAAGCTAGTGGCTCCCTGCCGAAGGCAAGGGCCTCTTAGGGTAAAGTAGGACGCCTGGGCCAAAATATTCAAGATAGCATTCCATGGAAACCTATTCACCTCGGACATGGAGCATAACTTTAAGATAATACAGGGGTGGCACAGAGACCCGGTAAAATTGTCCAAAATGTTCTCCGGGGTGTCCCCGAGGTGTCCGAGAGGTTGCGGTCAGACAGGATCTAGAAGCCACATGTGGTGGCACTGCCCGAAAGTACAGTCCTACTGGGAGTCGGTGAGGGGTTGGATAAAGGAAGTAACGGAGGATTGTCTGCCGCTAAACCCTTTGACGATGTTGCTGGGCCTCCCCCCGGAGGACACAGAGCTCCACCGATACCCAAGGATGTGGGAAACCATGCTGAGAGCAGGCAGGGTAGCCTTGGCCCAAAAATGGAAGAGTCCCGAACCCCCATCCAAGGAGGACTGGCTGAAAAAAGTAAAAAACATGTTCTTGATGGACAAATTAACCGCGATGGTGAATAATGATTCCAGCTCATTCCTTACAGACTGGTACGGGGTACAGCAGTCCTGGGGATGGGATGTCCACTGAACTCCAGGGAAGGTGCTTCTCCAGAAAGGAGCGGGTCTAGTCCAGCAAGACAGAAAAATACGGACTGGGTCCCCACGCCCGGGGGTACGGAGGCGTTAAGCCAACCAGAGAAGCGGTCACAACTCGCATCGACCTCGAGGCTCACGAGACGGAGCCACATAGGGAGTCTCCCGAAGACAAACAACCGGATTGGATACGGGGGGGGGGGGATTCGGGGGGGGGCTACTAAGGGAGGGAGGGGAGGGGTCATTTAGTTCTTTCTTTGTTGTTTGTTACATAAAAAATGCAAATAAAAACTAAAGTTTAAAAAAAAAAGTAGGTTTCCTTCACCAATGCAGATCTTTGCTTTATAAATTGGAATATGTGTTTTTTCCTTCCAAGAAATGTCTCAGCAGTAGAGCCCAGACCAATAGACTCTTATCACTTTAGCCTTGCACTAGTATAGTATCATAAAGCATTTTGTTGAGTTGGTTTGATATTTGTCTTATCTGCTGTTCCTATTACTTCCCAAGCGAGTCAGAGCTGCAGAGGTCTCTGAGGGGCTGAAGTACTTTGGACAATCCATCGATGGGGGATTGGACTTCACCAATGATGGTTACGTGGACATTGCAGTTGGAGCCCTTGGAGAGATGCTTGTGTTACGGTGGGTAATACCAAGGGTCTCCCTTGGGGTGGGCAGTGACAATTTAAAGTACAAAACATCTGCCTGCCACACCTGTTCCATCACAGGAGCTCTGATAAAATGAGTTAGGCTGAGGTGGACGGAGATACAGGGGTCATAAGAGGAAGGATTCCTGCCTGGAACTATGGGCTGACGGCAACATTTGCTACCCTTGGGAGCCACTGTAGGCTCCTCTGGTGGTTCCAAGTGGTTTGACTTATTTTATATGGGGTAACATGTTAAATAATATACAAAGTGGTCCATTTAGGAATGAAGAGATCAGACAGACTAATGCATTTATGTGCATTCATTTTAACGTCATCCCAGAAGCCATGTCTCGACTTCCTGAGTTAGCAAATTCAATGACAGCCTAAATGGAAAAAGGTTTGCTGTGGGCCTGGTATATTATAATATGATATAATATAACCCTCTGCATTGTCCACAAGGCTTTCTGAGGCTGGGGCCCGTACTACATCCAACTCTCTCTGCCTAAGTACCTTCCTTCTCGAGCCCTTTGCTCAGCTACCTCCACCTCTCTGAGGGTCGGACGCTTCTCCAGACCGAATAGTGGGGGGTAGATCTCTCTCCTCTGCAGGTGCCTCCCACTGGAACGGCTTCGCTGCCCCTCTGAGAATTGAGCCAGACCACCTGAAGTCCCAGAAGCAGCTTAAGAACCTCCTTTTCTCCTCTGCCATTCCACCCCTGCTCTTCTTAGAGCTTTCAAATTCAAAGTTGACCATATCTACATCCTTCTCAAGGCCAGAGACTGTGTTGTCATTTGGTTCACCTAGAATCTCGTGCACTACTCCTGGGGGTGGCCTTACGCCTATCTCAAATTGGATTGGAGCCAAAGGGAGTATGCTGGGCTTTACAAATATATGACCACACGAATATTGGGCTAAATGGGATATTTCTGTACATTGAAGACCAAACACAAAAAAGACGGATTTTGTTGGACCGATTTTGTGCGGCCTTCAATATGGAGAAATATGACACTAAATGACCCCCTCCATCTCCTTCACCCTTGAATCAGATCCCCTACTTGCCCCACCCCTCCTCTTCTAGTGGGATTTCTTGATAATCGTGGAATGGGGGGTCTCACCTCCACACCTCACACAAACACACACATACAACACATGTTCACCTGATCCATGCCGCCTCAATTCCCCGACACAACATTACTCACACGCAGACACACAGACACACAAACACAAAAACACTTACCTGGTCCACCAGCGACGTCCCTCTTCAGGCTCCGCCGTGCTTGTCAGCCCCTGTGCGCAGCAGTCTCGCAGAAGCTGACAGTTCAATTTAGAAAGACCTCTCAGAGCGGTCTCCGAGCAGTCTATCTAAATCGGTATTTTATACACAATTCCATTCAATTTGTGCTGGCTGCTTAACATGACATATACAAACATGAAATCTTTGTAATTCATTATAACAGTTTGTGATTATTTATGACTTCTATACCTATATATATATTTTAATACCATACTTAGAATATTAGTCCAAAGGATTGGCCTCCACATGCTTCATACAATTTATTCCTGAGGCCTATATTACTGTGTGGAATTTTTTATTCGAGAAGGTGGCGCATCACAGTGCCTTCATTTGGGTTTATATGTTTCTTTCCTGAGTGGTGATGGAGGAAATTCTTCCTGGGCAATACAAAAAAAGAGTACAGAAAGCGCACTTTGCGATGTAAGTATATATTTTCTGCATAGAAAAAGCTAAAATACCTTTCAGGAAGACGAGACAGTGGGTGTCGTAATTTTAACATGCGAAATCATGAATAATTACCTTTCCATATTCAGACTCAACCCTTACTCAATGTGCAACTGGAGGCCACCATTTCCATTACCGTCCATTTTACTCGCAGATGTATTCAGAAGTAGACACTCCTGTTGTTGTGGGATAGGGGACAGAAACAAAGAAATAACCAAAGGATGGTCTCTGCTATCCGAGTAAAATGATTATTACAAACATTTAATTAGGAATAGACTGCTTTGCAAGATGATAAAACGCTCCAATTAGATGGTCTTTGCTTCAAGACACACTGGCCGCGAGTTACTTGTCTGTCTAGAGCATGGGCCGCATCAGATGTTGGGCGGTGCAGTCAAAATGCGGCGATAATAATGTTACCGCCACATTTCTGCACCGGCCAATCAGTGGTTTGGGGAAAAGTCAGAGGATTCACCTGCAACTCTCAGCTGGAGGTCAATGCGCCGACTTTCTGTCCATTTGCGATGCAGTTACTGTGGTGCAAATGCTGCTGCAGTAATAGCACCCAAACTGCCCCATTGAGTCCTATGGACTCAAACAAAATGGGGACTTACACCGCCACTGCCGCTTGGGATCCGACGGTAAAACCGTGGGACCAAGTGACAATAGTGGTTATTGCGTTGGGCAGTATACTAGCGGATTTACCTCCGGGATACTGGCAAACTCCTGATGAGGCCCCATGCCATTGAAAATGTAGAAGATGCCACTCAATGGCCAATGAGAAATGGGATCACTAATTACGTAATGACTACTGATCATTTGTGTGTCTCATGTTCGTGTGTAGATTTCAAGAAATCAGCAACACGGACGAAACAAATTTGCAAATGGGCGTGCACACAGAAATTGCAAAACAGTAAACAATATCTCCCTGTGAGTCAGGTGCCAATCGGAAATTAAGTCAAATGGAACCCTGGAGCGGACCCTTGTTCTAAGAAACCTTGGCAGTGGAGATGTTACTTCAAACGCTCGCAACTTTTCGCTTTTAAACACAGAACGTGTTTTCCTTCCCTATTCGCTTCATATTGATACTCCAAACGTGGCAGCAAGTGTATTCCAAGCTGTCCCATATGTGGTCGGATGCCGAGTGACACGTGCATTTGTTAATGTCCAGAAAGCGCGTTTAGCTATAGACGTGATGACGCCATTCGCCTAATGACGTACGTACGTACATACATAGATATGTGTAAACGTGGCTGGAGACACCATATGCATGTGCAGCACAATAGTAAACATCTAGTTCTATGATTGCACTTGGGCAGGGCTTCTAGTGCACCAGGACTTAGCCCCAGCAGTCTCCAAATATTGGCCTTGAGCCAGGGCCCTGCCAGGGCTCCCCGACCTGACTTCCAGATTTCTTTCCGGTAGTAATGGAAATGAAAAAATGAGTGGCAATACTGCTTGTCACCACTAGAGGTCACTTTCTGCCACGTTTAGAATCACCACATTAGTTTAAGAAATGTTTTTAAACACCCATGGACATTACAGGAGAATACCTTGTTTCATTTTTACAGCATGTGGTAAAGGATTGTCAGAATTATTTTAAATAGTGCGTACGACTCTCAGCTTTCTTTCAAAAGAACTATGGTTTAGTATGTGTACGCTGATATGTTTTGATTTGAAGTTCTATTTTGTATATGAATATATTTATTTTGTTCAATATTTCTAGAAAATAATTATATTTTGAGACATCTTTTAAGCAAAATGTTCTCCTTTTCATTGAATATATGCAATCCCGATTGGCTCCATTAGGTCACTCCTTTATGTACATATGCCCCGCCTCTTTTAAAGGTTTGTCGGCTACTTGGGATGTCAGGCTGCTCAAGACCCTTTTCAGGACACGCCGCCAAATATTGCATCACGACACGTCAGAGCCCCCGCTCAATATCTTATCGCACTTAAAGCACCTCAGTGCTTTAAAGTTCTATGAACTATATACAAATAAATAAATAAATAAAGCACCTCACTTGGTAAAGTTTTGCCAAGTACCAGACATTTAAAAGCAGATTGGATCATCCAAACCACAGGGAGCAGGCAACTTGAAAACAAGTTGATAAAAAAAAATCGCTCCAACCACAAGACAATCCGGTTCAGCAAGTTAACAAGTTAATGCATTTTATTTGCAATTGCATTATATATGTTTGAAACATAGCCATAGTGGACCGACCACCTGTGAAAATCAGCAATTAACAAGATACATAATAATCTCGAGCAAGTCCTTGATGTACTTCCAAATAGATGCATAAAGCTTGACACCCATAGCTCCCCAAGGAGTCAGATGGGGGTCGGACATAACTATTTGCAAAGTTGCCAGACATATAATGCCACCAAATGGCTACTGGTTGTTGGTCCTGAACCCCCTCGCGATGCCCATAAGCCCCCAGCGAGCACAGACTCACACGCACACACGTCTATACTGCTCGGGCTTCCCGGTCGCACCGTCGCGGCCAGGATTGCCCCCTTTATTTATACTGCACGCAGCGGCACACAACGTCACGCCGCCGCGTGCGCGTCCCTTCAAGGGGCAGCGCCACACTCCTCCTTTTTCGGGAGGACAACAAACAAAATGCTTTAATACTACACACCACAAAACCAAAAACTATACTAGTACGACACTTGAATAACAGCTTCCCCACATGCCCCTTTATTAGCATCCACCCGGGTCCCCTTTCTTAACAGTCCAAGGACTCAGGCCCACCAGATAAGTGTCCCAGCACTTAGTCACTGAGGTAAGCGGGTTTCCCTTGCCCAGACCTCTGGGGGTACCTCCCGCTTACCTCCGGCACGGGTAGTCTCTCCGTAGGCATTCCCCGGGCAGGGGACTCAGGTGTGCCGGATTGGTCTCCTCTGTCGTCAGGTACCTCATTAAGTCCGGATCAGGGGGAGCGTCCGTTCTCGGGTCTCCTAACTTCTTAAAGAAGCTCATGTTGCGGGTGACAGCTGACCTTCCGTCGGAGGGCGTTACCATGGACCCCTTGACCGCCACGACGTCCAACGGCTCCGGCTCGTAAGGAAGGGAGAGCTTTCCATGGGGGTGTCTGTTCCGGATGAGGACTTCATCACCTGGCTCCAGCCGCTGCGGGCAGAGCCCCCTCCTGGTGTTTTCCTGCTCAATCCTCAATCGCCGGTCCACCTCTACCTGTTGGTTATCAATCACCCCTGGCTCCTTCTCCCCCATCTCGGGGCCACCCCTGTGGAAGCATGCGGCGTGGTGCGGTACAGCCGCAGAAACTGATAGAGGGCTCTCTGGAGGGAATGTCCCTGGCCTTGGGCAATTCTGAAGGTCTTGTTCAGTGTCCTCATTAGCCGTTCGGCCTTGCCATTTGCCCTCGGCCATAAGGGGGTGATCTTCCGGTGCTGTACCCCGCAGCTCTCCATCATTTCCGAGAACCGCTCACTCTGGAACGGCACCCCGTTGTCAGAGCACAACATATGGGGGAAACCATGGGCCACAAACACCTTCTCCACGGCCACCACCACGTGCTCGAAGGCCACCAATTCCACAAATTCCACTTCAGGGTACCTGGAGTATTCATCGCCGATCACTAGAAAGTGGGTGCCCATCGTTGTAGATCCGAAGTCCGCATGGACCACCTCCCAGGGTCGTGTCCCTCGAGGCATCGCCTCTATGATCGGCTCTCGCTGCAGAGGAGATGCCGCCTGACACCAGACACAGGCCACCACAAAGTCATCCACTTTCCGCTCGAGCTCAGGGAACCACACTTTCAGTCGTAGCCTGGCCTTGGTCTTTGCAGCACCCTGGTGTCCATAGTGAGCAAGAGTGATCACGTCCTTCACCTTGGACTGAGGAACAACGATCCGATCACCTCTGAGTAGCAGGTCCGGCGCCGAGAATGAGAGTTCTTCCCTGACCTTCCACAGCTGTTCCAGTCCCATTTTGGCCTCCTGAGTGCACCCCGCCAGGGCCTCCAGCACCGACTTCCAGGAGCCTCGCTGCATGGAGTGTCTCAGGATTTGGACACACTTGTCTCCCGCTGCTGCTGCCTCTAGCTCCCCAAAGGGGCATCGCATTAGGCGTGGCTGCCTCCACCACCATGCGGACATGATCATCTGCTTCTTCAGCACGTGTCATACTCTTCTCCCCCATGTGCACCCGGGTGTCGAGATAGATAGTCTGCCGCATTGTTTGCCCCTGACCGATACACCAGGGTGACCCCATACTCCAGGAGAGCGAGCATCCATTGCTCGATCCTCGCCGGCAGCTTGGACGACGACCCTGCCAGAATGGGAAGGAGAGGCTTGTGGTCAGTCACCGGGTGTCCCAGGACATATAATCTGAAATGCCTGCATCCCCAGAGCACCGCCCGCGCCTCGCGCTCAATCTGCGAATACCTCTGCTCTGTCTCAGACAGCGCCTTGCTGGCGTAGGCCACCGGGCGGACACCCCCATCACGACCAATCTGAGTTAGCACGGTGCCCAGGCCAAACAGGCTGGCGTCCACAATGACCTCCGATGGCAAGGCAGGGTCAAAGAATGCCATGGTGTCTTCAGCCGCCAGTGCACCATTGATGTCCTCGAACGCCACCTGCTCAAGCGGGCCCCAGTTCCAGGTGGAGTCCTTCTTCGTCAGGGCCCTGAGGGGTTCCGATCTCGAGGCAATATTTTGAATAAACCGTCCACAGTATGTAACCATGACAAGGAAACTCCTCACATCAGACACCGACTCGGGTGGCTGTGCCTTTTTGATGTCCTGGACTTTCTTGGGATCCGGCGACACACCCCCCTCTTTGAAAACAAAGCCAAAGAACTCAATCGACGGGCACAGGAACTCACATTTTTCTTTGTGAAGTGTTAGGCCCAGCGACTACAGCCTCTCAAAAGTCTTGGCCAGCCTCCTCAGATGGTCCACCTCCGTCCTGGCAAACACCAGGATATCATCACTAATGTTCAAAACGCCCTCTAGGTCTGCAAGGGCGCCCCGGATGATATTCTGAAAGACCTCTGCTGCCGAGGACACACCAAAGCTCAGTCTTTTATAGCGGTATAGCCCCCGGTGGGTGGTGAACGTGGTAATGTACCTCGATTCTGAGTGTAGGACCACCTGATGGTAGCTCGCTCGGAGGTCCACCTTGGAAAAGAAAAGAGCACCCTGCACCTCGGCAATGATATCATCGATTGTGGGGGTAAGGTGCCTCTCTCTCTTGATGGCTTTATTCGGCAGTCTCATATTGACACAGATTCGGACGATGTCTGGTTGCTTGGGTTTCCTGGCCACAACAATCGGGGACACCCAAGGAGTCGGAGCGTCCACCTTCTCAATTATGTCGAGATTAACAAGATTGTCCAGCTCCCTGTCCACCTGCTCACGAAGGTGAAAGGGTACCCTGCAATGTTTTAGGGCGATGGGCTGTACCGACTCGTCTATATGCAACCTCATCGGGTCGCCAGCCATCTGTCCAATTCCATTGAATAGGGTGGCATACTTGTCAAGCAGGTTGTTAATGTCCTTGAGGTACACCGAGTAAGCAAAACTGACTATTCCGAGGGCCTCGGCCGCTGCAGAGCTCAACAGGGTGTTCGTGCTTACCGGTGTTACATAGAACCGTGCGGTGAACCGAGAGCCATCATGCTCCACCTTCGCCACGAAGGCACCATCCAACGGTATGGGTTCCAGGCCCCCGAATGCAAAGATGCAAGCTTTCGGTGTGACCAGTTTGGGTGGCATGTCCATGGCGTCGTAATGCCCATGGGCCATCACGTGACTGACGCTCCCGTGTCTACCAGGACTGGGACTGTTGACTTGTTGACCTCCACCACACACCTCGGCTGTCTCCTGTTCTTCCCTTTCAGGGCCCCCACACTGGAGAGGAAGAAGATGTTCTCTTCCTCCTCTTTGTCTACCTCCTCCACCGGGGCATCTTCCTCGCTCTGGTCCACCTGGGCAACATTCGGCGGGCGATTCTGGTGAAGGAACCTATCGGGCAACCCGCACCTTCCACATGTCCTTCCCGCCACTGGGCACTCTGTTGGGTGGGGAAGGTCGTACCCGCACTTCTGGTAAGATTCACCCGCTCTTCCAGCTCTGTCACGGGGTCCAGCACCAGGCCTTCTGATGCCTCTTCCACCTCGCCACATGGCACACACCTCCTCTGTCTTCAGGGCTGGACTGGGAACCAAAAGTGGCCCTGGATTTTTTTTTCAAAGTGGCCCCATATTTCGTCGAAGGAGCGAGCATAGCGCGTGAGCCCAACCTTTCTATGAGGGGATTGCGAGTATCCCCCAAGAAGATGTTGAATAAAATTAGTCCAAATTAGTGCATTTAAACCATGTTATAATCATATATGGATTTTAAAAATTCATGTTTTAAGTAAGTTCATGATCTCATAAAGTATATTTCAATGATAGATGGACAAACCACGAGTGCAATATCAGTCTCAATAAACATAAGAAACATATCAAATAATACATGGATTGTAACAAATGTTTTTATTAAGTAACAGAACAAGATGCACATATAGGGGCACATTCTTAAAAACGAATGCAAATAAAACAGCTGAGATAATGCACTTTTTTATTTGCATTAGTTTGAGAAATGGGCAGGTCACCATATTCTCAAATGCACCTCATTCTCAAAGGTATCTCATCATTTGTGCCAAAATATGTACTGACAATCTGACCGAGTCTCCAAAGGGCCCAGGCAGAGCTTTACAATGCACATATTGAGCTTCCCTAAAACATGCAGGGGCCTTCGAACACATAGGTAGTGGCCCCACATCTCAAAACAGTGCATCTAAGGCCTCCTGGGGGCCCAATCACATACAAGGACTGCCCAACACATATAGGGTCCATCAGCACTACATGAGACTCTGCATTACACAGGAGCCCCTCAGAACACACAGGAGCCACTCAGCACGCACTATGCGCCCCCCATACATGGCCTTATTCACAAGCGGAGGTTGGCCCCTCGGCACATAAAATGTTGATCAGTCCATTTATGGGGTACATCAGCGCATGCAGGACTCATCAACACTTTCAAAGAGTGCTTCGGTACATGAAAGGCCCCTGCACATACAAGCTCTCCTCAGCAACTAAAGGCCCATCAGCACACAGTGGAGCACCACTCATACAGGCAGGTATAGGCCCTTGCCACACTGGTAGAGGCGCATAGATAGGGCGGCGTTACCCCATACTGCAAAACAATACCAGGACGCGAAACGGGACAGGACAGCGTTGGGGAGCAGTGGTAAGTGGCGACATGGGAGGGAATAGGCACGTAGCCAGGGAATGGTCTGGGAAGTGGAAGGGTCAGGTAAGAAGAGCTTGGATGAGTCATCGGAGTTCCACGTAGTGCCCCCAGATAATGAAAGTGGGGAGGCCTGTGAAATATTGGTGGGCACTGGTGGTGTCCCCCAGAGAGTTAGCAAGTGGCATAGGTGGGTGGGAGAACAGGGAAAGGAGGGTGATCTTTTTTCCAACTCCAGTTGCACAAACATTTAAGCACAATGGATCTTTTTTCACCCATCACATAGAACCGAATGGGAAACCATGCATAGAGGGGCCCAAAGCACACAGTGGGCCCCATGAAATACAGGAGCCACTCTGTATGCACATAATCTGCTCACAACATTCAAAGGTCTGCCAGCACATAAAGGGGCCCCTCAGCACAAAAAGGGTCTCAGCACACACACACAGGGGCCTCTTGGGACACATGGGGCCCCTTAGCACAAGCAGTGCCCCATCTCATATACTGTGCATATTCAGGCTACACAGCACAACAAAGGCCTCTTCTGCCTGTAAGAGCTGATCAGCACACATGCAGGTCCTCATTGCACACACATGACACCTCCACACAGCAGAGTGTGCCTCATTCTACCCCGCCCCATAGCACATACAGTGCCAAACTCCACAAAAAGGGCCCCTTAGCAGCTACCTCAGCAGACAGAGACCTTTCAGTAAAGGGGTGAGTGACCCTGTAATCCAAAGAACAATGAGGAAGGATTACACAAATAATAAATTGCTCTTTTATTCTCTCTCCCTATCACACTCTATCTCCCTCTCTCTAATATAGTCCCACCTCCCTACTTCACTGTCTGTCTACCCTTCTGTCCCTCTCTCTCTACTGCACTCCCTCTTTAACACACTCCCTCTGCCTCTAGCCCACTCTCTGTAACCGGTCTTCTTTATGTGTACCTCGCTCTCTTCACCACACACTGTTCACCAATCGTTCTCACCTCACACTCTCTTGCTCTCCTGCACCCTACTTACCTCTCACTCACCCTTGTATACATTGTGCCACACACCCTGAATTTATTTTCATCCTCCCAACAATACACATTCATACGCCATTTGCTGGCAGCACCCTTGTTGTGACACCCCCCTTGCTCCCTGTCTCTCTTACCACCTTGCACAGAGCCCATGATAACATCTGATGATAAAGCAGTTATAAAGCAGCTATAAAACAAGTGTTTCAATGCGCGAACAGGCAAAGGGGGGAACAGAGGGAAGACAGAGACAGCGATCTTATTACCATCTTATGCACCCTATTTATTTCTCTAAACCTGTTGACATTTGAACCTTGGGTCTTTTTCACCATTGCAGGTAAAGCTCTCTTTTGCACCTTAGCTCTAACTCGCATACACTCAACAATTCATAAGAAACAGTCAACATATTTCATCTAGTAAACTCAGTCACTCGGCGTGTTACACAAATCAAAGAAATAAAATAAGTCAATAAATTAAGCTAGGTTATACCCACACTACAATATTCACATTAGCAACGCCAACTTATCATTTCCAATTGTAAACGCTGGATATTCAGAGCCCCCCCAAACATACGATGTCCAAAAGCATTTGATAGAATGCTAGAATGACAGTGGATGGACATAAGCCAGAATATAACCAATACACACGATGACTCAGGAACCTGCCGCTCATCTCAAAAACAGCAGACAGAGCAAAGCAAAGCAGAATTGCAGTTGCTCTCCCAAGGCAATGCAGGGCCCGGTAGCATACCTCGCTCTGACCAGGCAGTCTTGCATTGAAACTCATTCCTTCCCTAATGCCACCCACCCTTCCCTCCTCAGAAGACCATGTGCCATATAATGCCAAATGCAGGCCCCAGCAGCATAACTCGGTCTGACATCATTCCTTCCCTAATGCCACCCACCCTTCACTCGAAAGGAGACCAAATGTAGGCTGTCACTACTTGAACTCAAGCAGTGGGGCCAGAAGGTGCTGTCACTGATTGACACCAAGACATATGGACATATGCTGTGGAAATTAGGTGACTACTTTAGTTTAAGAGCCATTTTACTGCCACTGGGTAGAAACGTTTGCAGCAGGTAAAACGTGAGTGTGCCAGGCACGCACCAGCAAAATGATATATACATTGCTGCCGGGCAAGCATACACGCCAACTCCTCCTTATTCGGGAAGGAGAATCACGATTTTGCAGACACAAATGTTTTTCCCATAAAGTTTTACCTTCTAAAATCCCTCGCCCCATTCAAGTCTATAGGCGAACTGAATTCTACTTATTTCTGTCTCATAATCTCCCACTTGTGAAGGGGGAGGGAGGGGTCTCATTATGGAACCATCCACATTTCGTGCCTAATGTGTTAAAAACGTTGGTCTTGGGACACATCTGAGCAAAGCGCCTATTGCACTCAAAAGCTTAGATTGCTACGAACACTGCATGCTGATGCTCCCTATACGTTCCCTACCCGGAACACAATAAGAAATTAACATATTTATCAACATGAAATCATTGAGAGCCATGCTAGACTCACGCAAGCAATCTAATTACTGCACCAGGCCAGCTACTGCTCGTTGAAGATTCTGTGCGTCACTGGCAGCCACAACTTTTAAAAGAAAACAAGCGATAGCCCCCATCTCACGCGCACTGCCATTGCCCTACATTCCCCAGGGCAGGGAACCTGGACGGACAGTCCTTGAGAGCTCTGTCCTGGGGAATGATTTGAGGGACTGGCTGCCGCTGCAAATAATGCACGATTCAAGAAAAAGCTGATTTTGTTCAGTAAATTAACTTGACTTGCAGGCTTTAAGTTAAGTTACTTCACTGAACAAAATCATGCATTTCATCAACAGTATCAGTGAGTGACCATCACAGACCAGAGGAGACCTGATTTGAAACTTCTCTGTACGTGAAAAGGTCGCAAGTTGTGCCGGAGTGCATGTGCTGCACCCCGTGGTGACCCTTGCAGTGTGCACGCGATGCCCCTGTTGTGCTCCCTGCAGTGTGCATGTGGAGGGCACGTGGTGATATGGGTCCCATTCTGTGTGCAAGGTGCATATGTTATGTGCTGGGTCTTCTATAGCGCTCTTTTTGTCATTTGCATGGCCACCTCTTGGCGTTTTATGATGTGCTCGGTGGTGCGATAAGGGAACCCCACGTGGCCTTTGGAGGGGTGGAGTGAGGTGACTCTCGCCACAGCCACGCGGACTGGAGGACGTGTCATGGGTACACAACCTTTGGAGTGTTGTGGTGACATGCACGGATGATGCCACTTGAGACAGTCTGGGCTGAGACGAGCCACTAGCAGACACCGGCCGGAGTCTGACCTGGTGCCAGGGTCGGGCTCGGGAATAACATTATCTCGAGCACCTTGAACAAGTGGCCCACAGTTGCAAGTGGCAATTCATTGCTTTTGTGACAGACTGTTTGAGTAGTACCCAAGGGCGAGGCTTTTGATAAAATGTGATGCAAATTGTGCAATTTAAACAAAATGTATTCAGCAACACTGGTCAAAACTACTAGCTGCAGAGCGAAGTAACTTGTCAAACCGGTCCACATTGGCCAAAAGAGTGGCCCACTTTGTTTAAAAAAAACAGGCCCAAACTAGCATTTTGTTGTGTTTTTGGTTCGGGCATTGCCTTATTGCCCTACCAGCAGAGACAGGCCGGGGTAGGTCCTGCTGCATCGACGCTAGGCTGGGCTCTCCCTCACCCAGGTGCTGAACCTACACCAGCCGAGCATCGATGTGCTTACCCAGTCTGGCCTAGACGCTTCTACGGCCCAATAACTAGGGAATGATTTCAAGCAGCCACTGCAAGTTAACTTTACTTACGTGGACAATCTCGAGTCGAGACTCGAGATACATATCATCAATGTGCAGTGTCTCTCGCTAGTCGCTTCTCACCTGACAATCGATCGATCTTGTGACTTGCAATGCCAGGCCTCATGCAGCCCGGACCAGCTGCCTGCCTGCTAATGTGTGCACTGTGCGGCAGGCAGGGCAGCAGGCAGGGCACGTGCGGTTCCAATCTGGTGCCCAGCCCAGGAGGCCCTGCGCAGGCGCGGGCCCAGCCCAGATGCTGGGAAAAAATAAATAAATGCCGGTGCCGGTGCCGCTGCCTCGGTCAGTGGTGACAGCCAATTCAAGGCAAACCACCCAGACGGAGGCGAGTAAAATCACGCGATGTGTTTATGCTAACACATGTGTATCCTTCCGCTCAAAAAGAGGCCCTACAGGCCAGAGGCCTACCGGGGGATGTCCCGGTGTCCCGGTGGGGCAGTCCAGCCCTGTCTGTCTTGACGGAGTGCGACCCCGCCTCCATCCTCGCATCCCAAGCCTAAGACACCTCATGGCATCGCCCCAGCTCAAGGATGCGGGGCAACGTGGTGCCGGGCTCTCTTAGGACCTGTCTTCTGAGCTTGCCCGAGGAGCACGCCTGGATGAGCATTGTTCTTATCATGTCCTCTGCATCGCCCAATGCACAGGCCAGCGACAGGCGCCTTAGGCATACATAAAAGGTGTCCAAAGTCTCATCCTCCTTTTGCTTCGCGGACAGCATCACAAATCGTTCATAGTCCGAGTTGGCAAGGGGCAGAAAATAAGCCTGGAGTGCTGCCTTTGCCGCCGCATAGGAACCATCCCCTGGTGGAAGCGACTCAAATATCTCCTGGACCAAAGGTCCCGCCGAGTACAACATGGTTGCCAGCATGCTGTCATCATCCGTCACCTGTGCGGCCCTAAAGTACATATCCAGGCGATCAACCCATCTCTTCCATCTGGGCCCTAAACTGGATGGCGGGCCTGTGACCTCAAATTCCAGGATGGTCTGCAGGGCCGTATGGGCTCGTGCTTGGGCCATGACAGGATGTGCTGGCTGAGCAACCAGTTGCACCACTGGCGGGGCCTGAGGCAATGGAGCCTGGCCTCCTGCTTGAGCCTGAGGAGGCTGCTGTATAGCTGCTGGTAGTCTGCCATCCTGGGGGGGCTGCTGTTGAGCTGCTGCTTGCCCACCATCCTGAGGCTGTTGCAGTTGAACTGCTGGCAGTCCACCGTCTTGATCACCAGCCCGGCTCATGGGCTTGAGCACACAGGCACCCCCAGCATGGAAATTGGGGGGCCGTAAATCAACACCCACCACCACAACACAGTCCAGACACACTCCCAGGCAAATTAAATGTCCAACCTGGTAGCGAAGGTGACGATGGCAGAGTGCCCCCCTTCACAGATGGCCTCATGCACAGCCACACAGCCAGACATGATGATGAACAAGATGCGGAGAAATGGAAGATCCACAGCTGCAGCAGGACTCACTGATGATGAAGAGGATGAAGAGGAACAAGATCTCCAGCCTGATGATGAAGAGGATGATGAAGAACCTATTCCTCAGCTGCAGCAGCACCTCATAGGCACAGGGGTTCCAAAAATTGAGTCAAAGAGAACATTTGGGCTAAGCAGGCCTAGCCATTGTAGCCCTCCTCCTCGCTTGCACTCGACGTAAGAGGCCCAAAAAATCAAATAAAATTTGAAAATTGGGCATGGGCATGCAGGTATAACTGCCTGCTAACAGTGTGTCCAAATATTTGGCCTGGATGCCACTCACCGCCCAAACCGGAGCTCGGTGAAGTTCCACGGGTGAAATTCAAAATGGCCACCAGCCACGTGGTCGATGGACGGCCTACGGCATGAAACGAAATGCAATCCGAATTCTGTTTCAGGGAAAAAATTGATTTTCAATCACCGCCGGGCCCAGGCATTATCCCATCCTTGCCGCCACTGTTGGGGGTTGGTCCTGAACCCCCTTGCGATGCCCGTAAGCCCCCAGCGAGCACAGACTCACATGCACACACGTCTGTACTGCTTGGGCTTCCCGGTTGCACCGTCACGGTCGGGAACGCCCCCTTTATTTATACTGCATGCGGCGGCATGCAACGTCACGCCGCCGCGTGCACGTCCCTTCAAGGGGCAGCACCACACTGGTGATGAATATAAGTCTGTGTTCCACTCCCTCACGATATTTTCTGCCCCCCTGGGTCATCATGTTTGCTCTTTTTGATTGCTGTCCATCTGGAACCCGAGGACCAAGGTTAGAATCACTGCGTCAACCACCTGGCCTGGAACCTGTCTCTACTGTACATGTGTCACCAGTGAGCATGCCACACTCTCCACCACAGTCCCTACTACTCCTTCGGGACCCTTGAGCACCTACACCTCCTGAAGGGCAGATGAGCTGGCATTGGTCACTGTGACGCGGGCATCACCTTGGGTAAAAGAGGCAAGAGCCCCTCTGCGCAGGAGGATGGAGGAGCTGGGAGGGTTCCAGAGCAAGCCCTAAAGCAGGATCTTGTGAGAGCGCTCCATGGCCTGCCCAACTGAGTGCTAGCATGTTTTTATGCAGTCTATTATATACTCCAACCTTACCTGCAGTACGAGAAGCTTGCCAATATCTCTTTTCCTTCATAGAGACATCAGCCAACCAAGAAATCAGAGAAGCCGCAGAAGAGGATCCCTGGTCCAGCCCCCTAAAAAGAGGAAATCCAGTCAACATCAACCAACTTCAGGGAGCAGTCACAAGAGGAGAACAGACGAAGAAGAGGAAATCGACAACCGACCCTCTGCGCGCCACTGGGAACTCCGGTGGGGAGAGCCAAAGCCACTTCCGTACACGACTGGCCAAGAAACTGTGCTGCACTGCCCTGGGGCGCTGGCATGTGGTCGCAAGGACTCAAAAACTCCCTGGACCACCAGGGACAACTGAGGGGACGCCACTGTCCCTCCCCCATAGAACTGACCTCCGGAGCAGGTGGAACAGCAATATGAAACAAGAACTCTGGCACTCCAGAGCCACCTTTACTTACTCGCACAGAAAATATTTGGCAGTGATTAAATCCCTAATCATACGTTCTCATTTTCTCATGTCTCTGATCCACTTTGGGGGGGTAAAACAACGCCATATTGTCCAGGAAGCGGAGGCAATACAATATAGGGAGGGAAATGTAAGACTGAAACAGGAAGCAGGAAGTATGGCTTATTCAGGTGAGATCATAAGTAGAGGTGGAGGACGACTAAGAGACCAGCAGGACAGATGCAGGTGCGATGAACTGTCTACGCGATTTGTGAAGCAGGTGAGGTGTTGGCCAGGAAGTGGAAGTATACAGGTTTTTGTAGTTAGTCTGTAGAAAGCCTAGCGTAAGAGTGGGTGTGAAGTGTATGGTACAGAGTGAAAGGAGGGTGTTTCATAGTTTGGAGCGAGGAGTAGAGTAGTGGTATAGAGGAGGAGAGCAGTAGCGTGGAGGAGGAGAGTAGTAGTGTAGAGGAGGAGAAGAGTAGTGTGGAGGAGGAGAGTAGTAGTGTAGAGGAGGGTTATTGTACTGTGGAAGTAGATATTAGTAGTGTAGAAGAGGAGAGTAATAGTTTGGAGGAGGGGAGGATGAGTGTGGAGGAGAGAGTCGCAGCAAAAGGAAGGGAGTAGTAGTGGTGGGAGGAGGAATAACTTCAAAGGGTGGACCCAAGATCGAGGAGGAGTGAAAAATTGAAAGGACAGTAGACCAGTGGGTGGGAGGAGTAGGAAAGAGAACCAGAGCAGGTAGGGTAAAAAGGACAAGGCACAAACAACCCTTAAAACAGCGCGTGTGCAAGGCACTAGCCCAAATCCCATTAGAGCACTAACCAGAGGGAGAGCTAGGAAGTCCCTGAGGGAGCCTTAGATAGAACGGGGCAAATTGGCCTCCAGGGTCTCACCATCAAGATAAGACCGGCTTTAGACAGTAGGGATCAACCATCAATATCTACTACTAGGGGGTCCCGGACCCTGTGCTAGGGTCGCGACTTAGGACAAGAGAGAGAGGGACAGCGGTAGGGCCCACAAAGAAGACAATAAAAGCCCTTGAACCATCTCTGCGACTTGGAGTGATTATTGTGCCATCTATGGCACGATACAAAGGATCCACATTATTCAGGCATATGCCACCGCTCCGACCAAGGAATGCCTGGCTCTGACTCCCACTCCTCTTCGGGTGAACATACCGACTCCAGCCACCCTTACTAGACTTACCACATTGCACAAGTCAAAATATTCACCTTTACTGAACCAGTCCCCAAAATCAAGTACTTTGCCCCACAGACTAAGGGGTTTAATGACGTAGTGATCCGGGTAGTGAATAAACTGAAAATACCGACCACGGTAACAACAAAGATGGCCTCTGTTATTGTTAAAGCCTTGAATAAGGGTTTGACGGCCAGATTATTAATTCCTTTGGTGCCAGTCCTTGTGGATCTGGCAGAAGAGGCTCTATGAATTCAGCCTCTGTGAAATTCACTGAGTTAAGGCAAGACAAAAACATATAACACTCAAGGCAAAGACCCAAAAGTTATGAGGTTGCGTCCCACCCTGACTTTATGGTAGCGTCAAGGCCCATGTAAAGAATGTTGCCTTTCTTGATCTCGACTCTGCCAACACCACCCAAGACAGAAAACACATTGACAGCATTCGGGAGACAGTCTGCTTATTAGCAGCAGCATCTCTTCAAGCGTCAAGTGCAATTGCTCTCCTCCGATGCTACTACCCTACAGAGCGCTTGGTCCTGTTCATGCCAAAAGACAAAAGAGGACCTTTAGGTGGCTATGGGGAAGGAACAAATAATTTCTAAGCTGTTGATCAAGCCCAAGTGGTGTGCACCCATGCAGATGTAGTGGACCATTCTCCCAAGGGACATTAGCATGCCCTGACACTCAGGGGCCATTTGTGGCTAAGAGTGATGCAGTTGAGAGCAGTTGAGAGCAGGCGCCTGACACACAATTCAAGACCTCCCATTTACTGGATTGATTTTTTTGGGGACCTTGGAGTAAGAACTCCTGAAAATAAAGATGGATAGTGACACCCTCAAGTCTGTGGGGCTCTATAGGAGCAAGATGCTGCAAAGTCAGCCACTTAGAAGCATGCTCTCTTGCAAATACCATCATTCAAGTCTCTCGTTTCCATGCACAAGATCAAAGGCATCGGTTCCATTAGAGACATCTGTGATGGTGAAGTATCATCGAAACACTAAAGACTCAGGTTACATTTCAACATCTTCATTGCACCACAAGGAGGGGTTGGATCAACTCCTGATAGGTATCGCAGAACTCAAATCAGACATCTTGAGAAATTAGGGTCAGGATAGAGGATGACAAAAATCTGTGGCAAGGGTTTTTCTAAGAAGGGCATGATGCCATAATCCCCGGTCTCACCAGCAGAGAAGGGGACCACCCGCAAGAACTAAAGAGACAATGCAAGTCTGAACCGACCACAAGCGATAATCCAATCAGGAAAGAACAATAGCTAACAAGGCTGACACAGACAACAGGCACAGCTAACAACCTAACCCACTACCCAGCATCCCCGTGCCGGACATGACAACATAACCTCATGTTTAAACCGCCAATCCAATGCATCTTTGCATCCACACTATTCAACAATTGCCCCACGCTCACAAGATAGCCATCTTCTAAACCAACCCCAGCATATAAGCAAACCCGCTAGCCAAAATGAGACAACTAGTGCTACACCAAGAATGCCACACCTAAGCTAGTAAGTGGAAGATGGAATTCACTAAATTGACAGCAGAATTTCTGGAGATGGACTTACATCCGAAACGGCTAACCCAACACACACAACCAAAATCCACTGAGATATAGGTATGGTGATTGCCTTGCATCCAATCTGGACATGGTGGTAACGACTGAACTGAACTGCGTCCCACCCAGATAGAGCTATGGGAAATACTAGGGCAAAAAGCCCAGCGAATAGTGTTAACTGAACTGAAGCTGCCAACAGCACATCACAGCTCTTGCTCTTTCTCCAAACTTTGTCCTACCAACGTACCCCAACCGACCGCCTTTTCTTTTTCAGATCCGCCAGAGCGCCAAGGAACTACTCTGGTGGTGATAGTGCACAGTATGAATATCCTGTTTAACATTAACAGTCTCTACCAGGATATGGAGTTCGAGTCCTAAATTCCCTTATGTATCATAGTCCTGAAACAGAGCATCCCACTCCCAACGTAGGTCTTTTCCGGTTGTTTTTTGGGTCAGAAATGGTCATCCTCTGACCACAGGTCACCTTTCCAAGCTCTTGAAGTTGGTTACAGCACATGCCTACAAGTAAATTCTTGCTACTTCCCTTTTAAGGGAAACAGCAGGAATGTCTCCTGTCAGGGTACTTGTCAGAATTAAGTCATGCTAACCCAACAGCTAATAGTTGTCCTCCAGTGCGTGACACCAAAACAGGCTTCCTTACTATCTCTCTGTGGGTCACCCACACACATAGGCCCTTGTCTGGGTGATAGCCTCCAGTGGGCTAAAAGAAAATGCTCTCTCCTTAATTATTTCTGGTACTTACCTGCATCTGGGCTCCAGCACATAGCACGCTCTAGGCAGGGAGGTCTTCTTGCTATATAACTCATGCCAGGGACTGAGCTATATCTCTCACTTAGCTCTGTCTTCTCGCTTCCTCCTCTGCCCTTCCCTTTGCATTGCGGTCTTATCTCCCTCCAGGCCTATTCCTCTCTAGCCCATCTCATAAGCCTTCCCACCCACTAAAGTGCCAAATAACGTGGGGGGATTGGTCGGGCAGTTTACCTATTAAGGCAGTGCTATATTTTTGCCACGGGTTCTTCTTCATCCCAGTGTTTCTTATTCTTTAGAGGGGTCCATGGGTGTGCAAGAATGTCATCCCGGTGATCCCCAATAACCAAATGAATACCCTTAATGGAAACTGAGGGTTTATACTATTGGTACGCCATTTTGAGTTCAGGGGGACATTCACGCAGTGTTATCGGGCTCTGCAAGCTGTCTTTGATCAGTCCTGAGGACTCCTGTTGCCTTCATCATGTACCTAATTGAGGTTCTCTGTCACCCACTCCTGCTCACAGATGTCCGGCAAGCCCTTCTCTTTTCTTCTAAAGATTGCAGGGTAGCTCACTAGCTGCCCACAAGTCTTTCATCATGTACAGTATAGTGTCTACTTGTCTAGAAACAGTTTTACATTCCAGGCCTTTTAGCTAACAGAACCTGATCCTTGCTCTTATCCATAAGCTTGGGCTCAGGCAAGCAAGGACTTGTGTTTTCAGCCGCATAATATTTAGAATGATTTCTCCCTGGACAATTAACTTCTTTAATAGGATTGTGCAGGCCAGAAGGGCTCTGCTGCCGATTGCTATTGGGAAGGGTGGTTGGAATCTGGGTGATCTTCGATGTACCAGCTCTAGGGGCTGCATCACTTAGCAAGGAGTGTCCCATACCTCCTCAATAATGTCACCAAATATGTATTTATTGCACAATACAATAGAGGAAGAGGCAACACACAACCCTCAGGCACAGCAGGCAATGCTCTCCAATCCTGATGTCTAAGAGGCTTCTATCGTCCACTCTTACTGAAGAGGAACCTGGTCACCAGGGAGCATGTCCAGAGCTGAGAAGACTTTGCCACTGACATATGGGTGCTCAGCATCTTCTAGCAGGAATATGGATTAAGAACCAAGAAGATTTCACCAAACGTTCCTCCAAATCCAGCTGGGATTCAATTACATAATCCAACTCTGAGCAAGAGGCAACCATATTTTTTTAAAATGTTCTGCATACCTAGACAGGCACAAGCAAGGAGGAAAAGAATCATCTTCTTTTGTTAATGCCAGAAGAACTATTTCAGACCTATCATAGATCGTAAGAACTATGAACAAATGGGTCAAGAAACAAAAATGCATGATGAAATTATCCATCAATCTCAGGATGCCTACATTCACACACCCATCAAGGAAAGTCAATCAATTCCGAAGGTTCCCCATGGGAAAAAGATCACTACCAGCCACCCTCTGAAACATTCTCCAAATGTATGAGACAGTGTTCCTGAGAATGAAATATATTTTGTCTATTTGCATCCAGATGATTGGCTAATGAAAGCATCAACATAGGGGTCATTTGAGCAGTCCGTAATCATGACTCTGTACTATCTGGACCAGTTAGGCCTATACATGGGCCAAGAGGAGTCCGCAATTGCACCAGTTCAGAAGGTACAGTACTGGAGCAAGACCTTAGGATGGACATGTCTACACGTAAAGAGATCCTTATCAATTACATAGAAAATACCCAACCTGATGAAGATTCCTTACCCCCCAAAGCAAGATGTGTCTCCTCCCTGGCGGGTTCGGTGGCATTGTACATCGTCGTCATACATCATGCAAGGTTGAGTGTGTGCCCTCTCTGGACGTATCTGGTGAATCAGTGGAAACAGAAAACGGAACGATGGGATGATTAGATCCCTCACAACAAAAGAGCACAGGAAAGCTCCATGAAGGCAGAAAAAAAGCATCAAACCTTGTGACAGGAGTTGCTTTTTCAGGCCACTTCATGCGAACAATATTAAGAGATGCCTCTCTCTTTAGATGGTGAGTACATATGGAACCTCCATCAACGTGGTGTCTGCACCTCAGAAGGAGATGCTGGAACTGTGGTCAGTCCATCAGGCCCTAAAGGTGTTCTGTCCCTAGACACAGGACAAGACATTACTTAAACAAATAGACAGCACCCAAACAATATCCTCTATCATCACTGAAGGAGGAGCATCTGGCATTGGGCTCCAGGGAGAGGCATCCAGCTCAGAGCAGTGCATCTTGCAGAGACAGAAAATACCATGTGGACACATTAAGCAGGGTGCCCTCACCTTTTTAAATAAACCTCTTAATCATTGTAGGTCACTGTCAATACACGATTGGTGATGGTATTTTCACATGATGATGTATGTCAACTACACCGGGATTTGATTA
This sequence comes from Ambystoma mexicanum, assembly GCF_040938575.1. Taxonomy (NCBI): domain Eukaryota; kingdom Metazoa; phylum Chordata; class Amphibia; order Caudata; family Ambystomatidae; genus Ambystoma; species Ambystoma mexicanum. The sequence goes on along the minus strand of NC_090931.1, from coordinate 588,287,269 downwards.
GGTGTGTCGCGTGAACAATATAAATCGCTCAATCAATCAATCAAGAACACCAGTGGTCAGTCAACACCAAAGTTTTACAGAACACCTTTGCTTAATGAGAGCATCCAAGTGTAGACCTTTCTGGCACTGCAGCCAATGTAGACACTTTGCATCCAGGTTCCCAAACCCAGAGCACTGGGGACTCCCTTTTGATGGACTTTTTAGGGCATTTTGTGTACACCATTCGATCAACCCCTCTCATTTCTCAAATGGTTATGAAACCTAGACAGAATCAGAGCCCAAATGATACTCATAACTCCAGCATGGTCTAGTTAATGGCGGTAAGCAGAGTTGCTGAAACGCCGCGCATTATCTGCATACCAAAAGAAGCCGTGCCGGCAGGGCCTCCCGAAGAGATGAGAGACATTCTGTTCCATATAAACCATGCATCACTAAACTCAGCAGCTTGACTCCTCTTATCCTACAAGATGGACAGCTGAGGTTCCCAGGATGGACATTTTCAGAGAGATGACGCGACTGTCAACAAGAACACGTTATGTCTTCAAGTGGAAATGATTCTATATATGGCGGGTGAGACGGTGGATCCACCCACCTTCCAAGAAGATACAGCATTACTGTATCTGTTTATTTTAGCAAGGCATGAGCAACACTATTATTCCGCAGAAGATCACAACTGCGTACAGGACAAGCACCTCACAAACGTCTTTTTTTTTATGATTCATGTGGTTAAAGATGTCTTAGACATATTTAACGGAAAACAGCCAGTTTCCATTACTTTGGCGATGTTTTCTGCAGATTTCATCAAATACCATTTCACCTAATGAGATTTCACCTAAGTTATTCCACATAAAATGGTAGGTGAAATGATATATGTGTAATGCATATTAGGTGGGGTGTAGAGTAAGGGTATAAGTTAGGGTAGGGGGCCTCCTGGGGGGAGAAAATAAAAGTAGAAAAACTGAAAAGATAATTTTGTATTTCTGTGAAATGGATTTGGTGAAATCTCCATTAGGTGAAATATTTTTGAAGAAATCACATACATCCCTTTGGCAAAGCGTGTGTGTAAAATGCAGAAATGTGTGTTTTCACAGGCTAGTTCTATGTTCATTTTTCACCAGTAATATTTTCGATGGTTTTTTTGCTAAATGTTTTTCTCCTGAAAAAACTAATTGAAACATTGTTTATTCTTTTTGGGAGGGTTCCCCAAACTCCCCTTTCCCCATTAATGTAACTCTATTCCCGACCCCTCCCCCACCCCTTGTATAGCCTTCCCCATCCTCCCCCTATGTTTTTCGATGGGTTTTTCGAGAAAAACACATTCGGCAAAAAAAAATCAAAAAGATTACTGGCATGAACATTGTACCCACAAGTGTTACTAATAAACATAGCCGCCCTTAGCAAGCATCCTTCTCCTTTTCCTCAAATGGACTCACAATTGCAAATAAATCAGAGGATATTTCTCTGTGTCCTTCCTCTTTTTCACCAGTGGAACGTGTCTTGCAGACTTTAGATGTGAGAAGACCCTCAAATATCCTATTTTTGGGCAGAATCAAAGTCTTAACATTTGTTTGTAAACCCTGGTACCCCCTGCGTCTAGGCAATTCATTACCCGATGGATGGTTCATTGTATAATATACTGTCATCAAAAAGAGGGGAAGACGACTTCCTGGTAGACCGAGAATACATTCCAAAAGGGGAAAGGCACCACTGGGGCTCTTCTAAGAAATGCCCAAACAGCAGACATTTGTACAGCAGCTACCTACAGGTCTGTTCACCCCTTCACACAGCACCACAGGGCCTCATTATATATTTGGGGGTATTCTGCCGATAAATCCATCGGGATACCACCAAACGGAATTACTGTTACCGGCAACAGGCATATTCCAAGTGCCGGCATATGAATCCATGGGGGGGGATTTCTGGTATTACCGGCACCAGTAATACTGGCATTTTGTGGTGATCAGGTTACGGAATTACCGGCAGCTTGGAACTGCAAGTAATTCTGGCCACCCCATCACCAAACTTGTAGTATGCCAGTGCAGTAACATGCCGGTATATGGAATTAGCAGCACGTTAACACTGCACCGACCTACTTATAATGAGGCCCACTGACTCTATGGTGGAATCTCAGGTAGAGCAGGCTTTTCTTCACAGTCCCTTGATTTATTTTCAAACTCCCTCGGGGTAGTCTCTTAAAGTTGTGGGGTCTGCGCTCTGCCATGTCAGAGTGGTGCAGTGTATAAAGGTCTGTTGTTAGCATCTTAGATCTGCCATGCCCACCGACCGTGGTAAGGGTTCTTCTGACTACTTCATGATTAAAAAACAAAAACAAAAAAAGAAAAAAAAAAAGTTTGGGGGTTGCGGGGGTGTCCCCGCATGTTCCATGCAATAAAGTCGCCACAAAAAAACGGCAATTTTTCGGCGATATTTTTGCATGGCGAGATTTTTGCGACGACATTATTACATGGAACCCATCAATGTTGTGTCTTCCCGGTTCTCTTTTTTCAATTGGCTTCTTTTTAATCCAGCCTTTGTCTCACTCATTCAATCATTCTTTTGTAGCATTGTGCTATTTTCCCAATTCTTTCATTACTTTGCTGCTTAGTTTTGCTGTCAGATTAGATTCTATATGCGCTAGTCTTGCTCGATTCTGTGAGATTGATCTATTTGCAGCCCTTGCTCCTCCGCCCCTTCAACTTGCTTTCTTGCACCATCCCTTCCCCTTGTTGCTTCTCCCTTCTTTCTGGCCAGATTCCTAGGTTGGACCATCCAACACTCTAGTCCCTTCTCTCTTTTCATAATGCTTTGGGGTTCTAACCCCCTGCCATAGGTATAGGGGGTGGAAGCGGGGGCCCCACTTCTGCTCCCATACATGCATACATGTGGCAGATTTCCTCTACCTTCCTGGATTCTGCCCTGATGCTCCCGATGCTGCTACTCTGCCTAGCTTCCTAGACTGACTTCCTGCTCATTCTTCATTCCCGCCCTCCCAGACATGCCTCCCACAAAGCTTCACTGCCCGCCCTGCTGTTGGGCCCTTTTTTCAATCATCCCCTCCGTGATTATTGCCATTCATTTTGCAATGAGCTCCTTGCGAAATGTGTGCAATCATACACTTGCTGAAAGGCTTCAAATGTCTTTTGTTAATGGTGTGGTTGACGATATGACGTATTACTGACCTGGCACCTGGCTGACAGATCCATTTTGGCTCATGACAATTTCAGGGACCAGCTAGATATGCATGTGATTTAAATCAGTATTCCGGTATTATAAACTGTAATGACACGTCCAGGAAATCCACTTAACATTGAAGGTCAGTTACCCCAACTACAGTATTCTAAACACATATTTTACATTTACTTACTAAAAAGGAATTGTATTCTTTTAATATCATGAGCATCCTATGAGATTATTTGGTGTGATTGTAGTCTTCTTTATCTTGCGTGTGTGATACTCACCAGACTGTTAGCTTCATTCTTAAAATGAAGCCCTGAGAAAGGTGCACGGGTTGTGAAACATGTGCTTGTTAAACTTGTCCCCATTAAATAAGTATTTGGGAAGATATTCGATGCATAAATGCATTAATGAACAAACACCTGGACATCTGTTTTTTTTTACATATGTGCTTTCATTTATGTGTGAACTTAATGGATATCTAGCGCCTTAAAGAAGGCGAGCATGTGCACCTGCGTGACATCCAACCTAACCATCCTGGGCAGCCTTTCACTGAGTTACCAGTTCCTCCACACTTTCTAGAACCTTCTCCACGACTCCACTAACCTTCAATGTAGCTTCCCTTGGGAATTACAAATGTATTCTACAAATATTGACAATAATGCCTGTGCTGATCATATTTTTTTTAATTAAATTAAAAAAATAATGCACAGAAAAACATGAATATGAACTATTCATCATGACTGAAGTGCTTTGGGTGTACTGGTATAACGCTCATGACAGAATTTCTTCGCAATATACTTTACACTTCCTTTCCTGGGGGTCAAAGCAGATTACAACTCTCAATTTACTTAATCGGTAGTCTTGTCAAATCAAAGACTCGTGTTCATGATTATTGGGTCTGAGATGTGTTGCTGACACCTGCATGGCTATAACTATGACTTGGCTAGCACGTGTTTCACACGTTTGAGGATATAGTTAACCGCTTGCTGTGCTTCTTCTGAGCCTTAATGATTCCAAAGGATGCCACATAGATAAAACATTGCGTTTAATGTGTTGTTAGTAACATGTGTCCTCACGTTGTTGATCAGCTGCTGTCTTCTGGCTATAAGGGAGCACACTGATCCACGGATGCTTGATCATCACAGGCTGTATTGGGGAAGCAGCTTGACTGTGCCTTCTGCAGGAAGTGGACTTCCGGGGCAGGCAGCCACTTCATATGGAGTGAGTGAGGTTCCCTACCCCCCCAAGTACATAACACAAAATAAGGGGTGTCACGCAAAATGTGCTGAGGGGCCCGTGGGATTCCTGTCACTGAGGGACATGCACAGCTCATCAGGGCCGGCCTTAGGGCAAGGCGGGCCGGGAGACCGCCCGGGGCGCCATACCCCCCCAGGGCGCAATTAGCCCCTGCCACGCCAGCACAGGGCAGTCTTTCAAGGGCTCCTTGAGAAATGTTGCAGTGGAGAAATAACTAGGCACCTTCAGTCAACACCTGGGGCCTTTGGGCCCTGGGGATCAAAAGTCGTGATGGCGTCAATATAGATGTATCACGTGGAAGACAATCGCTAACCAAAAAGGAGAACTATGTATTTATTTACATCCAAACAAACACACGGACAAGGAAGTACATTCAGATGAGAACTTTTGTGTGAATTACAGTACATGGTACTACAAGGTGCACATGAATGAAGGTATGTGATGGCTCAGTCAGAAAATGTCAATACGATAAACAAACTAGAGAAACAGAAAGAGGACTGGAAGAGCGAGGATCAAATGGGGGAAGTTGAGGATAGATCGACACCAAGACAAACAGTATGACAGGGTGGAGGGGGTGGAAATGTTCTCTGATCTGCTGCTATAGCCCTCTGTAAGCATTTTGAGAATGGAATCTGACTAATGATATTTCGGCCTCTGTCTTGTTTTTTTCTCTCTCTATAGCTCAAGGCCTGTTATTAGACTGAACGTCACTGTTGACTTCACACCCGATGAAGTGCCTATTATGTCTGACCAGAAGCCCATGGAAGCGCGGCTGTGCTTCGGTATAGAGTCGACTTTTCAGAAACTCGGTAATGCCTATATCTCACTACACAAGACATGTTTATTCGTCGATTTAAACTCCATCTGGAAATTAACTGCGCACATCCGGTTAGGCGCATCCCCTAATGTGTCCTGCATTTATTGTGTGCCAGCAGAAGTGGTGGCTGTGTCCTGGAGTGCAATGGTAGGTGTTCACAGTGGCGGCTGGTGAACTCTCAACCCCTGCACAAAAGGTGAACGAGGATGCACGCGCATCCCATTCCAAGGGGCTTTGGAGGAGACTCCCCGCAGAACATTTTTTAAATAATGTGGTGAAATGGTGCATTTTTCATCAAATGCTCTGAAGTAAATTGGATATAAACATACAGGTTTAGCAGGCATCTGTAGAGGGCACCACATGAGATATTCCAATGCTACAGATGCCAGCCTTGCCAGCGTAGATAGGACACTTTTTCCACGACTAATCATGCATGTGCCCTTCAGAGAAGAGTGCAGCTCAAATATTCCCAGGTGCTGCTAATTACAGTCTGCGTCTCTTTCTTTACACCTTATTAGTCATACGTTTCATGAGTCACATTTGCTCAGTATGAACACGTTTTACAGCTTTCATAACGAAAAGGAAACCACATTAGGTGTGCGTGCATGTTACATGTGGCCAGATCACCTCTCTGGCCCCTGTGAGCCTCTCTGTCACGGAGCACACACACAAACGTGCTTGCAGTCCAGGCTCCATGGTCGCTCTGACGCGGCTGTGGAACGCCCCGTTTATAACAGGCGTCACTACACCGCGTGTGTGTGTACCCTTAAAGGGGCAGTCACCACACCCCTCCTTTTTCATATCAAACAACAAAAGAGGAAAACTAGAAACACTTCAAAACATTACACTGCACCCAAAAAGGAACACCCCTTTAATCACATTCCTCCCAGTCCCACAAGTCACTTTTCAGGCCATGGACTGGGCCCACCAGTTCAGGGGTCCAAAACATAGTAATTGAGATGAGCAGGCTTCCCCCTCCCCACCCTCTGGGGATACCTCCTGCCCAACTCACGGATCGGGCCCTCTTCACCTGTGTCGCCCCGACCGGGGGGACTCAGTGGATGGGCCGGGCCACCGCCCTTGACCAGTACTTCACCACAGTCTCTTCTAAGAATCACCTCCGGCCTGGTCTCTCCCACCATCTTGAAGAAGCTGGCATTGCAGCATTGCAGTTGACAGTAGGAGTCCCGTCCGATATAGTCACCATCGAGCCACGTACCACCACCACGTCCATTAGACTGGGCTCATTGGTTAGTGACAGCTTGCCTGGAGGATGCCGGTTCTTCACAAGCACTTTATCAGCCAGAGTTAGCGGCTGGGGCCAAAGCCCTCTTCTTATGTTCTCTTCCTCCGTCATGTGTCTCCTCTCACGCTCCACCTGAGCATCGTCAATGACAGCTGGTTCCTCCTCCCGCACTTCAGGGATCAGACCCCACGGACATCGCTGAAACATCACTTCTGCTGGTGCCACTCCAGTGGACGCATGCGGGGTGGACCTGTATTCACTCAGAGTTTGTTCTAGGCAGTGTTCTTGGCCGTGGGTAATTGGAAACACTTTCTTTAATGTTCTTATAAACCTTTCTGCTTTGTCATTTGCACAGGGCCAAACGTGTGTGATCTTCCGATGTTGTATTCCATGGTCCCCATCAGCTGGGCGAAACTGTCCCCGTGGAATGGCGGTCCATTATCGGAACACAGGGTCTGAGGCAGGTCATGAGTGGTGAAGATCTTCTCTAGGACCATAGGCACCTTGTCAAAAGAAACAGAGTCGATTAACTTGACCTCAGGATCCCGCGACTATTCGTCGACCGCTACCAGGAAATGAGTGTCACAACCTGTGGACCCAAAGTCAGCATGTACATTCTGCCAGGGCCTCGTTCCTCAGAGCATGGTCTCAATCAGCGGCTCCTTCTGTGCTGAGGCCACCGCCTGGCACCACACACAGGCTGTCGCAAACTCCTCCACCCGTCTCTTAAGGTCTGGGAACCATACCTTCTGTCGTAGCCGGGCCTTAGTCTTGGAGATTCCTTGATGGCCTTGGTGCTCCAACTCGATGACTTGGGTAACCTTGCACTTTGGTAGAACTATGCAGTCACCACGGAGTAAAAGTCCTGGCTCAACAAACGCCAGTTCATCTTTGACTCTCCACAGGTATTACAAAGCTGGCCTTACCTCCTGGGTCCTCTGGGCTAGCGTGTCCACCACCGACATCCATGACCCTTGCTGAAGGGCCTCCTTTAGAATGGTGAAGCACTCATCCTCTGCCTCTGCCTTTTCCAGCTCAACGATGGGCACTGAGTTTGGGGTTGCTGCCTCTACCACCAGCCTCACATGTTCGTCTGCTTGGTCTGCCTCCTCACCACTGATGTTTGTACATCCTTCTGCCTCGCCATTGGGGTGCCTAGACAGATAGTCTGCAGCATTGTTACTGCCCAGCCAATACACCAATGAGACCCCATATTCGAGAAGCGCCAGCATCCACCTCTCAATGCGGGCTGGAGGCTTGGAAGACGAGCCAGCCATGATCGGTAGCAGGGGCTTATGGTCAGTTACCACCGTCACCAGCCATCCCAGCACATACAGGCGAAAGTGTCGACACCCCCACAGGACTGCCAGGGCCTCTCTCTGAATCTGTGAGTATCGCTGCTCTGTCTCCAAGAGAGCCTTGCCCACGTAGGCAATCGGCCGGACCTCCCCATTTGCGTCCGTCTGTCATGCCGTCGTCTGCAAGAAGGATTCCCTGGCGACCAGGAAACCGATGGCTGCTTCACCACCATTGGAATGTTCCACGTATGGGATTGTACTTCCTGTTGTTTCGTTCTAGTCTTTCTTTCTACTGTCCTCTGTTTCCGTATTAAGCCATACCCTTTTGTTTGTTTCAGCGCGTTGCAACTTTCTGCGTTAACACTCCGTACCCGCTCTGAGCTTTGCTCTCTGCTTGCCTTATCCCGCCACCTTACTGGTCTCAGCCTGGTTCCGTATATTTAGTTTCCCGCTTTCATGTTGTTTGTCTTTACCGCCTTTGGCGCGTAACTTTCTTCCTTTTGTCTTTCTACGTTCCTCTTGTTTCCTTGCTTTCACTTCGTTCCCAGTCTATACTCCCCCTTCCGCCTCCTCGTCCCATCCTCGGCTGTTTTGCTTTCCTTTACTCCTACTCCTCTCCGCCTCTTACCTTTTCTTTTCTTTTCTTCCTTGGTGTCCTTTCGTCTTACTCTTCTTTGGCTTTCCAGCCGTCTTTCATCCAATCTGGGTTTTCCACTGCTTCGAAAAGTCCGGTGTACTAGCGATCTACATACCACTCCTACCTCTCCTCGCATCACGTGATCCATAGTGTGCTCACAAGTCTCTTCTCCTTCTCGGAAGAAGAACTTTCCTGGAATCAATTCATATCTGGAAGCCAGCATTTACCCGGAGTCTACACCTTCCTGGAGATTAAAGTACAGTTCCCCGACAATAAGACTCAACTATTAGAGAGGTTTTTTTCAGCATCTGCTTTTTTCCTCTCTTCTCGGCTTCTTCGGGAAGGGGTCCCTTGCATTCCTGTTCCATCAGGGAGACAGGGTGGCTTCTTACTGCAGAAGGCCTTTTCTCTTCACTAAAAAGAAAACATCAAGGAGAAAGGGGCGAAGACACGAGTCATCATCAGAAGATACAGGTGAGGAGGAAGGGGGTCAGGATCAAAATAGTTCTGGTTCTGAGGAATCCTGTGATATATTTGACAATCCTGACAGTTTGCAACGCCCAAAAGAACCCACTATGGCTACTGCTGAACAGGTTCATGAACTACTCACTGCTGTTCATAACCTCACCCAAGAACTCCAGACTGTAAAGGCGGAGAATGTTGTTCTGAAACAACAGATAGACAACCAAGAAAAAGCACGTGCTGAACTACCCCCCATGTCCTTAGCCTCCGGTAAATACGATGGTTCCCCGCACAAGTTTAAGGAATTCATGGAGGTGTGCATTATACACTTCACCTTCAGACCCCAAACGTATGCTTCTGATAATGCCCGAATCGGATTCCTAATCTCCAATCTCACTGGGAACGCCTTATCTTGGGCCACGCCTCTTGTTACTAGCGTTAGCCTGCTGCTACAGGACTACAGTGGGTTTACCGCCCAGTTCAAAGAAACCTTCGAGAGACAAGAAATTGCCTTGGTTGCCAGCAAACAGCTGCTTGATATTCGTCAGGGTAACTCCGATCTATTATCCTACATATCTCGTTTTAAACGAGTTGATGCAGAAACTGGGTGGCAAGAGACGGCCCAATACACCATATTCCGTTGAGGTCTCCGAGAGGAGCTCAAGGACGAATTGGCATGAGTACCTAGACCCGCAACCCTGTCAGATCTATGGTCAACCGTTCTGCAATTGGATTTCCGTCTTTCAGAGAGGCTTTCAGAACGACGAAAAGGTCAAACCTTCACTCTGCCCTCAGAACCCTGTTTACCCACTTCCTCCTCAATCCATCAAACCAAGGAAGAACCCATGCAGATCGGTACCACTCAAGGGCCCCTTACTCCTGATGAACGGAAGAGAAGGACGGACAATAACCTGTGTTTGTATTGTGGATCGAATCAACATCTTCTACGAGACTGTGCAAAAGTACCACCACGGCAGTCGGGAAACGCCACTCCTCGGAACTAATAGGGAAAAGTTACCGAGGTGGATTGCCTGGTCTCTACCTCTCAATGTCAGTCACTTCGGTGACATCCACTGACGACAATCGTCTTATGGTTTTGGCAGTTCAACTAAACCTACACCAAAAGACCTATGATGTCTTGGCGTTATTGGATTGTGGTGCAGCAGGATGCTTTATGGACATCATGTGGGCAAATAAGTCTGGTATCAAACGTGTAGAGAAGGAAGAAGACCAAAAGGTGGAAGGGGTGGATGGCAAACCCTTAAGCTCCGGTCTTATTACCCACATTACACCTCCCATGACAATGAAGTTGCTACAACATACTGAAACCATCCAGTTGGACCTTATAAGAGCTGCCCACTTTCCAGTTATTTTAGGTGTTTCTTGGCTACGCAAACACAAACCTACCCCTAACTGGAAAACTAATTAAATGTCCTTCTCATCTGACTATTGCTTAAAGACATGTCAACCTGAGACCAATTACACCACTGTCCAGACCATCTTTGAGTCCTCTACAGCATCTGATACCTTGGGTATGCATACTATACCCGTCGACCTTGCACAGTACAGCGACGTCTTACAAGACCAGGAACCACGAAAGTTACCTCCACACAGACCCGAGGACTGCGCCATGGACCTGGTACCAGAAGCCCTGGTGCCGTTTGGGCGCATGTTCTCACTCTCTCTAAAAGAAAAAGAAGTGCTCAAGACATACCTGGACTCTAACTTACAAAACGGTCTGATCCAACCATCACGTTCTCCTGCTGGGGCTTCTTTGTTTTTCGTCCCAAAGAAGGACACTACTGAGTTAAGACCGTGCATCGATTACCGAGGATTGAATAGAGTTACCATCAGAGACTGGTATCCGATGCCATTGATCAAGGATGTGCTAGAAGCAGTGCAGGGAGCCAGTATTTTCTCCAAAATCGACCTACGGAGTGCATACCATTTACTATGCATTCGGGCCAGGGACGAGTGGAAGACCGCATCCAGAACCGCGCTCGGTCACTTCAAGTACTGAGTAATGCCCTTCGGCCTGGTGAACGCCCCGTCCGTATTTCAACTGTTTATGGACCGTACCTTCTCTGATCTCTGATCTGTTGTATCATTGTGCTATCATCGGTGTTGACTCTCGATCAAATGGCATTCGATCAGTTGGTTTTCGACCAAATGACCTACAACTGCTATCATCTACCTGGATGATATATTGATATTCTCTAGATCCCCCAAACTGCATTCACAGCACCTTCATCAAGTCATACAAAGACTTAAGGACGCTCACTTAAAGGCCAATCCAGACAAATGTGTATTCCAGGTGTCCACGGTTCCCTACCTTGGATTTAACCTGTCCGCTGAAGGCATCCAAATGGACCTTAGCAAAGTAGCTGCCATCCTTCAGTGGCCAAGTCCTAATTCAGTAAAAGAAGTACAGAGATTCTTGGGACTGGCAAATTTTTACCGCAAGTTTATTCCGGATTTTTCCTATAAGGTACTGCCCATCACCAACTTGTTAAAAAACTCTCCGTTTGTTTGGTCCGACAAGACTGATGCCGCATTCCAACAATCAAAGAAGCCTTCTGCTCTGCTCCGGTGTTACGTCAGCCGGATCAGGGGTGGTCTTTTATTGTAGAGACCGATGCATCATCTGCAGCTTTGGGAGCAGCTCTGCTACAGGAACATGAAGGTGTTGAATATCCTGTGGCATACATTTCCAAAATCTTGACTCCCAGTCAAAGCCACTACTCTGTAATTGAAATAGAGCTTCTGGCTATGAAGATAGCATGCGAAGAGTGGCGACATCTCCTGCAAGGGGCGGTCTACCCTTTCGAGCTACGCACAGACCAATGGCCAAACGGAACGGATCAATGGCCCTCATTACGACCATGGCGTTGGACCATGGTGCTAATAGCACTATGGTCCATGCCGGTAACTTACCAACTCCGGCATCGCGGAATGGGGAATTACCGCCCCATTCGGAGGTTGGCGGGGCGGTAATTCCCCATGCTGCCATGGCCCTTCCCCATTCCCATTTTTGCCCCATAGGGCTCAATGGAAATGGGGAAGGCGCTAAGTATGGTGCCGCAAATTGCGGCACTGTACTTAGCACCAAGGTCACTTTGCGGGTTGGTTTTTAACGCCTCAAAAAGCAGGCGTTAAAGTCTCCAACCCGCAAAAGGACCTCGTAATCAGGCGTTAAGGGTTTAACGGCGCTGCCACCTTTTACGGCACCGATAACCCCTTAATGCCTGGGTTGTAATGAGGGCCAATGCCTCACTAGAGCAATATCTCAGTTGTTTTGTCAATTCTCAACAAGACAACTGGTCTTGTGCAAACTATCATCGTTTTCACCCTGGTAAGCCAGGTTGTGTGCCCCTCAGGAGGGGGCATACTGTCATGCCGTCGTTTTCAAGAAGGATTCCCTGGCGACTAGGAAACCGATAGCTGCTTCACCACCATTAGAATGTTCCACGTTAGGGTTTCTACTTCCTGTTGTTTCGTTCTAATCTTTCTTTCTTTCTATTGTCCTCTGTTTCCGTATTCAGCTACACGTTTTTGTTTGGTTCAGCGCCTTGCAAATTTCTGCGTTAACGCTCCGTACCCGCTCTGAGCTTTGCTCTCTGCTTGCCTTATCCCGCCACCTTACCGGTCTCAGCCCGGTTCCGTATATTTTGTTTCCCGCTTTCATTTTGTTTGCCTTTACTGCCATTGGCACATAACTTTCTTCCTTTTGCCTTTCTACGTTCTGCTTGTTTCCTTGCTTTCACTTCATTCCCAGTCTATCCTCCCCCTTTCGCCTCCTCGGCCCCTCCTCAGCTGTTTTGCTTTCCTTTACTCCTACCCCTCCCTGTCTCTTACCTTTTCTTTTCTTCCTTGGTGTCCTTTCGTCTTACTCTTCTTTGGCTTTCCAGCCGTCTTTCATCCAATCTGGGTTTTCCACTGCTTCGAAAAGTCCGGAGTACCCGCGATCTACATACCACTTCTACCTCTCCTCGCATCACGTGATCCATAGTGTGCTCACAAGTCTCTTGTCCTTCTCGGAAGCAGAACTTTCCTGGAATCAATTAATATCTGGAAGCCAGCATTTACCTGTAGTCTACACCTACCTGGAGTTTAAAGTACAGTTCCCCGGCAATAAGACTCAACTATTAGAGAGGTTTTTTTAAAGCATCTGCTTTTTTCCTCTCTTCTCAGCTTCTTCGGGAAGGGGTCCCTTGCATTCCTGTTCCATCAGGGAGACAGGGTGGCTTCTTACTGCAGAAGGCCTTTTCTCTTCACTAAAAAGAAAACATCAAGGAGAAAGGGGCAAAGACACAAGTCATCATCAGAAGATGCAGGTGAGGAGGAAGGGGGTCGGGATCAAAATAGTTCTGGTTCTGAGGAATCCTGTGATATATTTGACAATCCTGACACCGTCTGGATAAGGACTGCACCCAGACCAAACGGGCCGGCGTCCACCACGATCACTGATTACAGGGATGGACCCCAGCCATGGTATCCTCTGCCAACAGTGCTCCCTTCACTTCTTCGAACGCAGTCTGCTCGAGGGCACCCTACTGCCACGTTGCCTCTTTCTTGGTGAGGGTCCTCAGGGGCTCTGACCTGGATGATATGTTCCGGATGAACCGGCCACAGTAAGTGACCATCCCCAAAAAACTTCAGACCTCAGACAAATTCTCAGGGGGCCTTGCCTCCACAATGTCTTTGACCTTTCCCGGTGATCAGGTGATACACCTCTCTCCCTGAACACGAATACAAAGAATTTGATAGTTTTCTTGAGGAACTCGCATTTGTTCTTATGCAATGTTAATCCGAGCGCCTGCAGCCCTTTCATGGTCTTCACTAGCCTCTCCAGGTGCTCTGCCTCCTTCTTCACAAACACCATGATGCCGTCACTGATATTGAGGACTCCATCGAAGTCAGCCAGGGCCCCACGAATGATGTTCTGGAATGCCTCTGCCGCAGATGACACTCCGAAACCAGGCGTTTGTATCGGTTGAGGCCTCAGTGTGGTAAAGGTGGTTATGTACCTTGAATCTGGATGCAACACCACTTGATGGAAGCTTTGAAAATAAATGCGCCCCTTGCAATTCTGCATGATGTCATCAATCTTGGGGTTCACGCTTAATGGCTTTGTTTGGGAGCCTCATGTCCACACAAATTCGCACAGAGTCAGGTTGCTTGAGCTTCCTTGCAATGACAATTGGAGACATCCACGGGGTCGGTCCATCCACTTTCTCAATTATATCTAGTGCCACCAAACTGTCCAGATCTTTGTCAACAAGATCCCACAGATGAAATGGGGCTCAGCGGTGCTTCAGCACAATCGGTTGAATTGACTCATCAATATGCAGCCTCACTGTTTCACCAGCCATGCGGCCAATTCCCTCGAAGAGCTGGCTGTACTTCACCAGCAGCCCCTGCACATCTTCCACATACACAGAGTATGCAAAACTCACAATGCCAGCGCTTCTGCTGCCGCACAACTCAGGAGTGTATTGCTGCTGACGCTTGTTACATAAAATCATAAAATCGTGCCTTGATGGACGACCCTCCATGCCCAACGTTAGCCACAAATGCCCCAGCCAACGGGATCGGCTGCTCGCCACCAACAGTGAATACGTGCGCCCTTGGCTTCTGTAACTTGGGCGGCGCCACCATGGTGTCATAGTGCACCATGGCCATCACATTAACTGACACCCCTGTGTCCACCAGCACCGGTACCGTTGACTCATTGACTTTCACAAGGCACAGTGGCTGTCTGCTTGTGGTGGCACAGAGCGCACAGACGCTCGAGATGAAAAAGATGTTCTCCTCTTCTTCTTCTTCCTCCTCGTGAGGTGCACCATTCTCCCCTTGGTCTATTTGGGAGACATTGGGCGGGTCCTTAGGTCTAAAGAATCCTGCCCGCACTGGCTCCCTTGGTATTACCACCGGCAACAGAGCCCTGCACATGCAGGCATAGTGGTCAAATGCCCCAAAACATCCACAGGCCTTCCCCTGCGCCGTGCATTCTGCAGGGTGCGTGAGGTCATACCCACAATTTGTGCAGGATTCGAGGGCTCTAGCATCTCTGTCCTGCTGGCTAACGCTTGGACGTCAGGCTCCTCTTTCACCTTGACCGCGGCCCACAGCACATACCTCCTCCATCTTCCCTGGACACAGTGCTACATCAATTTTTGAAGCATGCACCTCCAACACCTCCTGGCAGCAGCCGAGCTCCAATATACGGGGCAGCGTGAGTCCCGGTTCCCGCAGCACCTGTCTGCAAAGTTTTCCAGAGGAGCAACCCTGTATGAGTTGGTTTCTAATCATTGTTTGGGAATTCTCCTAGGCACATGACAGGGACAACCAGTGCAGCCGTCCATAGAGAGTGTCCAGAGACTCATTGTCCTTCTGTCTGGCACTGCACATCACAAAGCGTTTATAATCTGCGTTGGCTAGCGGCATGAAATGTTTGCACAGTGTGTTCTTGGCCGCCATGTATGACCCATCAGCCAGTGTCAGGGACTGAAAGACTTCATGCACCACCGGTCCCGCTGAGTAAAGAAGTGTGGCCACTTTACTGTCCTCATCAGTCTCCCCAGGGGCTCGGAAGTACATGTTGAGCCGATCAATCCAGAGTCTCCACCTTGGTCCAAGGCTTGACAGGGCCCCCGTGATATCAAACTCAGACATTGGTGTGAGCGCCCCGTGCTGTCTCGGCATGCACGCAGCCACTGGGCCAGCTGGTCCTGGTGCTAGTGCTTGGGCTCCTGCCCCAGAACCCTGGTCATCCATGACAGTGAGCGCACGAGCACCCCACCAGAGCACTGGAGCCGCAACTTACTGATGGCCTCCTTCAGGCAAACTGCGCCAAGATATTGAGCGTGATGATGCTGGCCAGACACACCCCTTGCAGCCACTTCTGATGATTGCTCTCCACCACCACACAGTCACCAGGTGCCCTGCCTAGCTCCCAGTCCAAATGTCAAATAATTGGGCGTATAGCCACTTGCCACTATTCCACCCTAGGGCTTACAAACACAGTAGTCCCATCCACCAAAGCCCAAACAGCCAGGAAAAATTCGACAGTTCTCCTGGTCCACAGATTGGATTTCCCAGAAATTAAGTGGGGTGGACCCAGGGACAAGAACAATAAAGTGTAAGTCTCCCCAGCTCCTCACCTCACACTCAATGCTTTAAAAGTGTTGAAAACACTCCACAATAAAACATGTGCAGCACAATGCTGTACCCTGTACAGGGGTTCCAAAAATTGCAAGTGGGGGCGCACAAGCACTCCCACGAGGGGCCGCAACCCTCACCACCACGTGGGAAGATGGTGGCCGACCGCCGACCACGTGTATCCTGCCAGCTCCATGGCATGAAAACTGGAGAAAAAGATTCCTCTGCATTTATCACCACCAGCGCCCGGGTCCGCGGTGGATTACTCCCCGACTCTGCCACTGTTACATATGGCGAGATCACCTCTCTGGCCCCTGTTAGCCCCCCTGTCACAGAGCACACACACAGACATGCTTGCAGTCCAGGCTCCACGGTCATGGTAAAGCGGCCGTGGAACTTCTTCCATTAATAACTGTACCGCATGGCTAGTCCACCACTAAGGGGGGAGAGGGATAGGAGGTAGGGAGGAGGCAAGCAGGATGTTGGATTAATGTTGCCAGAACGGGCGATAGACCCACCTCTAAATCATTCACCTGATGAGGTTCGCGGATGGAGATTTCAACCTTCTGCCACCAACCCTTATATAGAGGCCTAACTTGCATTTGTTAGTGAAACAGTGTTAAAATTGAGATGATAACTATTTTTCGCAACATGACCCAAAGACAGGGCTTTAAGTGGGCCGGTGCTACCACCCGGTCCTGGGCCCCGGGCAGGGTTTTAAATGAATCCTGGAGACAGGGGCCTAGAACACAGGTAGATTTCACCCTCCTCTAAAGACATGCAGGCTTTGCCACTGCAGGGATTAACCTTCTATGCCTTTAGGAAGTGAAACAAAAATGTAACATTTCCATGCATCAACAACACACCTATCACTGCAGAGTGCCCTGGGGAAGGAAAACCTTTGTTTTAAGAAAATCGTCCTTCTATCTTTATATCCTAAGTGAAGATGTGTCAAGTTGTTATTTTATGACAAGAGCATTTGAAAGGTTATGTTTTATCTTTTCTAAAGGGCGGTGCAATAGAGTGCTGGAATATTGTGGGACAATGTGCCTTCTATTGTTTTAGTGGCAAGAGCTTTACCTTGAATATTAAGTTTTTATGTGTTTTATTTATTTATATACAGGGAGGAACAATGCTTTTTTGATCACAAAAGAACGTAAAATCGATAAGAAATTAGATTTGACGGGAAGCAATAAGCTTCTTACAATGGGGTGAGTTTGAGTGACATTCTGACCAGGTTGTTGAGGGGAGTAAATGGAACAGTCACCGGGGCCAATATATGGGTCGACATAAATAGATTAAGGACAACCAACATTAGGTATTTTTAAGTGCAGGTAGGCGGTACAATCAGATTTGTTAGGGATGTATCCATAATGGATGAAGTGCTAGAGTGGAGGCAGAGAAGGTGATGGGCAGAGGCAAGTTGGAGGTGAAGGAAAAATGTTAGGTAGAAGGCAGATGAGAGGTAGATCAAGAGGGTAACTCAGCGGAGAAGATGTAGGCTTTTAGTTTGGTTTTGAACAAATCGTGTGTGGACTATTTGTCGGATGTCCAAGAGAAGAGGATTCCGTGCAAGTGGAGCAAGAAAAGAGAAAGAGCAGAAGCGAGAGGAAGCACAGGGAGGGAGAAGTGCCGCAATGGTAGTCGAGGAGGCAGAGCAGAGATTACGAGAAGGCTTGTAGAGTTGGATAGAGGAGGATAGATACAGTGGTGCCTTACAATGGCCCTGTTTTGCATCGTCAGACATCCAGCCAGGTGACGGTACGAGGAAGTAGGTGTGAAGTGAGGGAGTTCAAATGAAGTCCTGATAGTGAAGATAATGATCTTTTCGATAGGACAGAAAGCATAGTTGGGGAGACCAAAGAGGATGCTGCACAGAAGTGTAGTTTAGAGAAGACAACAGTGGTTAAGAGATGCTTTACGCTGTTGAAACAAAGGAGGTCCCTGATTTTCCTAATATTTAGGAGGTTGATTCTAGCCGGCAATGCAGTTTTGGAGATGAAAGTAGAGAAGGTGTGAGAAAGGTCATAGATGGAGGTGAGGTTTCTAGCTGAAGAATAGTAGGGGAAAATGTCAGGTTGGAACTGGGTAGTCTGGGGAAAGATGAGATAGAGTATTTGGCAGGGAAGAAGCACACCTCTGTTTTTGCAAAATTTGACATCAGAGAGTGAACAGCCATCCAATATTCAATGGTAGAGAGACAACTGGAAATTTTGATAGAGAGATCAAAAGAGAGTTTAGTAAAAGAGAAGAAGATTTGGTTGTCATCCAAAAAGAGTTAGTACGAGAACCCAAAGGAAGAGATTAGCGCCCCAAGAGCAGAGGTGTAGAGTGTAAAGAGGAGAAGATCCAAGACAGAGCCTTGTGCAACACTAACAGTTAGAGGAGTGAGTTGAGAGGTGTTGTTGCTCCAGGAGACAGAGAATTGGCAAGGTGCCAGATAGGATTCAATACAGGCAAAGGCTTCATTACGATTCCCAAGAAGGCAGAAGGTATTAAGGAGAATAGAGTGATTGACAGTGTCAAAGGCAGCAGACAGGTCAAGGAGAATTAGGATAGGGGATAGGTGCGATGAAGTTAGAGACATTCATGAGAGCAGTTTCCGTGGAGTGACAGGAGCTTCCTCGTAAGGGGTCTCAAAGTTTGTGAACATCTAAGAAATTTGCAAGACTGTTGGACACAACTCTTTTTCGCACTTTAGAGTAGTGCAGAAGGAGAGAAACAGGGCTAAAGTTAGGCCGTAGGTCCAGTCTTTTTTTAGGAGAGGGATGACCGTGGCCATTTTGAAAATAGAGGTAAATCAAGCATAGTCGAAGGACTAAAGGGGCAATAGGCTTGACTAGCTGAGGAGCTTGAGGTACTGCTGTGGCACAAGAGGGGTTAGCCTTCATCCGTAGAGATAAAACGTCTTCAGTATTAGTGTGACTAAAGTGGGAGATAGAGGCAGAGGATAAGGGTAGAGTAGGTTGAGTATATAATGTAGGAGGAGTGTGAGGAAGGTCAGGAGAGAGTATCTAATTTGGGAAATGTTTGCAGAAAAGTATTTAGCTAGGTCATTAGCTGTGATAGTGGAGTTGATGGTCATAGGTTTAGGAAGAGTAAGTTGAGGGTACCCTGGAGCCAGCGAGGATGGTTGGAGTCAGAGACAATGAGGGTGTGGTAGAACTCAGTTATCTCTCTCTCAAGAGAGAGGATTTGCGAGAGTTCAAGGAAGAGAGCTAGAGTAGCAGGTACTCATGTGAGTGGTTATGCCTCCATTTACGCAGCAGCCAACGCATGCTGTGGGAAGTGAGAAGAGAAGGAGTCATATAGTATGATTGCAAGCTGGAGAAGGCAGTGCTAGCGGAAGAGGCATCAGGTGTGAAAGAGGAGAGTGAGAACAGTAGGACAGAGAGAAAGGGAGGAATGGCAGAAGGTTTGCATTTCATTTTGGTACAAGGTGAGGCAAGTGGTGAGGAGAGGTCAAAGGGTGGAAAGGAGATGGTGGTGGTAACAATGGAGTGATCCGCTATGGGTGGTGTGACAGTAGTATTAATGGCTGAGAGAGAGGTGGACATGATTAAGAGATCCAAAGTGTTACCCCGCTGTGGGATGGTAGGTTATGGATAGAGTGGAGAGGTTGCTAAGAAAGACTGAGGTTCAGATTTCTGAGAAGTGGTTAAAGAGGGAAGGTTAAAGTCACTTAAGAAAATGAGGTGATGGTTGGTTCAAAGAAAATCAATGGAGTTGCCCAAGTTCATCAAAGATCGGTCCAGTGGGACCATGAGCACGATAGATGGAGATAATGCGAACAGATGAGGCAGAGCACTAGTAGAGATGGTGAATTCAAAAGAGGTAGGAGAGGACATGGCATTGTAGACTTGTGAGGCTTTCAGGCATGAAGAGTGTAGGTGTCCATGCCTCCACCTCTCCCAGTCAGACGAGGTGAGTGAATGAAGGATAGTTTGGAGTCGTGTAGAGCTGCCAGAATGGCAATGTCAGATGGATAAATGCCGGTTTCAGTGATAGCAAGAAGCTCTAGGGGAAGAGAGCTGGTATGCAAGTAGTCAGTGATTAAGGAAGTTTTGCTGCATAAAGACTGCATACAGGCCTATGCACAATTCTTTGTAGAAGGTACATTAAACATTCAGCTATCTCACTTTGTAGGAAATTCTGACCTGCCATCACATATTCTAACCACAATAGGGCTGACTCAGTCCTTCAATCTTCCAAAGTCAATATATGGAGTACCATTAAATAGGTTAATAATAACACTTATTATGTCAGTGCTTAGAAGGATAGTACTTGTGATTAAAATGTGCAATCCCGTCTGAGACACAATGTGAGCTTTGATGAAATTCAATTGGCTGCACATTGTTCACAGTTGTGACAAGGCCAATAATTTGACCTTGTCAAGAGGGGACGTAACCGCACTCAGGTTGGAGTAGGAGGCCTACCAGGGAGCCCTACAGAGCCTGTCCTACCCCTGAGGTTGACAGTGGCAGAAGGGACGGCCACTATTCCTTCCACCCCCAACTGTTGCTGAAATGTTTGTGTGCAGGCTACTGTTAACTCAAACTACACCTCTTGTACAAGGCACTGCAACGCCTACCTCAACCACTTCAACCACTGTCTGTCCTTCGACAACTGCCTTGACCACCATGCTGTCTTGCGTCAGAGACAATACTGAATCCAGTGCCCCTGATCCGCAGGACGATTCGGAGCACCCACTCTGTCTCAAGATGGCTGATGCCATTTCGATGCCTCTCAAAGCACTGCAGTAAGTCTCGGTTGCCAAGGTCCCTGACTGGCTGCACTCGGAGGTAAACCTGACCTCATACCCTAGCCGGCAGGTGAAGCCGGCCCACAACGAAGGCCCACATAGAAATGCCCTTGACGCCTGTCTCGGACTGTCTGAGCCTGCAGAGCCGGTGCCCAGCCCTCCCCCTGTCACCACCCACACAGACCACCTCTCAGCCATCCTTCTCGCCAGCAAAGGTAAGCGAGTTTGCACTAATATCCCTCCATACTTTCTCTCCACCATCGCCTCCAACATCCACCCTTCTCATCACATGCCCCACCTCACTCCCTTCCTGCCCCCACTTCAATCTGGCCACTAGACCTCTGCCTCCACTTATCTGCAGGTTCCCACGAACTGTTCACCATTCTACACAAATTGAAACCCACTACCAAACCTACAGAAAACGTTATCAAAGATGATGTCTGGGGCCAACAAATTCAGGACACCCTCATGAACAAAATCACCACCCTCCAGGAAAGATTCCTAAACAAACAAGCTATCATCCTCTCTAAATCATCCATCACTAACCCACGCCACCCACCCGTCTACCCTCCCGCCACCTCCTCTACCCCTTCCAGCTTCCACCCTGTCACTGAAGTTAAAATCTCCAAGATCATTGCTGGTCTTAAACCCTCACGATGCCAAGGTGATACCTGCCCAGCACTGTTCATCAAGGAATGCTCTGAAGCCCTCATACCAATTATCACATCGATCATCAACTCTTCCTTCAACACCTGCTCAGTCCCAGCCAACCTTAAGGAGCCCGGGATCACACCTCTCATCAAAAAGCATCCCTTAACCCCACTATATCCACCAATTTCTGCTCCATTATCACTGTCCCATTCTTACTAAAAATCCTGGAATGCGCCGTCTACATCCAAATACAAACGTACCGTGAAAAACAACAATACCCTCATCCTGCACATAATCTGCACTACTCAACATAAAGATCTGTGGGAACCTAGCCCGCAATCTACTACTTGACCTATCAGCCGGATTCGGCCTTTTGAACCACCAAACACTCTGTCACCTCCTATCTTCTGCAGCCAACTTCTCCCTTGAAGCAACTAAATGGGATGCATCATTCCTAGCCGACAGGAACGCTCCTGTCTTCACAGGAAATGCATCTCCCCACCCCACTCCAGTACCCTGTGGTGTCATGTCCCTCAAGGATTCTGCGTCTCCCCAACCCTCTATAACATATACACCAAACCTCTATTTGACCAACTCGACTCCCTTAGCATCTCCTACACTAACTACGCTGACGATCCTCCTCCCCCTCACAGGCAACCATGACTATGATACTGGCACCATCAACAAGATCTTTGACACAATCCAAGTTTGGATGGCCGCCCACCAACTCTGGCTCAATGATGATAAGAGAGAAATCCTTATTGTGGGCCCCCCCACGACTGGCCAAGGAGGACCCTGTCTTTCACACATTCACCATTGACGCCTTCACCATCCCTGTCTCTTCGTCCGTTAAGACTTTGGGTGTCTACCTTGCATCAAAGCCTCAACATGACCCATCAGGTCAATGCAATTGTTTCATCAGCAGCCTATACTACAAAACTCTTAAATGCCACCAAACCTTTCCTCGCCACACAAGACCGCCTAACCATAGCCAGAAAAGTCATCGGTTCTTGGCTTGCCTACTGCAATTCTCTCTTCGCTGGCACTTCCGAGCGCAACTGCACTAAACTCTAGACAATTCAAAGATCTGCACACTGACTATCTGTGAGTGAAAGGATTGACTTCAAAATTCTTTCTATCACCCAGAGATACCGCTCAAACTCTGAACCACCCTACCTTTCACAGAATTAACAAAACGACCTCCACAAGACCTAAAAGATCCATCCACACCCACCAACTGACCACACCACGCTTCAAGCACGCAAGAGCCCTTGGCTGCAGCTTCCCTTCTACCGCCGCGTCCCTGGAATGCTCTGCTACTTCACCTGCATGCTGAAACTTCCTACTGGCCGTTTAAGAAGCAATTAAAAACATTACTTTTCTATTGATTCTCCTACTCCCTCCTCATCACCCCTACATATGCCTACTCCCCCATCCACCTCTCTTATGCCCAAGGGTTGTGCGTGCTTTATAAATGCAAATAAATAAAATAAAAAAATACCCGCTAGTCTTTCTCTTTTTCTGTCATAGAAAATCAGCTAACATTTCTTGAACCCACAAAACATACCTAGAGAACCAGATTGGCCTGAAATGCACCAGGGAATCATCGCAAAGACAGAGTGAGAGCAGCACTAGCACACATCAGCGCTGACGATACTGGGGGAAGAGGAGCGGATCACTTTTGCCATAAGAGACTTACTGGGAGACCTGAAAGAAACACGGCCCTGTAATGCGAATATGGAAACTCAGCATCTGGGACAGCCATCACAGGGACACATCAATGGGGAGCAGAGAAAGTGAGGAGGGTTTAGACACATTTTCAAGGTTTTCCTTTGCACATGCACACCTCGGCTGGGAAAGTCAGGGCCAGAAGGGCCAGGGAAAGGGGACAAATACTCACAGAGGAGGGGATCTAAGCCCAGGACAGGAAGCAGGATGTGTGGGCTTCTCAAGTGGGTCAGAGGTGGAGGTGCAGAGCGACCAAGAGACTAGCAGGAGGAAGGGGGGAGCAGTGGCTTGTAGAGAAAATGTGTGGAGCAGGTGAGGTATTTGTTAATGAGGGAATGTGGTTCTGCAGTTTAAGTGTGCATTTCTGTGAGGCAACTGTGAAGGTACGTTAGTGTAAGAAGTGTCTGGGAAGCGAATGGTACTGGGTAAAAGAAGGATGACTGAGTAGCAGAGGAGGGTTAAGTAGTAGTGTGGAGGAGTGAGTAATAGTAGTGTGGAGGATGGAGTAGTAGTAGAGTAGAGAAGGCAGCCATAGAGTCAGAGTGTCAGAGCCTTCAGTCTTCTTCTCCTGGCGCAGAGGCAGCACAAACGCCTCCCTTCCCGTTAGGTCTTGGGGCCTGGAGATTACACCATCGCAGGCTTCCGCGACCCTTCGGAGAAAGTGGGTTAGGGTCCGTGGAGTGGATAGGTTGAGGGTTTTAGGATCACCGGAAAGAGGAAGAGGAAGGAGTTGTGGATAGGAATGGGGAAATTAGGGTAACATGCTCCTTGGCTCCTGCTTCCTTTCGGTGGAGTTGTAACCTGTCACTCCAATACTCTTTACAACATCTAGTAAACTCTCAATACGGGAGCCTTTGTGCTGGAGCTCCAACCAGTTTGGCCTACTGCTTCTGCAGAGCCAGTGAGGATGCCAATGTTGTTCACAAACACCTACAAAACATTTCTCAGATTACTGCATGCAAGATTCCCACATTACTGCATGTAGAAATAAGCGTTCCCCACATTGCTTCATGTGAGGTGCAGTTCTGCTAGACGTGACCCACTAAGCTCACTCTGTCATTAATTGCAACAAGAAACATAAACATGAACTTAGCTTCGTTTTCAGGTGATCTGCGGCGACTGCCGTCTTTTCTGTCCACGCACCGTTCCGCGGAGTCGTCTTCCACTAGAAACAAACAAGGAATGTCAGAACGGATGCGTGCGCTAGTTCTAAAGGGTTAATTGTTCTGTGATCGAGCGGCCCGTGTCTTTCGTTCCCCACACGGGTCTTAAGGAGTCTGGACCATGCAATGCCCCCCAAGATGCATGCGGTAGTTATGCAAGCACTACCCATGCAGGATTAATAGTTTGTGCCCCAAGAGTTAGTTTTGTTTTGCACGCGACTTGGTTTTCGTGGTTTTCTTGTTAGTTTAGGAAAAATCCCTTCCATGCAATTAGCCACTGCGCGTAGGAACATGCGCTACTTATCTCAATTGTGATGCAGGGCCTGGGGTATGTTTTCAGGCGGGCTGGTGCCCCGCTGATGCTTGCCGACCGGAGCTCTTCAAATACACGTCAGCTCAGGTTGCCGGTCAGGATTGCGAGCGGCGCTCGTGGGGCACGGCTCGCGCTTGCGCACTCGCGTGGGCGCGGTTCCCATGTGTCCTGCCGCCGGGGTTGCTGGGAAACGTAGTTTCTTGGCTGTTCTCCACCCCTGGCCTCGCGACCTGCTAAAGGGGTAGAGAACACGTCTTGAGAAGCCAGTTGGGCTCCGAAGAGGCCCCCTCCTCCCTCCAAAACCCAACATAGGGGCCCTTTCCCTGCCACCACCCCAACACTTTCCAGGGTCCTGACACAGAGGAGGAGAAGTATAGGATTGTAAGGGGAGTAACAAAAAAGGGTTGAGGTATTACATAGGAGGAATGAGAGTATTGCTGAGACAGTAGAGTGCTAGGAGGAGTGTGATGGAATAGACCAGAAGAGAACAGTAGAAAAGGCAAAGGTGAGAGAGAACACATTAGCCAAAGAAATAATCTAAACAGAGTACAAGTAAGGCACTATCCAAAACCCCATTAGCTCACTAACAATTGGGTAGAGTAGTGTGAGGAACCAGAAATGAGATGCAAACTGAGGACTCATGTTGATTGGTATAAACACTTATTAAATAAAGTGGGGGGTTGAAAAATGCCTCACTGTCCCTAATTTAGGAGATATTTCCCTACCTCAACCAACAAATAAGGGTCTGTCATTTGTCAAGATGGCAAAAGCAAAAATGTCCTGTGTCTGAAGTCCTAGCCTATCCCTCTGATTCTAAAAGTAACTCTAAGGTGTTAAGGGTATTGCCTTTGGCTTAGAAAGTGCACAAATGTTCAAGTTCAACAGAAAGGTCTAAAGCCAACAAAAGTTCAAAATGAATGATGTTCACAGTTTGATGGAATGACTCCCTTCCCCAGGTTTATCTCAACCAAAACAAAAGTTCAAAGAATAACCAAGTTCTTTGTAGCCCAAGAGGATAATCCCCCTCCTCTGGGAGTTGCAATCGACTCCAGGGGAAACGACTCTCTACCACAAATGCAATTCAAAATCCTAAGGGCATGAGTGTTCCTTGGTATTCTCTTTTTTAGACAGCACAACTTGGGTGCGGGCCCCAGATTCACAAAACACCTGGTATACCCCCCTGCCAGGTTCTCCCAAATAGATCCTTTACGCAATTTGGGTGCAGATCCCAGAATCGCAAAGCACCTGGTATACTCTCCTGCCAGGTTCTCAAATTGTTCCTTTACACAATTTGGGTGTGGGTCCCAGACTCACCAAAAAATGGGCGTACTCTCCTGCCAGGTTCTCTCATATAGTTACTTTACTTTTAAGATCTGAGGGTGTATTCTTTTTCCCAAAGTGCCTCTGTAATCTCTCCAAAAATGGGGACTATGAAAATCAGTTTGTGAGGTAAGCCGTAGGAAATGTGCCTATCGTTCCAATTAGGGAATGCCTTATTCAGCTCCCTCCTGGATTCCCAACCTTCCACTTTGGGCTCACTGGCTTTATGACGGCTCCCTTGGCTTCTCTCTCTCTTCGCTTCGGGTGGCGCATCTCTGTGGCTGGTGGTGGTCTGCGCATCGCTACGGCTTCCCTTGCCAGCGCGAAGCTCCTGCTTTGCTTTGCGTGCAGCTTCGGCTTTTCTCCTGCCTGCAGGAAGGAATCCCCGGTCCAGACACCAACGCCCCCTTTCTCTATGCTGCTCCTCTGCCTCACTCACCACTTCCTGGGTTCCCAGCCTGAGCTGGGAAGTCTTCTCCCCGGTTCTTCCGTATCTCCTGTGTCTCCTTGCTCGCCTGCCCACCTGAAAGCTTGGCTTCCCCGGCAGTGACTAGCCGGACGGATCTCTCAGTTGCTCTCAGCTGTTCAATCTTGGAACTCCTGCTTCAATGAAGGGAGTTGCTCGGAGACAATCAGCTTCCTCCAAGCACTCGACTACTTCTTCTGGTTCAGCCTTGTAATTTTTATTTGGGTAGTCCTCTTTATCGTCTCAGTCTTTGTCATTCTGTTTGCGATAGAATATTGAAATATACTGTCAGCAGACTTTGCAGGTTGTTGAAGGGGATTATCTCCATTATGCCAGCAAGGCATGAGGAATGGAGGGGTATCCCCAAAAGGGAAAGGGGGATATGATGTATCATCTGATGATGCCTGTCATTGAGTGTCACTTCAGTTCATGTGATCAGCCTTGCATAGCCACCCCCAGGGTAAGGTTCAGGTAGCGGCTGCCGGCCCCTGGCCACATGAGAAGAGACTACCTCCGGGAAAGGAATGATGACACCACCAGATTCATCACAGTAGGGGCAGTTAGGGAGTCCCTGAAGGAGTCTCGATAGCAGGTTTGGAGATCATCACCTGTAGTACCAGTCAGATTAAGACAGTGTGGGTCAACTTTGAGTGGCACTAACCAGGAGTTATGGACACCTGGGTTAGGGAGGAGGTTTGTCACTAGCCAAGAGATCGAGGCATGATCATAAGGCCCACAAAGATTATAATAAAAACTCTTCAACTGTCCTTGAGACTAAGAGCAATTCTTGTCCCATCTGCAGCACAGTACAGTTACTTTCTTTGTTGGTACCCACACTGCCCTGCCAAGAACTGAAGGAAACCAAAAAAAGTGTGAATTAGGGGTGGCCATCTTGAAATGGTGGGCTCAGCCATTATTTACACAGCAAATTCCAAAGAATTGCCTATATTCCATATAGAATTTCCTGACTATATGTGCATTTATAACTATTTTTATACTGTGTTTATCTGGAGGTGGGTTCTCTTTTAAAAAAATAATCTACCAATTTCCTTAAGTATTTGCATTGTGGAAAGATCTTAGCGCCATTCTGCACTCTGCATTTGCCAAATGTTTCTTCACATTTGAGAATGAAGACAAGAATGTAGGCTTGTGAGTCAGAAATGGAGGAGACATTATTTTCTTTTTGGATTGCTTCTTGTTCTGCATTTTTAAAGCTACCATCTTTGTGGTTGGCACTGCATAGCTGCAGTTGAATGCCCAGCCAAGGCCGCCATTATTATCCTGCTCTTATTTCTCACTAAAAGAGTATTGCGGTTGCGGAAGGGAGTTGATCAATGGAGCAGGCGTTGCGGTGTAAGCTTAAATAATGTGCCTAGGGGAAAAATTGAGGAGGAGGTAATGACTGTCTGGATATTAAGAATGTGGGTTTATTCCCTTGTTTCCTCTCCCAGATACTCAGAAGTCTCGCGTGATCTACACAGTGGACCTGGACATCGGCAAGGAACCCAAACGGATAATGTTTGAAGGCACCAAGCAAAACGTACACACGGGCGAGATTCATATGGACTTCAAGTGCGCAACACACCAGCTCATAGTGCTGGTGAGTAACCAATTATTAACTGGAAACATTGTCTGAAGGCATGACATGTGGCAGAACGTCCAGCAGAGGATCTGTGTGTGCCAAACCTTTGTCTGTTTAGAACCTAACAGACTGCCCTGACTGACTGATTTGAAACATATGTTTAGTGCACCACTACCCTGGGGGGGTGCGGGGGGGGCTCTAGATGCCGTGCACTTAGCGACCTATAGGAACAATAAGGGTTTAAGCAAGAACCTAAAGGATGAAAGAGAGTTTGCTGAATGGATACCGAACGGTAACGTGTTCCAAATGTTTGCTGCCTGTACTACAAAGCGACTGCCCCTCTTGAGATCAGCTTAGATGAGGGAGGGAAGAAGAGGAGTGGGCTGGCGCTTCTGAGAGCACGCTTTGCAGGAAAGGTAAGTGCATGCATTTGCACATAAGGTTGGCACCCGCTTATGGATGGGCTGCCAATGTATTGATGCCCTAGCCGTGAAAAGGTGTTCCAGTAATCGAACCTGAAATTTAGATTTGATGTATTAAGGAACACAGTGCTCTTCCTCACATTTCTGAGTTGTGAGAAAACAGCTGCTAATCGCTGATTTTACCTATGGACGAAAGGAGCGAGGGTTCTTAAAGGGGCAGAGCAGTGGTGTACCCGGGTGATCTTCAATATGTATCTATGAAGTATGTGCAGCCTTAATGTAAATTTGGGTGTCATGTGCTTGGGGTTGATTGGTGACATCCCAGGTTTTAAGAAGATGGAAGAGTGGAACCAAATCCAAATTGCAGATGACAGGGTAGAGTGGGCACCCTGTGGGACTTCAAGAGTAATAGGAGCGGTATCATAAGAAGCTGAGTTATAATGTCTGTGTTCTTCCCTCAAGGAAGGATCACAGCCAGTTGTAGATGCTGCTGGACATGAGTACCACATGATTTAGATGGCATGACCGACAGTGTTGAAAGTCTGCGGGTAAGTGCAACATGACCAGGAGCACGCCATTGACTTGATCATTGTCAGCTAGGACACATGGACCTCATTACGAGTTGGGTGGTATCTCGGTGGTAGATCTGCTGAGATACCACCCAGCTGTATTACCGTTACGGCCACTTGGTCCGGCGGTATTACCGCTGCACTGCAAGTGGCGGTAGGTGGTGTTAGTCTCCATTAATTGGAGTCCATAGGACTCCATTAGGGATTTTGGTGGTATTACCTTTGTTGCACGGCCAGTGCTGCACACATGTTCAGGACACAAGGCCGCTCCCTAGGAGATCTCCTGGGAAGTCGTGCTTAAAAGGCAGCACTGACATAACAAAGCCACACTCACTCCAGGGTCCTGACTACTGCAGACCTTTGAAGTTAGCAGGCATGGAATGGAGTGTAGGTAGATTAGCAAGAGGAGAGAGGTAGGCTGAGGCAAGGGTTCCACCATCTTAGTTTCTGCAAGGGCACTCTACAATTTCTTGCACCCAACTAGCCCCCCCGCCCCCTGGACAAGGCACTCTGGGTATGATGTCAGTAGGCAAAGGTCTCTTATTACAACAGGCAGGATTGGCCCCCTTATAGCAGGCTTGCTTTGGACCAATCCTCTGTGACATTTTGCCTTGATAAGGAGGAGGGACATCCTCCTATTGGATTCATATTTGGACTATTAAGACAAAAAGAAGGATTCACTGGACCTCTCTTGTGGCATCCAAAATGCCTCCAAGGCTGACGGAAGTGCTGTCCCCTAATCATCGCCATGGAACAGTGGGGCTGAGCAGCTGTGGACTAAGGCCTCTTTGCTGGCTGTGGCACTGGAACCAGGATCCTGCACTAGAGGTCAAGGCCTGCATGCAGGCAGGTGCCAGCCAATGTTCTGTTGTTCTGGAGTGGAAGTGCAGAACTGAAGACTGGAGACCAGGGGCCTCATTCTAAGTGTGCCGGTCCGGTAACAAAGGTGCTAGTAAGCCTGCAGTCACCGTTGTTACCGGATCGGTCTACTGTGGGTCTGCTTGCCGGAGTTGCTGTACCCGGCAGGTCGGACCCTGCCAGGCACAGCGACCAGAGTAAGCAGACCTGCACGGAAGCGTTGGCACCGTTATTAACGGTGCCGGTGCTTCTGTGTTCCCCATTCACATTGAGTCCTATAGGACTCAATGTGAATGAGCAATCCAATTTTTCTGGCGTCTGACTTCCCGGACCGGCGGGGTTAGACTCCCCTGCTCTTACCGGCAAGCCAGGTGCCTGAAAAATTCACAAGTCAGCTGGCAGCCTGTCGGTTTTACTGGTAAGGCTCCTGCCAGCATTAGAATGAGGCCCCATGAATTGGTCCTCTAAGCAACCAAGAAGCCTGGACACAGCTGTAATAAGAGGTACCGACCACCGCAGGAAGCTCTTTCACTCAGCAGAGCCTCATTGTAAAAGAGCTGTCTGCGGGTGTCAGAGACTCGTTCTAAAGAACAAAAGGAGAGGCGGACACACTGCTATCATACTTTTTGGCGCACCCACCTCTCCTTTTGTTACTTAATGAGAAGCGACGACTCCCGCAGGCAGCTCTTTCATCATACGGCAGAGACAATCTCTGTTGCCTGTGGTAGTTGGTGTCTCTAGGGCTAGTAAGGTGAGCCCAGCAGAACCCAAGCTTGGCAGCACTTTTTGGAGCCTGGCAGGGCTCTGCCGTGGCTAGCCACAGCCCAACTAAAGCCCTGCCCTCAATCCTCCCAAGATAGTAAACTCAGAGGCTAAACGGATAGGGGTCAGGGCATTGAACGCCTGGTGGCCCAGGCAAAAAATATCAAACTGCATTCCATTGCCAAGAGGGAGCCAATGAAGACACTGAAGTATGGGGCGATATGATAAAACCTCCTAGTACAATCACCATCAATGGTGTCAAAGGCCATTGACAGTTCTCACCTGACATGGGCAGATATAAAACTCTGTCCATGGCCAATAGTAAATCATCAGCCACCCGAACGAAGGGGACTATGTGCCGTGGCTGTAATGCTGGACTGAAATACATCGAAGTAGCCACCCTCTTGCAAGCATTTTCCAGCTGTTCATATATCAGTCGAAAGAACAGACCTAGCAAATAATATCTTCAAGCCACTAGTGACCTATCCCCCAAACTGCCCTATCTCCTCATTTGTTTTACACAGTTATAAGGAGAACATGTAACACAATTTACATGTTTTGCATTCCACAAATGTTTTATTTGTGAAAGTTTAACTGCATAAAAAGAGATGGCCGGCTTACGAAAGGACTCAGAGGATAGAGCAGCTGGGAGGAGGGAGGCTCCCGCAGGATCATCACAGCGGTCTCAGAAAGGCTTGCCCTAGACCCTGTTTGAATTTGGGTAGAAGAGGATGATTCACTCACAAGAGACATAGAAGTCTGAGGAGAAGATACTTTTTACCCTATTCACCAATACATAACCCGGGTGCTGCTTTGCCCACCCACCCGCAACTTCTCTCAAACTAATTTAGCCCTGCCACCGTACCTGAGAATCTGCCAGAAGGCTATGACCCAGTACCGGCGAATCAGGGAACAGAACACCGGGCCCCCAGTGCAAGGAACTGGACCGCACACGAGTAGAGAAGGAGCCAAGTACCCCCACCTCAACCACCTCGCCCATTTTGCCTATATGTTGGGAACCAGGGTGTGAGACACGTGCAGCACCTTTGAAACTACAGATAGCAAGGAGAATCCTGGAAGCAAGGTTCCCATTGAAAAAGCCATACCTGCATACGAGACAGTATGATGGTCATTTGAATGAAATTCCAGAAGAAATACGCCAGATGAATGGAAGAGAAGAATGGTGACGTTACACATGAAGCAAGACTGACGTACATAGAAGAGATGCAGAGACAAGACGATGCAGATATTCTATAAGGCATCAAGAAAGTATCAAAGATAAGTGACTTCTTGGGCTCGAGAAGAAGAAACTTATGCTACAGAAACAATGAAGATATCAAGTCATTTTATACGTGCACATATGCAAAGAAACGCAAGCAGATGAAGTATTCTTGAGGCTAGCTAAGTAGTGAATAGATTGCAGCATGCGCCAATGTATACATATATAGGAGTGAGTCTAGAATGGATGTTTCCACTACGTATTATAGCAGTGCTGGACAAGAAAGGAAGGCCTTTGCAGTGTGTCGCAGTTATAAAAGAAATTGGATTAACAAGAGTGAAACTCAGAAAGGCATGGCTGGATGAGCCCCCAAGAAGCCAAGGTTGTATCAGACTGGGGCGAACAGGCATTGGATACAAATTGTGTGAAAGAACGAAATTCCTGTTCATAAGGCATGGACAAAAACAAGGAAGATGTCAGAGGTCTATTAGAAAATAGTATTTTAAATGCACTAGAAGCTCAATTTTGTGGTCTTCAGTCACGTGGAAGGATGAAGTTGGACAAACATGACAACCACACCTACACATTGAGGTAGAGCGTGCCTTCACTCCCCTAAATTCTCCAGAGTAAAGAACACTCCCAATGACAAGTTCAAAGCCTTAATTGACAACAGACCACTGAGGTGATGATAGATGATATGCTAATTGGTGGGAACCTATGGTCATGACCAGCTCACCAGCACCTGGAAGTCTAGCCTGCGTGCTGCTAACATAGGTGGAAAAGTACTGATGGAGGTTAGAGTGCCAACCGATTGTAGGGGGCCGCGTGATTAAGGGTCCTATAGTTTGTGTAACCAATAGGACGTTGTGTAATTAGTGACGTTCATAGTGACATGTTTTGGGGAGGGCTTAGTTGCCCCACCTGATGTTAAAGAGCTTATTACTCTTGTAGTAGTTATAGTAGTAGTTATAGGTTTTTGTAGTTTGCCATGTAGGATGACGTTAGTAGATAAGTAGGTTGACGTCATCAATGAGGGGTTTGTGTTATAAAAAAAGATTTTTTTAAGATGCATTGAGAAACCATGCACTGAGACGTCTGTTGATGTCCGTTGTACTCCCTGTTTTAGATCATTGGTATTAAAACAGTTAACCTTTTTGCCAACTACCTGAGTCGTTTCCATTATTGATGTTTGAGTAACTTTTGCATCCCCAGTCATCTCAAAGATATTGCTACCTCGTCTTAAAGAGCTGGGCGGACCCCCAGTTCACAAGGGAAGGACCCGGTCAGACAAAGGTAGGGGTCAAGCCCAAAACCACCCTGCAAGAGCATTTGGCGGTGCCCACGGGAGGGATAAAATAAGGAAAAGCAGTGTAGTTTCTCCCACAGGACTACCAACAGGACGTGCTCGAGGCATATACCTGTGCATATTAGACAAAGAAGGAACCGACAACTAGATGATGCAGCTTACCCAAGATGACATCACCCACACCTGAGATGATCCTGCACCATGTATTATTTGTTTAGAATCCTCATAAACAATAAAGCAAATAACTGGGGCAACCAATTGGCAGGAGTCACAACTCTTCTGTGCATCACTTTTATGCAATTTAGAGATGATTGGGTTTAAACTTTCTAAATTCCCCAAATAGGATACTAGGTATGATTTGAATTTAAACGAATAACTCTTTTCAGAATCCTGTATTTTACGTCTGCCATTAACACCATCAGATTGCAATGCAATGTGTAGTGGTCACTGCCTGTGCAGGTGATGTCCTGGATGGGTCACTGTTCTGTGAGGATATACGCGATAGAACACTGCCACTGGTTTGAGGGTAGGTGTTCCATTAGGGGACAGTTCCATAGAGGCTGAGCGAGAGTCAAGACCTGCATGGGCGGTGGTGCGCCGGTTGCTTACCATGCTATCTTCTTGGTACCATCTGCCTACACAGAGATATGTATGTACAGCAGTTAAAAAGGACTTACCTTAAATCCCCTGTGGCTCCGTGTCCATCATCGCACCTCAACATAATGCTCCACAATATTTCACTTCACAGCTCAAGGCATTAGAGTGATAGTATCTCCGCTTTCGCAGATTTAAATGTTTATTATTTAGCTCATGTTTGGTCAAGGGAGGGGCATCAGAGTGTTGCTTTTATATTTCAAGAGATCCTCTGATTTATTTCTAATTGGGCTGTATAAAAGTTGTGTTCTGTATGTGTCAATCCTATTCCCCATCTCTAAGATCTTCTTCAGGAACAGATACCTGCTTGGTGTTGTCTTAGGCTGACTCTCCTTTACACTGCTGAAGTACCTTTGGCTGTTGCCATTTGATGATCATCCATTGGTCATGTCATTCATCAAACAGGGCATTTTACAGCTAGAGACACTCAGGTATTCTTTTTAATAACAGTCTCAGATTAGGAATGCATGATTGTATGTAGAGAATGTGGCTCTATCAACTACAGGGCTGCAACCTTGCAGGCTATTGTTCCATTTCCTTTCTGACATTAGCAGCCGAGCCCGGGATACGGCTGAATCTTCTTCTGGTAAAGTCTGTCTGCCTACTCTGGAACTCTGCCCACTACTTCGCATTATCTGCTCCCACCCGCCATCCGCATAACCCCACCAACTCCCACCATTGACTGCCTGGCCCCAAAGTACAAACATCGCTGTCACCTTTACCATATCTGATCCTGGCAGGCCCTTGGAAACAGAAAAGGGACTATTACACAAGATCCCTTCAGCATTTCCACGGTGGCCATCTTACCTGTACTTCCTGGTTTACCGAAAATTCTCCACACAAGTGAAGTATTCTCCTGGGCTTGAGGTAAGTAATCACGAAGCAGGAATCACTCCAGACCAGGTACATGGAAAAGGAGTGCTTCTTTATTATGTCTTAGTTACAGGTAAAGGTCAGATATAGGAGAGTGGTAAAAGAGCACCCTTCTGGCTCCTGTTTCTCTACAATTGTGTCCAAACAGTCGCATCAAGAACTCATCACCCAAGCCTTTGCGGTCAACAAGGGAGCAAGGCAAGGCTGTGCCCTGGCTCCCCTTTTATAAAATGTGTATATTCAAGAAATAATTGACGCTCTGTTGAAGGAGTGCGATGACTGCAACAAAATGGCTTAAAATAAATAACGGCTCTATTTAATGCGGATGACGCAGTACTAGTGGCTACCACCATGCAAGGTCTGAAAAATCCCTTGGCGATCTTTATGACTAAATGAAAAGAGCTACAACTGGAACTGAATATAGATAAGTCCAAAGTGCTGATGTTTTGGCCTCATTTTACAAAAAACACACCATTGGTGCTTAAGGTGGACAGAGTACAGCTCGCCACCTTACATTTTTTGATTACCTCGGGGTGAGATTTCAAGAGACGGGAGGTTGGGTTGAGCAGGTGGGTCGCTCTGTCACTACCATGGAGAAATGTAGGGGGTCAATCAAGTCCTTCCATGTTCAACATGGGGGAGGTGCAATTTCCTCTGCTGTGAATTTATACGCAAAGCAGACCCTGCCTGCAGCCCTGTATGGGGCAGAACTATGGGGACATGCCAATCTAGACAACCTTACTAAAAGTGAGCATACGTTCCTAAAAAAGTTGGTATCACTACCAAGAGCGCTCCCTCCGCCTTATTCCTTTTAGAACTTAATGTAACTCCTGTGGCCATTCAGTTCAAGCTCAGATCTGTTCTTTCATGGCTGAGGCTCTGGAACCAGGAAGGGCTGGAAGAATCCAGAGTCGCCCTAAACCACCTCATGGTGTTAGGTGCCGGGAAATCAATAGCCTGGCTTTGCCACATACAAAAATTACTCTATGAGGTGGGGGGTGGTAACCTGTGGGACAACCCTGAATGCCAGCTGCCGGGTATGAAGAAAAGAATATAAGACGCATTAGTCAAAGGAGCCCGTAAGCAATTGGTGCGTGACGCTATGAAACTCAAATTGGGCCAAGCATACCTCAAGGTCAGCCACCCTGGTCCTAAGCCTTATTTGTACTACATTTCACCATCTTACGAGTAAGACTAGGGACCCTCCCAGTTGCCGCCTTTACAGAATCATAGAACTTAGCAAATGATGATCTGTGCCCGATGTGTGGGATGGTAAATGAGACGATATTAACATTTTATGTTGGTATGTTGCAAATCAAAACCCTTGAGGCCTATGTATCTGAGACCACCACTGAGGGCGACTGGGATTAGCGACACAGAAGCGGCAATGAGATTTTCGCGGCAGAGAGCAGACCCATTTGTGGTGTTTGGGTCTGCCCGTTAAATCCATAGGGCTTGGCTGTTAAGAAAGAAGTCATTGCACCCAAACCCTAAATAAGTACTACGGTCAAATGACCAGTCCGCGAGGCTGCGAGCAGGGCACCACTCTGTCCCACTAACTCCCTGCCCCCTCATATCAGGTTAAATCCCGTACTCCCCGTCTTCCTGCCTCATTCCCCTGCCTGACAAATGACTTTTGTTATCTTGTTTCTGTCTGTTCTTCATGTGCGCTCTGTATTCTAAGGTAGTTGTCACTGAATTATCTCTCATAAACTTGGCAATTGTTCTAAAGGAGGCTGCAGGCAGGGCTCTCCTCTTAGTTCCGGTTCCATGTGTTAATAACCCCGCAAGAATATCGCGATTCAAAAATATCACCATATTTTTGCCGCGATATTGACCCATGGACCCTGCGAGGACACCCCCGTAAACCCCTGCATTATTTTAAAATGTTCGGGGGACACCCCCGCTCCCACAAAATATCCCCCCAAAAATATCGCCTATGGCGAGACAAACGGCCATATATACTGCGATTTTTTTGGGTGGGGATATTTTGTTGGGATACCCTTAGTTCCTAAATGTAAATTGTATGTATCTCTTGTATGAATCATGGTAAATAGTTTTTATCCTCTGTATTAACTATGGTTTCATCCCATGTTTGAAATATATGTTTTAAATTGAAGGCACAACGCTGAATACAAGTGTGTTGACTGACAACCATTCCACATGCATCCCACCATTCGAACATTCCATGCAGCTTCTCAGCTGACATAATACACACTAACGAGCACGGAATACCACAGCAAAGGTTTCTTTCTGTCAAAGAAGTAAACCAATAGCACAACCGGACATCATCCCGGGCTGCTTCTAGCAATAATGCCTTCAGTGGCTGGCCGTACGTGCATGGTAAAGGCATGCTGCTCTTGTGAAAGGCCTATCACTACACCGAGACCTATCAAACCAGAGAGGTGGGCGAGCTGTTACCATCCAGCGCGGCCAACCACTGAAGGCCTTACAGCTTTAAAAGCACCTCTCATTTGTACTGTGACATCATAACGGTTTATGATGTCATAGTAGCAATGGCATGGAAACCCTTTCTTGTTACAGTAGAAAGCTCTAGAATGCTCCATCAGCCATTTCATTGCATCCAGCTGCACGCGGGCGCTCTGTGGTGTTTGGTCTCCATTTTGTTTCATCTGCGTTGTAGCTTACAGGTGAACTGAGCAGGTTCCTTCAGCATGTTTGACATGTTTCTGTAATGATTACAGCCCTGTAAGTATGACTGCTTCACCAGCATCAACATCAGCATCAGCTACTCCCTGAAGGTGGACCAGAGGAGGGATCACCCCGCACCCATCCTGGATAAGTACGGGACCTTGCAGAGGTACATTGAGGTAGGAACATTTCCGTGTGGATTGAGGGCATCAGCCGCTGCACCGGCGCGCTCATGACGAGTGGTGGTTGTGGCACTCGGGTGGAGACGGGACTAAGCCACATTTTTTTACTCCTTTTGTTTCAAACTTTTTGTTATTGTTTTGACTTCTTTGTTTTTTCGCACATAACGATTGGATTCAATACATGCATTATGAAATGACCAAGAATTGGACTATTTCGCTCTCGAAACACTTTTGTGCAGTGGGTTTATCACCTCTTATCTTCCAGGAGCCTACAGACTTTCTTCAGGCTCTTCAATTTGGCCCTTCAACTTTGGCTGACAATGGGGACCGTGCCACTGTAGCTTAAAGATTCACCAAACAGTTATTTGTGTGTATTTGAAGAACAGGTATCGATCAGAAATAACTTACACTAACACATTTACAGATGGTGGAGGGGTTTCCTAGAAGAGTGCCTGCGCAATGGCATAGCGATGCAAATAGGCAGTGAGGCAGGGGATGAGGGTGTGAACAAAGTAAGACATATACCAGGGACAAAACGAAACAAACAAAAATAATGGAATAAACAGGTGACTTAAAAAGGTACCGCTATCCTAGGGATCCAGGTGTTTCAAACTAAAGAGGAGTACTGTACAAATATGTTATGTTAGCGGTACTTGTATAGTGCACAGTCACCAACGGAATTGGTCCCCAGGCGCTCTGGCGGATCTGTAAACAGGAAGGGTGGGGTAGGGTTAGTCAGGAGGAGGGGAGAAGGAGAGTGGGAGATGTGGTGTGCTGTTGGCAGCTTCAGCTCGATATACACTGAGTGCTGGGCTTTGGTGCTAGTATCAGA
Organism: Ambystoma mexicanum; assembly: GCF_040938575.1. Classification (NCBI taxonomy): domain Eukaryota; kingdom Metazoa; phylum Chordata; class Amphibia; order Caudata; family Ambystomatidae; genus Ambystoma; species Ambystoma mexicanum. The sequence continues at coordinate 588,248,900 of NC_090931.1, read as the reverse complement.
TCGGATGAAGCCCTCGAGTGCTGTGGGTGAAGTTTATGTGTTGTTGATGCGGTGTGGTAAAGTGCGTGCGGATTGCTGGGAGAGAGATGGTTGTGTGGTTTTGTGTGGGTTTAAGTATGCAGAAGATTGAGGGTTGGGTTAGTGGGGTCTGTATCCTGGTTCAGGTACTTATGATTCCATTAGGGTTGTATACATGTGGGTTCGGATGTTGCTGGTTCCTCGTGGGCCGACTCGATTTGGTGGTGTTACGCTGATCCAACTGTATCCTATTGAGTATAGTTTGGATTGGTGGGTGCGTCTGAACCTAATATTCAGGTGTGGGACTGGGTGGGTGATGTCTATTCTTAGGTGATCTAGTGTGACCCTGGTCGGGTAAGGCTTTGAGTGGTTCAGGGTCGCGGTCGTGTTGAAGTGTTGTCCTAGTGGATCCGTCTTGGTGAGTGTGTGTATTCAGACGTTTGTATCCTTCTGTCGTGACTGATTCTTTGATTTCCGTGGGTTGAACATCCTTGAGACTGTTGTTTAGTTGTAGTTTTGTGTGGTGGGGCATTGTGCTTCCTGCTTTGTATTGGTGGACCGTGTGTAGTGATGAAACATTCTGTTTCTCACCCATTGCATTGGGCCCGTGATGCAGTGCTTCCTTTCCCTCTCTACGTTTTGTTCTAAGGGCTGTTGGGGAAGGTCATAGTTAGGTCCTGGTCCTCTTGATGATTCATTCTAGTCTCTCTGTCTTAGTTTGCTATGTTTACTGTCTTTGGTCGTATTGCGACTGTCTCCCGTTTAGTCCTTTAGTAAGCCGTGGGATATTTACCTCAGCTTTTCCCATTGATTGATCAGTGCGTATCGCTGTCGCTCTACGTTCGTTGATGTTTTTAGTTATGTCGGTGCCCCTGTGGCCAGTCTTTCTAGTTATGACGTGAAGAGCCAGGTTTTGAGTAATTTCCTGAATAATAGGTGGTTTCTTGTGTTACATATCTACTTTGGAAGGTCGTTCCAGGTTTTTGGGCTTGGTGAGAGAAGGAGGATCCTCGAAGGTTTCTTCTGTTGTAGGGCTTTGGTTCCATACGGATGTCCATGCTTGATCTGAGCGTTCTTGTTGGTTGATGTAGGTGCAGTTTGTCTCTTAGGAACTCAGCACCTTGGTTGTGTACTGCTCTTTGCATTTTACACATTTATTTACGACACTCAGGTGGATGAGTGGTGGGGTCAAGTAGAGGGCAACGGGACCATAGAATTGCCCAGAGGTGCATATGAAACACAATACATTGCATCCTACAGCTGGATCTGACATACATCATGCAGGTTCCACTTCTCATGAGAGCATGTTCCGCATTTAACTTGTCTTCCCACTCTTTTGTAGTCTCTGTATGCTTACACTTTTGTTAGAGGATTGTCCAATTGTGTGTCCAATTAGAATGCTTGAATTGTGAACAATAACAGAATTATTGACTGCATTAAGAGCATTCTGACACAACTTGCTGCTCTACTGCCACTCCCTTACTCTGTGTCAAAGGGCGAGGGTGTACTGAGGGGTTAGTGAATGGAGCAGCACCAGAGCACTGGAAGGAATAAAGAGCAAACAGTGCAAGAATGGCCAATGTCTGTTCTCTCCCTGTCCTGTTCACTCTTTCACACGTGCAGCACTCACACTTCCAGGATCTCCTCCTGCTCACCACCACTAGTTATCCGTCGAGCGAGATAAAGGGTGTAACACCCTACCAGCAACAGACCCCCTTAGTGTAAAAAGAGTGAGCAGCGCGTGTGCGTGCACGCGCACAGGCACACACACACACACACACACACACGTGTATAGGTGGTCTCTTTCTCTCTAGCTTTTTCACTTTATTTTCACCTGCAGGGCACTGTGTTCTTGCACATGACCCTCTCTACCTATATTGCTTCTCTACCTCTATCGCTCCCCTTCATCCAAGGCCCCATGATGGGTCAGAAATGTAGGCAGGGGAGACTGTTGAAGGGGATACAGGCGCAAATGCCACTCAGCGTTTATCACCTTATTATCAACTTGCGAGATGCAATAATGTGTTAATAGCATGACAGATGTTGGAAGTGGTCATTAATGATTGAAGGGTTGTCCTGTCCAACCTGTAGCCCTGGGCCTGTGCTCATAACAGAGGTGGGCATTTAAATAGAGATAATGCCAATACTGGTAGTGGTGTATAATGCTAAATTATTATACCAAACACTTATACTTCATTTGAATTGTTGAGAATGTAATGTACAACTCCTTAAGGGAAAGCTTTCATTCTTTCACTTTGGTTAAAAAGAAACAATTCCTGTTTCCTACCCATAGCATCATCGTCAAGTGAGGAGACGCTGGTGGATCTCCTCACTTGCGCCAAAGAAGGAGCAGCCCGATTCTCATCGGGTATCTTCTGAGTGAGCGCATCCTTGATGAGCTCACTCAGATGCCCCGCCTATGAGCATTTGCACAAAAAAAGGGGGCAGTGTTGGGCATTTCAGAGCACATCCCGAATTCACAAATGGGAGGCGTTTTTAAATGGCCAGAATGGGGGGTCCTCCCCGGTGCCTTTTGCAACAGGTATGGGGGCGGCACAAATCATGGCAGGGTCATTCATTCTTCACCCTTCATGATTTGGTTTTGAAGCATGATAGCTGTCGGTTGAAATGTGGATGTCACACTAGCATTTCCATCCCCCAAATGACCCGTATCAGTGAAATGTGCTCGCAGAAACCCTGTGGTTGCTGGGAGCCTGTCATACATTAGTGTCAGGAGTGCGCTCTTTGAGCTGTTGTCCAGCCCCATCTGAAATGCGCAAGCGACCTTAGTGAATAAGGTGACCGGAGCATTTCTGAAAATAGTGCAAGTGAAGCAAGGGCGTTCTCTGCGCTCCTCTCATTTGAGCTCATATTTGAGAATCTGGCCCAGTGTGTCTGGAAGACATTTTGAAGGGAACTTCATGAGTATCAGTAGGAGGGTCTCAGACTCAGAAATGAAGGACATGGCTTCCAGCAGGAGTATTTGCTGAAAATGATTTCAGAATCAAGTAAACGTGTAATGTCTGAATGCCACATTTTATCCACACACAGGTACAGCATCCGAAGCAACATGTCATTACATCTGTGTATTTGCATCTCTGTACGCACATCGGTATGCATTTTCATATCTGTATGTACATTCGTTTTGCTCATTTTTCAGGGAACAAGCAAAACAGATGTAAAAAAATAAAAGGCTATGGGGTATAGGAAAAATTAAAAAGGGAGCATGGTAGGGCGGCGTGCCTCCCATTTATAAAACACAATGGCGGTCATTACGACCCAGGCGGTAAGTACACCAACTTTACCACCATGGTGTAAACTATGTTTACACCATGGTGGATGGCGGATTTACCGCCCCATTCCAAGGTGAGTGGGGCGGTAAATCCCCATTTCCCATTTACCCTTCCCCATTCCCATTTTTGCCCCATAGGGCATGATGGGAGTGGGGAAGGCGCTAATTACGGCACCGTAAATTACGGTGCCGTAATTAGCACCAAGGCGGTTTAGCGCCATGGATTTTAACGCCTGCTAAAAGCAGCCGTTAAAATTGGAATCAGGCGTTAAGGATTAACGACGGCGTTAACCCTTAACGCCTGGGTCGTAATGACCTCTAATGACGCAAATACACAGATGTCATTGCAGTAGATTCAATTGCATGAAGACGTAAATGCACAGTTGTGAAGACATAGACCTGTATGCGATAATAATATCAAAAGGCTCATCTATCTGTGCTTACCATTGTCTTCCACAGCTGCCCTATATGAAAGACTGTAATGAGAAGCCGATATGCGTTGCAGGCCTCAAGCTGTTCATACGATTCTCAGAGTAAGTGTTTATATGCCAGCTTTAGACTGTTTTCATGCTATTGGAAGGAAGTGGCACAGTACAGCTGACTCAGAGTCTTGAGTACAAACAGGATATGATAGGTTATTTATAACATGCTTAATACCCAGAGGTTTCTAAGCACGGACCCGGGGATTGAACCTGTGTTGATCCGTGTCATCTTGCTTCCAAGGTGAGCACGTTGCCCCTGAGCTATCCTCCCGAGACGTCTTCTCTTTTCATACGAAGGAGACGTCTTCTTTACCTAGTTCAGTTTCAGGTACAAGTTACAGTTGCTTAAGACGGGTGCATTGGACACATTCAGTAACATCCGGGGAGCAACATCCAGCGGCACGCTCTCTGTCAACCGCCACTCTTCCATCTGTCATCCCCAGAACGCTCAGCTAAGAACATTCACTCGTCAACACTCCACAACTAGGCCCTCGAGGAATTCCATGCACGCAGGGCAGAGATGATGGGAAAAGCAAGTCGTAGCACATGCTTCACTCTGGGCTGCATGAAGTGGCATCCCGGGCGGGCATGTTATACTCTGTCAATCATGATTGTAGTGGCCTAACAGTGCTTGTCCGAAGAGTGGCGTACGTCTGTTGGGATAACCGGTTCCCAGTCACCTGCAATTGAAAAAAGTGCGAGAATACAAGTACCAGAATCCTTAGAGACATCAATGTGAATTAACCTGAAACACCTGAAAAGGAAATGTAACTAGACACGCCTGAAATGGAAAAGAAACACAGCCTCCCTGATGATTGATGGAGTCAAGAAAACGTTTGGAGGAGAAGACAATTTGTTGCTACAGCAGGAAAGCTTGACTGGGAACCAAAGTGCGCTCCTTGCCATCATTCTTAACACCTGTTTACAAACATGTTTTTAACTTTATAATGCCATTGGGATTATATGGCAGAATTTGAGGGTCAAGACTGCCTGGTGGCTATTGGCAAACTATATGCTTCTCCCGCTCTTCCCAGACTCAGTATTATGGCAGTGTTGTAATTCCCTTAGAAACAGCCTGGCGCTGTGGTGGCCTTGCCGGAAAGATAATTGGCAGGGCCGTACAGTCTGTTCCAGGAAGTCTGTGTGGTCACCCAGCCCTGAGGAGTGAGAAACAAAATATAACCCTGCTCTTTAAGGTTCTGAGGGGTCCCTAGTCCTTTTGTCTGATCTCAAGGCACAGGATTCAGACCTATTGTGAGAGGCCAGCGCAATGCAGCACAGCCATTGATAGTGGTCCAGGGCCACCGCCCTGCTAGTCCAGAAAGGGACTTCTTTCCCTGCTCCACCACACACTAGACTGCATGCTCTCGCGCATTGCGCATAGCTTACCGAAAGAGAGACGGATTGTGTCTAGTGCCTGCATAGCCTCTCCAGGAGCCACCAGAGGACAAAGACTGACAAAGACCATGGCGGTCATTACAAGTTTGCCGGTATCCCACCGGAATTACCAGCGGGATACAGGCAAACAGACCTGCCATTACTAGTGGCTGATATCCTGGAATTTCTGGGAATTTACAGATGCTGGCAACAATAGGACTCCATGGAGGGGATTGCCGGTATTACCAGTATTACCAGTACTGGTAACACAGGCTGTTTTTTGCCATCAGTGGCCTGATTTACCTTGCACTCTTGACTGGAGCTAAGTCAGGTAACCCCGACTGGCAAACTTGTAGTTTGTCGGTTCAAAAACGAGCTGGTAAACGGAATTACTTGCACGTTAATTCCAGACCGCCAAACTTTTAATGATAGCCACGTCTTTAAAATAATCTAAATTCAGGAAAGGCTAAGACTACGCCAACATCCTGCCTTTATACAATGCCACAATGCTCAAATAAATCCCTATGCTGCTTAAACACACACCAGGGTTCCTGCCGCTTGGCAACTCTGCTCCAGATCTCCAGAGAACTAGCCCTCTAGGGTCTCCTTTGTATAGACTAACCTAATACTCTTCCAGGGGTTCATCCCGGGCTCTGTCTTTTCGTTGCTTCATGAGGTCTGAACGAAGAACTGACAAAGAGACCCCTGAGTGCGAAAATAGACTGATTCCACCTCAAACAACGAGTTAAAGACAGGACGCACTCAGTGCTCACCCCCACATTGGACAAAATAATCTGCAAAGAGCGTCTCACAACAGTAGCCCATCTGTTTCCCCTCCAATGGAATGATCACGTCTACCATATCGATATCACCACACCACCGTACGCCCCACCAACTTACAAGAAAACATGTCCAGTCAGCAAGAGAGCATTGAGGAACCCCAACCTCGATGACCTACGTAGAGTACCAAAGACAAACGAAACCGGATGCCGTCTTGCAGCACCTCTCCCACTAGCACTAAACAAAGCTAGATCCTAAACTAACTGCATCAATTGGGACCTCTGAAACAGCCCAATCCTTCTGATAAAACAAGCTGCCAGATTCTATATAGAATTTATTTGCAGTCATACTTATTTGATAGAGGGATGCTGTTTCAATTAGGAGCCCAATTGCAACAGGGCTAATACCTACATTGGAACAACCACATAATCAGGTGCTTTAAGGTAGTAGAATGCCACCTGTTATCCAAATTGATATACGGGCTGAAATGTTACCTATACTGGGAACATGGCTGACTTACAACACAGAATTGACACAACAATATTCATATCGTAGGAGAGGACATGTTTGTGTACAGGAATTTACAGTAGCGAGCAGGTGGCGGCGTGCAGAAAACAATTATAGTTGGGGGGCGGGCGATGTCGGTTAGAGCAGGAGATCCCTCAAAATAAGGTACACTCCAGAACAAAATGCAGTCAAGGAAATCAACAGGAACATCAAACTGGCTGGGATAGGAAGCAGGTATAATAGTGGGTACTCCCAAATTTTTTGTTGTCGGGGGGTCAGGTCTGTCAACAGGGAGAGTAAAGGGGAATAAAGACGTAAAAGGCAGACTGACTACCCCTCTCTCAAGGTCTGGCAACACAACAGGAACAGGTGCTGCAAAGCTGGCATATAAATCTACAGCTATTGTCTTTTAAGAGAGACAGTTGGTATACAGAAGCCGTAATACAAATATCAATAAATCTCTTTAATAGTTCAAAGTAAAATTTCATAGAGAAATATACACTTAATAGGCTTTATCATATCTCACTCATTCCATTCATACCAATTCGCTCCTTCTGTGACATCCGGGTTAGGCAATTGACAATTTCTTAACGCATATTAATTATTATTAATATGTATGACAATTGGAAAACACACAATTGGATTTTCTGTAGGTCGACATATGTTTCGGCCCCTTTTCCATAGTCCCATCGTTGTCTAGGGTGGTCTAAATAGTCAGTGTTGGGCCATCTTCAGGACAATCATGATTTAGTAAGAGCTTAACGTCTTCACCCTGCTTCCATATGAAAAGCCAAATCTGTGGCCGAGAACGTAGTTGTGGACCACGGAGAAGAAATAATGAAATGGAGGGTATTTTCTGTATTACCCTAGTCTATAGCCCTTTTCACAAGTGGGTGGAGCTTCAAATCTCTTTATCTCCATCTTATTTCATGGGCAAATTTCAAGAGGGACTTGCTTCCTTCGACACTTGAACACGTAGTGTCTTGAAATTAGTTCGAACGAAGCAGCGAGGTTGCTCGAGCGGCGTCTGCTGACTACTCACAAGTCAGCAGACGCCGCTCGAGCAACCTCGCTGCTTCGTTCGAACTAATTTCAAGACACTACGTGTTCAAGTGTCGAAGGAAGCAAGTCCCTCTTGAAATTTGCCCATGAAATAAGATGGAGATAAAGAGATTTGAAGCTCCACCCACTTGTGAAAAGGGCTATAGACTAGGGTAATACAGAAAATACCCTCCATTTCATTATTTCTTCTCCGTGGTCCACAACTACGTTCTCGGCCACAGATTTGGCTTTTCATATGGAAGCAGGGTGAAGACGTTAAGCTCTTACTAAATCATGATTGTCCTGAAGATGGCCCAACACTGACTATTTAGACCACCGTAGACAACGATGGGACTATGGAAAAGGGGCCGAAACATATGTCGACTTACAGAAAATCCAATTGTGTGTTTTCCAATTGTCATACATATTAATAATAATTAATATGCGTTAAGAAATTGTCAATTGCCTAACCCGGATGTCACAGAAGGAGCGAATTGGTATGAATGGAATGAGTGAGATATGATAAAGCCTATTAAGTGTATATTTCTCTATGAAATTTTACTTTGAACTATTAAAGAGATTTATTGATATTTGTATTACGGCTTCTGTATACCAACTGTCTCTCTTAAAAGACAATAGCTGTAGATTTATATGCCAGCTTTGCAGCACCTGTTCCTGTTGTGTTGCCAGACCTTGAGAGAGGGGTAGTCAGTCTGCCTTTTACGTCTTTATTTGGGATAGGAAGCTACACCAAGGTGGACCAACCAGCCTACCTATGACAATTGCAAGAGTACAGAGCACCAACCCAAGGGCAAGAAATCCCACTGCGCAAACATGCAGACCGCGCAACAAAGGAGATTCTCAAGTTCTTGAAGGAATTGAGTAGGCAGACCATTTGCAACAAACCACCTGTGCTGACACAAGAGCTGCTTGATCACATATCCTGCTATTTCACCAACAAAGTCACAATGATTCACTAGAACCTAGATGAGAGGAAAGCAGCTGTAAGCAGGATGCAGCAGCAGGAACTGTGACATCACTGTGATGTCATTACAGATGCACATTAGGGGCCCTAGATATCTTTTGTGAGAGCAGAATAGGCCCTTTCAGCTAGCGAACCACACGTGCAACAGTGGCAATTTTTATTTACATACCCACAATGCATTGCTCAGACGATCTGAAATGGAGGTGAACTTCTAGGGATGGCGACTGGGTGGCACTGTGGCATGTGTGGCAGAGTGTGTTTTTTCATTCATTATTTTAAATCCACCATAACATTAATGGTGTTTGATAACCATACCACAATGTTCCAATCAACAGCATGTCAGACAGTAACACACTCACGATCCCTAATGAGGGTGAGATTCCCATGCAGTTTTCTGAATTCTTGAGATGTATCTGTCCTTCTTTTCTAATGCAATATTTAAAATAGCGAACATTTATAAGCCAAACACAATTTATTTTCTGGGTCAGAAATGCTTGTGTTTGAGATAATTTGCATACCCAGAATGATTGCTTAGTTCCTCTGAACTGGAGGTGAACTTCCAGCAATGGCTACTGTGTGGTGTCATGGCATACATAGAGCAATAGCTCAAATGGCATATTCTACTTTTTTTCCTTTTTTTCATTCTTTCTTACTGGTTTATGAAAGCTTGAAAAAAGATTTCCGCCTGAAATGTGAAAGTATAATAGGTCATTTCAGCCAAGTCACTCATGCCACAGGTCCTCCTGTTAGCCATCACTGGAAGCTTACCTCCAGTTTAGCGCCACATAAGTAGTGGATTGTGGGTATGCAAATTAGCTCAAATCAATGAGTTATGCCCCAGGAAATTATGTCTTATATGGCATATCTTTTCATGCCAAGACAGACCGCTCTCAACGAAAAGACAATGGCATACACATTTCACCTGTGTAAGATACCATCAGTGCACTGGTGATCCCTAATAAGGGTGGAGCACATATGGATTAGTGCATTGATGATCCATAATAAGTGTGAATTGCAAATGGAGGATAGCTCAGGGGCAACGTGCTCGCTTTGCAAGCAAGACGACGCAGAGCAACACACGTTCAAACCCCGGGTCCGCGCTTAGAAACCTCTCGGTATTAAGCGCGTTATAAATAACCAATTATAATGAATCATTATAATTAATGCATATCCCTGAGAGCTGTCTGCCCACCTACCACAAACCCTGGGGGCCCCAGGCAAAACTCAGATTGCCTCAGCACTGTGGGCCTATGGACAGGGGGAGGGGCGTTGTGATGAACAATCAAAAGGTTCATGGGCGCAGAGGGGGTTTAAACTATGTAGGCAGTACTGTTGCTTTAGTTAGGAAATCCCCTATCCACATTTAAACTGGTGACATCTGCCCCCAAAGCCCTGCTTTGGATTTTTGACACATCCACCAGTCACTGGGCCAGGTGCGCAATACAAATAAACTAAATACAAATACTGCCTCTATATCACACTAACTTTGCCTGCGACTTAAGGTTCCACCAATGGCTCCACTGTGCTTCACCTGATCCGATTATTGAACACTATAATGATTGTAGAATGCTTAACCTTGGCCCACGCCGTGCATTGTGTATCTTTGGCACATGTACAGGGGAGGGGCACAAATGGCAATTTCCCGTGGGAGTGATTAATGGTGTTATGCTTCATCCCAATCTCTAGAAAGGAGCTGGTGGTGGGGGACACCAAAAACCTGACCACTCACATCTCTCTGCGGAACGATGCTGACAACTCGTATCTGACCACCATGCTTCTGACATACCCGAGAAACCTACAGGTCAAAAAGATTGTGGAGGTAAGCGTGACTCTAAGGGGAGGCTTTCTCAAGTTCGGAATGGGATCCTGTTGCTCAACGCATTGCATCTTCATGAAGATCAGGGAATCTGTCTCCAAAGGTTTGCCTCTTATCCCCTGATAGAAGGTGCAGCTAAAAATGCATGTCCAATAGAGTCTTGAGATCCATTAGAAAATGAACATTGTGGGGCACCCCAACAACCAAGGGGAACGGTGGATAAGGGCTGAATGTTGAGAATGAATTGCATAAATTGAATGTGCACCTGGACAACATGGTAATAATGATAAGTGATGTTCTTAGGTAGTGGTTCATGCCAGATTCCTCCGCTTCAAAGCGCTGTAATAGCAGATGTTATTGATACCCAAATTAATGTGAAAAGGATGCAGATGCTTACTTACTTCAGAAAACACTAATTTCTGAAAGCTCTCTGAAAACAGGCGGTAAAGATAAAATCATTTCACATTTTCAACAATATTATGTTACATCCAGCCGCAACGAGGCATCGCACACGTACGGACATGGGTGCCAGAGCTTAACAGGCCAAACAATCAATCCAAGACTGTAAATACAGGACCTCTCTACCACGACCTAATCAGGACCCAACACCCAGGGACATCCGGGACCACTTACCTACAACATAGCCTTGATAAAGACCCCAGAGTTCGAAACACGTTTCGGCTGACCACAAAAAAGACTATATGTTTCCTTCTGAATAAAACACCACTGAACCCACTAAAACAATGTGTAGATATTTAACCTTTTCCACATACCAAGTGTGAGGTATCAAGGAACCAGTTTCTTCTCTATACCAAAGGAGATGCAGGCACCACCTCCAACTACCTGTGACCTTGCAGCTATATAATCAACCTACTCTAACTCAGAGCGAAGCGCGGGAGTGTTCCAATATCAGGGCCCACCTTTTTTCATATATTATGTTTGTAAACGGACTGCTCAGCAACCACTATTTCAATGCCCACTACCCTAAAATACTGCAATATAATGGCCAACTGGCTTCAGTGTCCAAAATAGGGACTTAGGAGACGGGTATGGTGAGCCTTGGTTGCCGGCCATTGCTTTGCGGTCTCCCATCCTCAGGGACGCAAATCCATTTCACACCATTCGTATGTTTGTGTAATACGGGATGAAATGAGCAGGTGTTCCTCCTCCATAATTATTAATTTGGGTATCTTTAGAAAATCTTTATGCATAGTACAACCAATTATTTGAGAAAACTTTATTTTATTATTTTTGCTGATTATATGCTAAGGAACAAAGCAAAGGAAAATGGTCTAATTTTCTAAATCTTAAAGAGGATATGTCTAAGGTACTGTTATACTTAACTGAGAGGCGCATATATTGCTCCAAGTTCAAATATTGTTGTCGTGATTGCGGGCATCTGGTTAGAACTTGTTTTGTGGAGTCAGTTTCTCTATCTATGACAGTTTCATACATAAGACTGTGAATGTTTTGAGTACCTCACTAAACAACCCTGACCCTCAGGTCAATCATTCCTCCCAAAATATGAAGTAACCGATGCTCCGTGATCCCTCCTCCCGCACACTGTCTTACGTTTAATTGTTAGGAACAGACTGCATTTGCAACACACCACCACAAGGGAAAGCTTCACTACGCCTGATCTGAAGAAGGTCCGTTGGTTCAAATATGTCCGTTTTTATTTCATGGGCATGGCTTGTTAACGTGGTATGAAAAATAGGAGGATTCTTCAAGTACGGTCTCGAGAGACCATCCACACCAGGTTTTCAGGATAGCCGATGTCTATGTAAATTCAGGTATAGACAGAGTAGCCACTTCTTGCCTATTTCATGCCCTGCCTTTGGAATTTTGGTAAGGTCCTATTAATTTTGCTTTGTACATTTGACGTGCAATGTGATCATGAATTACCAATTTATTTTTATAACTCAAGTTCATTATATTCAACAATAAAAATCGCAGTTAAACCTGGTCGCACGAAAAATATAAATTGCGAAGAAAATGTTTCCCTTCCCGCTCCCACCTGACCCATCAAATTGGATAATGATCGCCCAAGTTCAACCCGACCCACTTATTCCCCATCTTCCCCTTCCTCTAAACCCAGCCAGCAACCCCCCACCCTTTACCCAATGCAATAGAGCCCCCCCCCCACTTTCTTACAGCCCACTTATTTCTGAACATTATCGGTCTCTCCATAGTTCCCATTTCCCCCATACCTTCTCGTGTTTACCCGGGCATCCTCTATGAATGTATACTAGCCTCTCTGGTTCCATAGTACGGGCCATAGTGTCCAGCCATTCTCTTTGAGCGGGACTCACATTCGAACTCCAAAACCTTGCCTTCCTCTTTTGGCTAGAACCAAAGCCACTCCTACAACGCACCTCTTACCTAGTGCGAAATCAGTGTCCCCCCAGACGCCAAGAAGGCACAAAGCAGGGTCTGCTCCGAATGACCAATATATGATTGCTGTTTTGTAATGTTAATATAGCTCCAAAAAAAGCATCATTTTTCTACTAAGTTATGGGTTTAATGCTCTTTCAGTATACTGAAGGATAATAAAAGACAACGCAATTTAGGTAAACCATTTCTGGGTAATATTGCATGACATTAGTTTCCAGTGACATTGGTATTAGCCTATTTGACCTAAAACAATTGACCTAATGACCAATTTGGTCGAACTTTGCCTGGGTGATTTGGCCTTCGGGGCAATTCGGTCGCATATATTGCAAAATACAAACCTTGGAGGCCGGGAGTTGCAGGGGTGTCCCCCGCTCCCCATGTTTGGTATTTTGCAATTTTGGTGGTGCAGGGGTGTCCCAACTTCCTTAAAAGTGGAGGCAGGGGACAACCCCCCCCAAAAAAACACATGTGCGTTTAAATTGGACCCTGAGCAAATTCATTTGCGGTCAGTTTGATGCGGTCAAACATACCCAAACCGTGACATCCACCGGAAACCACACTGCGCAACCATGTAACAAACCCAAAGGGGGCTCTCCCCCTAGAGAATAGCATGGGAAACATGGCCACATGTCAAGGACTCCAGGCATGAATTCACTGCCTTACTTGCTCTGCACTAACCATGTTCCACTCTCTTCTGGCAGCTTTCCTCTCCCAGCGTGCAGTGCTCCGAGGCCGCTCCGTTCACATCTTCGCTCTCATCGATGACGTGCAAGATTGGGTACCCGGTGTTTAGGAAATCATCAGTAAGTCTGGAAAGTCATGACCCCTGTGTGGCTCAGTATCAAGGCAAGGCATTGGCACAGCCCCGTTATGCCTGCAAGAACATTTTGCATGTGAAGCCCAGGGAGGCTGGGAAATGACCTCTGAGTGTATGGTCTTCTATAGAAAGAAAGTTTTCTGGGTATTTATTTTTAGGTTTTTCAACGTGCCTATTCTTTTCTATTTCCCTTTTCCTTTCATGTTGTCTTGTTAATCATCAATCATTCTATTATGATTTAAATTCAGGTAAGTCATACTAGGACCATCAAAGAGAATTACTTGCAACATCAAAGGTAGTTTTGAAGTCAGGGAGCAAACGAGAGAAGGGTCAGAGCTCCCGCAATATGGCGCTAAGGATCCCTGCCCTCCTCTGGTGAGGGCCTTTGTGGTTTCCCGGGGACTGCAGATTGATTTGCCAAGTCCAGTCTTCAAGTTCATCAGCTCTGTTTAAAACGGATGGTCTAAGCAAGCCAGTTGTAGACATTATGGCAAACCTTGGGTACTGGCATTCATAAACAGGGCAAACAATTTTAATGTGTATAGCCTGACTAATTCCAGACATGAAGAGCATTGCCAGTACTTCTCCTTTTGGTTAAGAACACAAAATGTTGTGGTATTGGATAAACATATTGATATACACTAAGTGCCTGGAGGTGTTCTAATTATTTTCTGTCTTTACATGTATTTCATTGCTATCTCCATTTTCAGGTACATTTTACCATAATGTGGCAATTAGATGAGGCAATTTTTCCTGGGAGTGTTGCAACATTTGCTGTCAATGTTACCAGGTAAGAAAGAAACTTTGCAGCATCTCAAAGGGGGCAGGAGCTCAGTTTACACATCATGTACTCCTTCAGCAGTTACAGCAGCTATGAGAGCCTCCCATATAGAAACAGAGAAGTGGGTTAATATGCCTGCTGAAGAGAACTCTGTGTAGCAAGCAGGTCAGAGGTTAGAAGACCAAATGGACCAGGTAAACGTTTCACCCTCCAGAGGATGATGAAATTAGTAGAATCAAGTTAGCTAATAGTGACATATGTTATCAGACCTTAAAGATAGATATCAATGAGTTCATTAAATGTATGTTCTGATATAGAACATCATGCTAAATTCTTCTTGCGTCGAAGCACTGTGACAACAGGTAGAATTATTATCCAATTTAATAGCACTCAATGTATCCACTTTGAAATGAGGAAGGGCTCAATCCACTGAAAAAATGATGTCAGCGGCTGAGCGAGGGGGTTGAGGTGGGGAAGTCTGGGGGGTTGGACCATGTAGATGAAAACCCACATCCTAAATTTTGAATCGTTCATGGCTCACTGTTGGTGGACTTCTCAAGGAAATGGATGCTCACGAACTAACGGGCTAAATGTTCAGAGCTGTTTTTGATTGACTCTCGTGACTCCCAGGATGCTGCTTTGTTGCTGTTAATTGAAGTCTGGCCCAGTGCCTTCGAATGGATAGTGCAAGGCCATAGCAAGATGGCTGCTGACGGTACAGGCATCCTGACCCTGACTGTGCAGAATAGAACCCAGACTGCCCAGTGCCACCCGCCAGATGCTCTCCTTGGATCATGTGCAGTCTGGGCAATTCCCTGTAAGAGCTAGTGAACCGGCTACTAGTAGTTTGCCGTCTTTCCTTTCCGTGAGGGTCTGGGCCTCAATGCTATTGAGGAAAGCTTCCCAACTAATGCTAGACATCTAGAGGTGGGTGTCCATCCACTCAGTCGGTGTACCACCAGCTCAGGTGTGCCAGAGGGATGAGGAAAAATAATAGTAATGATTTAGCATTTATATAGCGCTATGAACCCTGAGGTACCTGAGCGCTGCTTATTATTACCCACGGTTTTTGGTGCTCATTTATCAACCCTGGAAGAATGAAAGGCTGCGTTTGGCCCTGCCGGGATTGGAACCTGCATCAGCAGTCTCTGCACAGATGTCAAAGCGAGCGCTCTACTCGCTGTGCTATCAGACCGGCAATAACAGCAATAATAATAGCCACATTAACAACATCATAATTGCGTCAGTGTGACAGGAAAAACCTATTCCCATTCACATGGGCAAGTCCTTTTTGGCCAATGAATGCTCAGTTCTCAAATATCATCACGCCACATATTCTGCTGGATTACAATGATTTGGGCAATTTCGGCATTAACAAAATGTCTGCCAGCTGCGAAGATGCATACCCAATGCCTAGACCCAGTAGGAGGTGCGGGCTAGGGGGGACTAACCAGAAAGTCTGATCTTAAGTCTACAAATGGCAAAGCGCCCATGCAAATTTCACTATACAAAGTATGTGAGAGCGCCTTTTCGACATTTTCCTCGTACCACTACATCTCCTTATATACCAGGTAGCGCAGTATAAGACCATATGTCTACCATTTGTCATAGATTTTTTCAGAGACCACTCTTCAATCACAAACTAGTTTCATTTCTATTTCCATGAGCCTACTAACTCAAGTGGGCTCCTGCCGTAGACGTAACGTGTCCACACTAAAGAGCAATCGCCCCCAAAAGTCACAACCCTAAAAGGACCCTGGTCCCCTGGATTTATTTATTTATTTAATCTATTTATTGGTTATTTGTAATGCGCACTATACAGCAGAAATTGTGTTTCAAAGTGCATACGATCCCATGTAAGGTAGTCCGTGCCCTTTTATAGTTGGCGAGTCAAGAGGACGACCACGCCTTTACACGATATTGTCGATTGGGCTGTAACTGAATATCCCAATTCCAGGAGGAGAGGGAAGGTTGAGTGCTACAAGGCAAGTTCAAAAGAAGAACAGTTCTACACCACCTGTTGAAGCAGCGGTTAAGTAGTGAGCCAGTGATGCCCAAATGTGACCTAGCCAACAGGAGTATCTTGTGATCCACTGTTTCAAATGTCAAAGAGGGATCACATGCGTCGAGTAGATGCATTCATGGGACTTGGGCGTTGAGTAGATGGATTCATGGGACTTGGGCGTTGAGTAGATTGATTCATGGGACTTGGGCATCGAGTAGATGCATTCATGGGACTTGGGTGTCGAGTAGATGGATTCATGGGACTTGGGCGTCGAGTAGATGCATTCATGGGACTTGGGCATCGAGTAGATGCATTCGTGGGACTTGGGTGTCCATTAGATGGACTAATGGGACTTGGGCATCGAGTAGACGCATTTGTGGGACTTGGGTGTCGATTAGATGGATTCATGGGACTTGGGCGTCGAGTATGCATTCGGAGGGACTTGGGCGTCGAGTAGATGGATTCATGGGACTTGGGCGTCAAATAGATGCATTCGTGGGTCTTGGGCGTTGAGTAGATGGATTTGTGGGACTTGGGCGTCGAGTAGATGGATTCATGGGACTTGGACGTCGAGTAAATGCATTCATGGGACTTGAGCGTCGAGTAGATGGATTCATGGGACCTGGATTGAGTTTGCTTCTCTGAGGCCCTATGCAGAGGAGCAGATCAGGTGGCGTTTGACACTGAGGTTGGAGGGGCCAGATAGCCCACCTTTTAGTACAGCATTGACAACCGGAATCTTAAAGAAGGGAGGTGCCTGAGAACAGAATTAGGTTTTGTAACCATGGAAGATGAGGAGTGTGAATTGAGGTAGGAGTGTAATGTCATTTTAATGATGAATCTCAAACGCAAGTCCCCCCCACACCCACACAACCCATTACCTAGGGGCTATTGTCACGACTTTCATAATCGAACAGGCCAATGACCTCTTTGGGAAATACGCACGCGCCCCGGAGGCAATAATAATGGATATCAATCTTTCAATTTGTGTTATTCCAGCATCAACGAAGGCGCTGAGCCTCTAACCCAAGAACACATCCTCCCAGTGAAACATTCCTTCACAGCTGTGCTCTCTAGGTAAGTACCTCCAGGAACCATTCGTGTCTTCTCTCTCTTCTATCACCGTGCACTTCCTTCTCTTGCCTGTGTCTCCTTCTCCAATTATTCCACCATCTATCCCTATCGCCCACTCTCTTTCCTCGTATCACTCACTTTTGCCAAGCCTCTCTCTCTCTCTCCCTCTCTCTTTCTCTATCACTCTGTAAATCACTGCTTCATTTCTTTCTCTCATAATCTCTTCGCTCCCTTAGTCCATATCCTATTTTTCTCCTTTAATTCACTCCCTTAGTCTCTCACTTTCTATCATACCCTTCCTTCATTTCTGCCCATCTCCTGTCACTAGATACCAAAGCTCCCAAGCATCACGCCCTACCCACACAATTGTGATGGAAATCTTTTCACTTTTTGACACTGTTCCATATTATCCATAATACATTAGTATCCGGCACGCTGCGTCCACGGGAAACACTGAATGTGGATTGGCTCATTTCAGAGCCATACCACAGTGTATTCCTGTGGATGCACGAACGTCGTTCGCGTGCCGGGTACACTATTTTTTCAAGTCAACCTTGGAAAGGGAGAAGAGACCACACGTAGCCCCTTCTCCCTTTTCCAGGGTGGCCTTTTTTTCGTTTTTGTCCCATTCCTTAGTACAGACCAACTTTGCCCAAAATGGCGCCCTGTTGCCCTGTACTAATGAAGCAGTATGCGTGGTCTAGTGTTCCTAGAACCAGCGCGTACTGCAATGAAACCTTTTCAAACGGCAAAGACATGCCGCTTGAAAAGGTTTTGTAAGTCATTAGTGTTTCGGGGCTGCAAACTGGGGAAAACCAGTATCCCGAGCCTGCAGACCCCGGAACACTAATGGCGATAACCGCCTCACCGGTTGGCCATTACTGCCTTATGGTAATGCCCCCGGGGCCACTGTAACTTGAGGCCCCGGGGGCATTACCATAGGCGGTAATGGCCCGCCGGCAAGGCGGTTATTGCCACAATAATAGTGTTTACTGATAGACCGCCTATCTTCCCAACATAGGGTCCAGAAACAATGCAATAGGCTAAAGTTGATTTTGGCTTGGTCTACTTTCCGGTTGATTGCTCGCCAGCCTAAACCCCATGTCCTGCAGCTGGCCCATGGACAGAAGGTTCCTTGGCATCGATGACGTGCCTTTTGTGGGTCTCGTATTCCAGGTTGCTCTATCTGCCAACAGAGGAAATACCCGGTGAAAACCCCAAAACAGGAACACCTTATGACACTGGAAACACTTCAGCCAGCTGTAAGGATGCTCAGTACCTCAACCGAAGCTCACCATTTCACATCAACCCTAGCAAAAGCAGCCAACAAGAAGATGGGTCCCTTCAAAAAATACTACAGCAGCCCTTTTTCCAAAACTGTAACACTTTAATACATCAACACGTTCTTCATGTTCATAATAGACACAATTACATAGCACATTGTCATATTCAAGCACACCGCAGACATCTGCTCCATCCCACCACACATGACCCTCCAACATGGACTAAATCAAGAAAACACATACTAAGAATTCCTAGCCAGCATCCTCTCAGCCTTCAAGGCCAACTCCTACGAAGAAAACATTCTCTGTGCCTCCATTGTGAAATGCACCACATGGCCAGCACTGAATCCACTCCTCCGCACCCCAATAGAGTCTCTCACTTATGGAATCCTCGATGAGAAGCAGAGGTTTTTCAGATTGACCCCTTTTACATAAGCCCGTATGGAGTCCAGACAATCTCGCTAATTGCTGTCCTATAACATATCTAGCCTTCATTGAAAAGAAAAGTGAAAAACTGCCCCCGCCACAACCTCCGTCACACTACTACCAGTCCGTCTACCAACCAAGGTGCAGCACTGAGACCATCACCATCGAAATCACTGATGACGCCCTCCACATCTTGGGCATGATGGACCCGTGCCTACGAGTCCTACTCAAACTCTCTGCCACCTTCAAGGACCTCCTCAACATCTGATCCACTTGAATGGATTTCCGCTAGCCGATCCTATGTTGGTTCATCTCCTACCTTACTGACCAACAACAGCTTGCACAGATGTGTTATAACAGATCACAATGAATCCCTGTACCAGGTGGAGATCTACAAGGATCCCCCTCCTTCTGGGTGCCCTTCAAACTCTACGTGGAACCATTGTGAAAAGCCCTCCATGATCATGACCTCAAGGTCCAGCAGTACTCGCAAAAGGCTAAACGTGAAGATTAGCAGAATCACCGACATCCATTGATAGAAACACTCAATCTTCCTCACCCATGCCTGGATGTTGAGGGTGTAAAAGAACCTTAGCCCCAGCCTCTTTTAGGTGCTCCACTAAGCACACTCATGCGTACAGATGGCTGCCAGGAATTACCCTCGGCAGCTTCATACAACATCTTACGCACTGTGCAAAATTGCTTGGTTTCACTATCTGCTGTGATCTCTACATGAAGCCACACACTGTCAAGAAAACAAGGGCAGCCTATTTCCTGGTCTTATTTCTCTGAAGAATCAAGTCCTTAATCCTTGATTTTAGAAGCACTGTCAAGCCTTGGTCCTGTCCTTGCTCACAGGTTTTCCAGTCTCATTGCTGGACGCTCTAAATAGGGGTCTTCAACCTGTGGCTCTCCAGATGTTTTGAACTACGACTCCCATGATTCCTCACCATTCTTTATGCTGGCCATGGTTGATGAGAGTTGTAGTCCAAAACATCTAGAGAGCGAAAGGTTGCAGACCAATGCCCTAAAAGCTATCCAGCATACCACGGTTATATGCTCTTAGATCGCCAGGTTTCTTTTTGCTGAGTTTTTTGCTGAATATCTTTGGCTGAAAAAACTCTCTGAATGTTGTTTTTTTTATGTGGGGATCCCCCCACCAAGCGAGGTCCCCTCCTAAGCCCTCCCTACCCTATTATCTAGTTCCTATTCCCCACACCATCTATCCCTACATGCCCTTTCCCTTCCCATATTTTTGAATGCGTTTATTTGGCTGAAAATGTTAAAAAAAAAAGCAGAAAAAAAGCCTGTCATGTACCTGCATTGTACCGCATGCCACAGACTGGCTCATCAAAGGCCAGATGAAAGTCGATCACATCCGCAGCACCCTCAAGGAACTGCAGGGGCTTCCCATCCAGGCCAACATCAACTGAAATACTTGTACCATCTACAAGGCAATTCTGATCAAATGCACCATTCTGTGTAGCAGAAATCCTCACCATCTGCAGCGACAACACAACATCTAAATCCATGACATCACCAAGCTGAAACACCAGTAACTGAAGAAAGGAGACACCTAGGAAACAGGCTTCTCGCAGTGTTTAGAACAACTGACCACCAAACAGCAAACCTCCATTTCAAAGAACACTTCCCCAGACACATTAATAGGTTCCTGGCATTGTGCCTCCATCCGCCACCCCGCCTCCTTTACCTGCTACTCCCCTTCACATTTGCCCCACTTCAGAATTGATTCAATGTAATCTTCTCTCAGCCCTCTATTGGCGTATACTGTCATTTTGCAGACAGGAATTACTTTGAAGGGTAGCTGGTCATTGCATCTAATGCCATTCCATCTAATGCCATTCCATCTAATGTTTTCCATCTAAAAAATGTGCATCGAATGCATGTTTTGGGAGGGTAAAGGGTTAAGAAGTAATTGACTTCAAAGTAATTCCTTTGTCAAAACTCAACAGATTATGTATGGGCTTGGGGACAATGGGCCAAAAGGGTTGGGGAGGGACTTGTGGTAGGGTTACTATAGGGAAAGGGGGCCGTTGGAGGGGAATTCGATGAGTTGTTTTTAAAGGATTTACTTAGAAGTAAATTACTTAGAAGTAATTCCTATTGGAAAACCAACACGGAACCCTCTATTTGTTCAGTCCATTGCTTATCAGCTAAGTTTGTGCTATAGAAACCACCATGTATACATACAAGCACATACAATTTAAGTTTGAAAGAAATACATGCAAAGAAACAAGACAAGGTGTGTTTTAGAATATGTATGGATAAAAGGTGAAGATCTATAGAATTCTAGAGCATACATGCCAACATTATCCATTCCATTCGGGAGACACTACTCCAGTCCTGCTTTTAACTTTGCATTCTGGGACTTCTAGTCCTGGATTCCCCATTATAAATCCAGTACTACCAGTGAAGACCAGGACTGGACTAGTGTAATATTTCATGTATTATGCAGATTAAAGACATCACAAAATCTCAGGTAAGCAGTGCAGGACTTCCCACCGGCACCCCTTGGCCACAAGTCAGTCAAATGGTGGTACGATGCTTCGTGGTCATGACGTGTTTTCACTGATTAAGTGTCATATGGGTGGCTGTGCTTATGAGAGGTGCTTGGTTCTCTCTTGGTAAGTCAGGGTTGAACTACACTTAGCAAGACCTAGGATAGGGTCGCCCACCCAATCACCTGAGACAAACCTGTAGAAAAGAGGAATAATAGCTCCTAAGGGCACCTTTGCTCTCTGTTTAGGAACAAGTCCAGAGCTAATCTCCTTTTCTGAAAATAGGGTGAGGACACAATGAAATAAGTTGCACAAGTAAACTCAGTAATAAAACAAAAAGAGACATCCAGGCAGCTGAATTTAAAACTTAAACTACATTTTCGTGCATTCTAAACCCTAGGCAAACCAATTAAAACAGATGTGTATTCAAGGCTAATCCCGTTCAAACAAAATCCAACTCAGATACTTAAAAACACTCTATGTTTGCACTAAGTATCACTCCACGCTTGATGTTGAGAAGTCATATGTTAGGGGCCAGGTGCAAAGTCTGCACTTGCGTACATGGACTATGACCAATCGTAAGGGTTAGACTAGCCAAGTGTGTCCCTAAAATAGATGCCTAGACTGAGCACCACTGCTGAAGAACCCTTACTCCTGACCCATAGTTGTAGACGCATATAGCGTCAACTCAGACCTTTCAAGAAAATACCTAAGAAGGTGGTTTGTTAGTTTTAGTTTTGTATTGGTGTGTGCGTTGTAATAAGGGCCCTGGATATATTTTTGATGCTAGAGTCTTTTACTCGCTACTCTTGCAACTTGGTTGGGTGTGGGTGGTAGTGAGCACAGTGGTTTGTGGGGAATGCCCTTTTGGTTAGATGGCCTTCACTCTTCTGAAGCACCTGAGCTTGGGTCTAAAGCAGGTAGAAGAACCCAGAAGAGAATGGGCCCTCCTTCTGCTTCCACAGGCCGTGGCTTTCACAGCTTCGGAAAATGAAATGGGCATGGGCAGGCGTACATCAAACCAAGAATAGACAAAAGAAGCACAGGTTCATTTCAGTAGGGATAGAGAAAATCTGTTGTTGTCAAGTGTTTTACAGGTTCCATAATCCTGACTACGGCCGTGCCAATAATATGTGTGCGGGAAATAAATAGAAAACAAGAGGACATTACTACGGGATATGATATGAATACTGCTACAAAGAGTTTTGTTTTGCTCTTTCAATCCACTTTGCTGGGCCTCCAACTTCCCCTCCTCCTCCAACTTCTACCACTTCCACAGCCCAACCCGATCCCCCCTCCTCCCGAAGTGTCCTACTGGCACCCACTCCCGATCCCTTATCTCCTCAATTCTGTCTGCCCCTTCCTTAAAGCTGTTAACCTTGCTGTTCCCCAAATCATACCCCACTACCGCTTACCAGGCTTCTTCCTGCCTTCTTTCAGACCCAAAAAGGGTGAGCAGCAGATGCTGCACGGATCTGTGTGTGATTTCCGCTTGCCACTGCTGCCCCCGTGTTAAGCAGAAGCAGCATTTTCCCTGTGGTGGAATTCTCAGGGTGTTTTTTTAAGCGCGCGGCCTCGCATGTGCGCAGCCCTCCTCATCCCAACCAAAGCCCTCTAAGAACAGTCAGTGGTACTTATCTATAATTTAAGAGCCTCTGAAAAAATCTGTGTCACAAAACCATGCCCTTTCTGTTCCTATTTGTAGACCAAGGGCTGTGATCGAGGTCAACATCAGCCAAGCTCTGACCAAGAACAAAGAGGTCCAGTATGAGTTTAACGTAGGTATCGTCAAACTCTAATGTCCGTTTATGACAAGATCACCCTGCTTTATCTCCTTTATTGGATGTGAAGGTGGGATCAGCCCTCAAGACTATGCCCTTCCTTTTCTAGATCAACGGAGAGAACCAGTACGGAGTTCTGGTCGAATTAACCATTTGGATTCCTGTTACGATGAAGGGCATCAAAGTCTCAGCACTAAAGGAGGTGCAGTCAGACCAGGTATTGGTTTTCATTATCTGTCACAGGGAAATTAACAGGACCTTGATCCTAAAGGGTAACTAACAATAAATGCTAGGATACCAGTAGGAGGGGACAGCTTCCACAAGAAAAACTACAGAAATTCAATGTGCACCTTTGGATATATTTTTGAGCAATTGGGGTCCTCATCCAATGAGGTCACTCTATGGTCCAATGACATCAACAGTGTAAAGGGTACCATTTACCACCCATACATTTTACAATTGACTTGATGTATTGGTAGGCATCACAGTGGCCACCATTTTGGGATCAGGCAAACTAACATAGTGGTGGTCTGTTTATTTGTTATTTGTGGAAACCGATGTGGACAGCAGTATTACAAGAACTCTCAGAGACACAACAGAGGTATGTTTCCTGTTCACAAGATGGCCACCATGTTATCCCAAACAATGTTATTCAGTCAAAACCTGAAGCTATATAGCCCCACCCCCTTCACTTCCTATTACATACATATGTCTGAGGGACACCTGGTTGTGGTTTGAGGGTTTTGGAATAATATCAATATAATTTCCAACCCCAAAATGTGACATTGTTCAAATCGCCCAATGTATACTGCAACGGCCATGACATGTGTTCTCCATTTTCCAGCAATGTTGTATATTGCGATCAAACTGCATTGTTCATGGTAGATATCTGAGCAGAAAAGGCCTGGATGTCACAAAAGTTCCAGAGCAAGAAAAGACCCGAGAGTAAAAGGAAGTCCCTCGCTGGTGGATCCTTAGCGAAATCTCCTTAGATGTTTTGCTTGAGCAAATTATGTCGTGAGCAGATAACTCAAAATGACAATGTTTGCTTACGTTTTCCAGAATTCCACACATTGCAGTATTACAGACGAAATGACTGCCAGTTCAGATGAAGATAGTCATTTGTCGGTAAGTGTTATTTACAAAGCTTGTTGAGGCCCAAGTGCAACATTCAGGTTGTCAACCAAAATCACAGGAAGTCTATAAACGTGAGTGTGAATGTACTGTGGGGCGCAAAAGCCACACTCCAGCCGCAAACCTATACTTTAAAGCACATATTCAACAACATAATAAAACCCTTAAAGGCAGTTTGGCAGATTTTTGTCAAGGGAATACTGCATGATTTGGGAAATTACCATAATCTGCATTATTACTAGAGATCTTCCTTTTTTTTAAAAAATGCACAAAAGGGTCGCTTCTGGCAAGGATTTCAGATAAATACCTGAATAAGCCGTATTTTATTCCCTATTTTGGAAAGTTGTGAATGAACCGATTTTTTGGGGCAGTACAACTGTAGTTCTCATTCTCAATGCATTTTTAGGCAAATCAAAATAATTGGGAATTTTTCTTGTTATCCAAATATTCCTGTAAACGAAAAGGTCAATTTGTATGGAGTTCGTCGTCTTCACGTCAAGCAACAGACTCCTAGCGGGCACCACAGCCTCCAACATCCAATCACTACAAGTGGCTCAGAATAATGCTGTGCGTAATATCTTCAATCAGTCCCGTCATACACACATCTCCACTTTTAGGAAAAAACTTCACTGGCTTCCCGTTAAACATCGGATAACGCACAAGATATTGACCACGACCCACAAATGCCTCAGCCTCTGTACCCTACTTATTTGTCAGCCCGCATTAGCATTAAATCCAACGCGAGGAACCTCCGTTCATCCTCTGCCACTATTCGCAAGCATCCAAAATACAGGACAGCCAATTTTGGAAGTACCACTCTTGACGCTCAAGGTCCCCTTCTATGGAACAAACTCCCAGCCCATATGCGGCAGATCCAGGACTACACTGTATTCAAACGTGCTGTAAAAACCCACTTCTTCAATCTGGAATAACTCTCTGACCGTTCTTCTTTCTTTGCCTTGTGTGTCTGTTTGTTTTGTCAGTTTTATGTGCGCCCTGAGGCCTACGGGCATGTTGACGCATTACAAGAATTAAAATAAATAAATAAATAAATAAATAAGCAGTTCTAACGCATAGGTCCTCTTTGAGAAAGGGGCTGCTCGTGCCACCGGCCTGAGCAGTGCAAGTGGCATGCATTTCAGAAACGTGTGTTTGTTACTCCCGAGTTGTCTTTGCTGGGAGCATTGAGTAGAATATGCAGGTGTGTTGCTTTTCTGGAATCCTACTTTGGACCCTACTGTGCATTACACAGGGAAGGAAGTGAAACAGAGAGCACTGGCGAAGCATCTCGTTTGCTTGCCCCAATGCAGAAAGATTTATTTATTTATTTATTGTGCGTATATAGCGCTACTCGCCCGTGGCCCTCAAAGTGCACAGAAAACAGAGACAGGGCATACAAAACAAATGCAGGAAGAGGTTCGGCGATCATGGTCTAAAATGACGAGGATCATAATCTAATCTGGGCCATATTTTTTAAAACGCATTGAATGGGAGTGCCTGCGCACCCTTTCACGGCATGAATAACTCTTATTTTAAACTTAAAGAGACTTTTGGGAATGTTCAACTCTACCTGTTGGGCCGCGGGCAGAGGTAAACATGAAAGTAAAATACATGAGTTATATTATACCGCTTTATAATAGCATTTACCGCACGCGCTAATCTTATGGAATACCACATGCTGTAAATGCTCCATAGATCACAATGTGACAGGCAGGAAAAACCGGCGGCATGGGTAAAAGCCACCTGCTATTACCGTAACTACTGCACTCATTTGTGCCTCATTCTGGGAATGCAGCGAGTGGTAAAAGCATTTGATATTTTAAATACTACTTTTTTTTTTAAATATCAACTAATTCCGAGTTTTTACCGTATTGGATCGTCACCAGTTGGAATATGAGTTTTCTATAATTTTCTATATAGCCCGTGCCATAAATGTCCCATGCGACCCCAACTCAGAATTCAGGAGGTATTTAAAACGTCTCTGTGTTGTTTTGCTGACCACTGTTTAAACGTGCCCAATTTAGCATCATTATTTTTCTGCCCACTTGGAATGAAGACCACGCAGAGCAACAGAGGTCCAATCCCGGATCTGCGCTTAGACACAAAAAAAAAATAATAATAATAATTCCCGGGCATTGCGTGCTCTTTGCAGCACGCGCTTGTTGTTTTCTTTACAGGGGAGTCCTGGCAAGGGGGGAGGACATATTCCAGCATTTAGTCCAGCGCTTTTTAGTGAGTTGGCCCCCAGCAAGGGCTGGGCAAGCAGAGTGTCTTCATTTTTGTTTTCACAGACTTAATGGCCCACAGCTCTTTCCCTGTGGGTTGTGGCTTTGGGCAGGGCTCTCCTAGAACTCAGGTTTGCCCCTCTCACATATTCTAGTGGGGGCAACCCAAGGTGCCAGCAAGGACCCTTTCCAGTGCTTCTGTTGAGGTGCCATTTTGGGGCTAACATTGGGAGTATTCCTGTGGTGCCACTTCAGCTTCCTAATTGCAGCTTCCGGCCAGGGATGTTGGCAGCACCTAAGCAAGCGAGCTGACCCATCGCCAGGGATTGCACTGTGGATCCTTGGGGGTATCTTTCAATGTCTCTTGAGACCGGTTCTGGAAACCTTTCTGGTAAAACAATGTGCTGTGATGCTGTGATTACCTGATATTCAGGTAACCCAATTGTGAAGTTACTGCATTTTTGTGTGCCCACAGCATTCCACACATCATTGCCGCTTTATGTCTGCATAAGTAAGCTTATGACAGCTCATAGATCTTTGGACTGCAGCCTATGCAAGTCCAAATTGCCTCCCACAGTCTAAGAAGCAAAGGCCCTGGACTTCGGATCCTTAAATTGTGGCCTTTCGAGCCCCTGAGTTGTTTTGGGAGGATAGCTCAGGGGCATCGCGCTCGCCTTAGAAGCAAGACGAAGACAGGTTCGATCCCCTCCTCTATGCTTAGAAACCTCTGGGTATTAAATAATAAATATAAATTGTGATAATAATCGAAACAAGTGGTCTCTAACCCACCCTTGGAATGTCTGCTTCCTCCAGCAATATTTTTGTTAAAGCAGTCTGAGAAGAGGAAAAACCAAGGCTGGGATGACTCCAGGTTTTAAAGTCCTCCAATCAGTGTATCCAAGCCTGGATGGATTGTTCTACTGTCACCTCTGGTTATGCCCCATTTCCATCCACTCCTTATTGCATCACACACAATGGGTCCTATCCCTGTTCATTGCCCGGGGCTTTCTCTTCCTGCTAAGAGGAGTTACTCATTGATATGGTCCATCATTTTATGATGGCTCGTTCTCTGAGGAGGATGTCCCCTCTCTTAGACTGTGCCAATTCCTCATATCACTAAGGCGGGCAACGGCACTACTCTGGTCACCCTTGAGTCCGAGCACCAGGCACAGATCACAACCTGGAAGGAGTCTTATACTGTCCAGTGCATCACGCATGATCACACCAATAAAAGGTCATAAGCAATAGCTGGTCCTCTTAATCACATTTTACTGTTCTGCACCCCAGTACGTGGGACACCACTAAGACCACCCCTGTAAAGACTGGAGGGGGGTGTCTGTACTCCTGCTCTCTATATGGTAGAGGAGAGGCACAGAGGACCCCAGCCAAGATTCTCTATTATTGGTATGTGGTCGAGCAATCAAGGCCTAGCTTCTCAGGAGGTGATGCAGGCTGGTTCTTAAGTACAGTGTAGTCCCCAAGCACCCACAAAGAAGAATGTCAGCACACTATATTATATATATTATATTAGTTAAAACACAGTCTTTATATCATTAATATTCAAGGTTATGTACAATATCACTATAACTCACTTTGTACTCGTTTATCTATAATGGCAAATATACAGTTCTACGTGGTACCACAATTATTATTAGATCTCTTTAAAGTGCATCAACTGTATGGTTAAATGTCACACAAATCAGTTTGTAAAGGAAACCAACAATAGATATGAGAGAAAAGCAGTTGGTTAGAACAATTGGCAGAATACTGGCCATGCTACCTAGACACAGTTCTGTGTGGAGATCCCCCCACCTGGGCAACCTGTAAAATAAAGATATATCACAAGCCCAGTCCATATATTGTTCACAAGAATCTTTCAAATAGTTCAGCAACCCCAAAGTACCTGGTGTTGTAGAGTTCCTGGTCAGGAAATCGACGTCCCTTCTTGAGTGCACTCCCTTTAAGGCAGGAGCCACGGTTCGTCGAACGTCCGGCGATGAACACGGTGAACTGCGGCAGTGAAGTGGCAGCTTCCTTCCTAGCGGTGCTCGTCGACAGGGAAGCGTAGACGTCCTGCAAGGAAGAGGCGTGCGGAGCACCTCGATGTCGATAATTCTGGACCGCAAAGAGTTTGAAGAACTGTGGCCCACCAAGGACGTAGAGTCGTTGGCGTCTCTGTGGTCTTTGGGTGGCGGGAAACACACCTGCTCCTCAGCGCATGTACAGCCTGGCCTTCTCCGGCGGGATAAGGCGGGCGGCTGTGCAGGCGAGAGCGTCCTTGGATCAAATGAAGTTCTTAGGCAACAGGAGCATGGTGGCTCCGGTCGGCGACGGTGGTCGTTGACTGTGGCGGACAACAGTCCGGGATCTTCTCTTTGGGATTCTGCAGCAGTCCCCGTCTCTGGTCAGCAGCCTGTCGTAGGTCTGTCTACCAGGGAGCTTTGGTAAAGATCAGCTGGTGCACGATGGTCCCTCGTAGCTCGGGAAGAGGGTGCCTTACCAGGTCCTCTCTGGGTCAGTCCTTGGAGACACAGCAGCTTTCAGATTGATGAAGTAGAGCAACAGCAAGACTTCTCTTCCAGCAGGGCTTCAAGGTTAAGCTTCAGTTTCACTCCAGTTACTCTTCGTAGTTTGGACTTCAGCTTCTGAACACGAATTCTAGCAGTGAGAGGCCCCCAGATATACTAGTTGATCTCCCATTCATTCTGCTGGGTCACACTCAGGCAACCAATTGGTCAGAAGGGCATTCATGCAGGCAGGCATCCAATTAGGTGCATAGTGCATTCAGGCCATTCACCTCTCTCCAGACACTCAAAACAATGTATGTGTATTGGGACAAGTACCCAGCCATTCAACACTCCACACTGCATTCATACCAGTTTTGGGCAGGGCTGTCTAAGTCATTGTGTCAAACACCAGATACTGGACATCAACAACACAGAATGCGTATTCGTCACACACTCCATTCACCCAGGTCCCAGCCACAGGGTGTACCCACAACATACAGTCACTGGGAAGGCTCCAGCCAGTCTGACCTGGACTTCACAACAACACCATATATGGAACTTCCACCCAACAGCCAGTCAGGGCTTCCCGGGACTTCGGGAAGACAAGGGAACAGGCAATAGAAAGCAAGAGGCCACAGGGGCCATCTTGTTTCCTATCAGGAATCAACTGATTTCAATGGCATGGCCTGGGTATCCCAAAATGGAGGATACTCAGAGCGCCTGTCAAATTCAGAATGGAGCTGCCACCAGCCCATACCCTGCTCTGTGGGCCACACACAGTTGCCCAAAAACATACACTAGGGGCACAGGGTTGTACCCCCACCCATGGGTGTCATAAGGGTAAACCATGGGCCTGTACACCAAACCAAAATAGAGAGATGCACCGCCAGGAGTCCCACATGAACCCCTGCATGGAAAACACAACAGAACACACGATTAAAGGCAGCAAAGGACCAGGATACGGAGGCCCTGTCCCTCCGATGCATTTCCAGCATCTCGGTGCCCCCCCCAGACTGAGGTTAGGGTGCCTAATCTCCCACGAGATAGACACCCTCATCCAGACGGTCAACATACCTTCTGGAAAGGCCATCTGCATTATCGTGACTCTTCCCTGGTCTATGCTCTATGGTGAAGTCTAGCCCTTGCAGGCTAATGGACCACCTGAGCAGTTTCGGGTTCTCACCCTTCATCTGCATAAGCCATTTCAGGGGCTTATGATCTGTTTGGACCTTGAAGGTAGACCGTGTAAGGTAGGGCCTAAAACACCTAAGACTCCAAACTATGCTAAAACATTCCTTTTCAACAGTAGCCCACCTAAGTTCTCTACCCTTGAGTTGCCTACTGA
This sequence comes from Ambystoma mexicanum, assembly GCF_040938575.1. NCBI lineage: Eukaryota > Metazoa > Chordata > Amphibia > Caudata > Ambystomatidae > Ambystoma > Ambystoma mexicanum. The sequence continues at coordinate 588,218,311 of NC_090931.1, read as the reverse complement.
TGAATATGATAGGATGTTCCCTCGCTTTGTCATCTGGGACAAGACAGCTCCAATTCCAGTGCCACAGGCGTCAGTTTGAACGATAAAGGGCTTGCTGTAATCAGGCGCACACAACACAGATGCCCTACACAGACTTTCTTTCAAGCCATCAAAAGCCCTCTGACAGTCTTCGGAGCAATTAACCTTCCTAGGCTCTTTGGGTGAAGTCAGAGCTGTCGGTGGGGCAGCTATGGTACCATAGTCCACCATGAAATTGCGATAGTACCCAGTGAGGCTCAAAAAGGCTCTCACCTGGGTTTGAGTAGTGGAAGTCTCCCAGTCCTGTACATCCTGTACTTTACTGGGGAGAGGTTTGATTTGACCCCCTCCTACCTCATGACCAAGATATGTGACTTTCCCCTGATCTATCTGGCACTTGGTGGCTTTGATAGTGAGGTTAGCCCTTTTCAAGGCCTGCAACACCTTATCCAGATGTGTCAAATGCTCTTCCCAGGTGGAACTGTAGACGGCAATGTCGTCTAAGTAAGCCACACATAAGGCCTCCAGCCCACTGAGCGTATGATTGACCAATCTCTGGAAGGTGGCAGGGTCATTCTTCAACCCAAAAGTCATGACCCTAAACTGGAAGAGTCCCTCTGGTGTTGAGAACACCGTCTTTTCCTTGGCATGGTCCGTCAGAGCTATTTGCCAATAGCCTGAGGTAAGGTGAAAGGTGCTCATAAATTTGGCAGCACCTATGGTGTCCACGAGCTCATCAGCCCGGGGCAATGGGTGCGCATCAGTTTTGGTGACGGCATTGACTCTTCTGTAGTCCACACAGAACCACCATCCTTGGTACCTGCCTGGGAACTTGCCTTGGGGACAAGGACCACTGGACTGGAACAGGTACTGGTTGAGGGTTCAATAACAGCCAGATCCAACATCTTGGCGACCTCAGCCTGGATGTGCTTCTTAACGGTATCTGACATACGGTAGCACCAGCTTTTGACAGGCACACTGTTACCAGTGTCAATTTTGTGCCTACACCACGGTGTAAGGCCTGATGTCAGTGAAAACAGAGAGGCATACAGCCGGAGAAAAGCCCTGCAGGCCTTCTGCTGCTCTGTCGTCAGATCGGAAGAGAGATGTACTCCCTCCACTGAGCCATCCTGAGGGTTGCTATGCAGCAAATCAGGAAGGGGCTCACTCTCATCCTCTTCTTTCTCTGAAGCTAGCAAGAGACATGAGACTTCCGCTCGCCTGTGGAAAGGCTTGAGCCTGTTAACATGGAATACCTGAGGGGCTACCCCTGGGACTCTCATGTCAACCAGATAATTGACTTTGAGCATCTTGGAGATGATCCTGAAGGGTCCAGTCCACTTGTCTGCCAAAACTCTAGGCTTGGTAGGCTCCATCACAAGGATTTCCTGTCCCGGAGTCCAATCCACTTGCGAGGCTTTAAGGTCATGCCAGTACTTATTCAATTCCTAGCTGGCCTTGAGATTCGCTGTTGCCTGACCCATCATCTGTGTCCTCCTCCGTCTGAGGCCTAACACATAGTCCCCCACTTGCTTGGTGGGACCTGGAGGGGTGGCTTCCAAACCTTCTCTGATCAAGGCAAGGGGCCCCCTCACGGGATGTCCAAAGAGTAACTGAAATCGGTTGAAACCAACACCCTCTTGAGGTACCTCTCTGTAAGCAAACAGCAGGCATGGCAGGAGGAGATCCCATTTCCTCCTTTGGGGCTCTTCCAAAGCGCCTAGCATGCCATTGAGAGTTTTATTAAATCTCTCAACCAGACCATTGGTTTGGGGATGGTAAGAGGTGGAGAATTTATAGGTTACCCTGCACTCTTTCCACGTGATTTTCATGTAACTAGACATGAAGTTGGATCCTCTGTCAGAGACAAACTCCTTAGGGAATCCAACACGGGTGAAAATGCCCAGGAGAGCCCTGGCAACCACCTTGGCAGTAACATTCCGAAGGGGTATAGCCTCAGGGTACCTGGTGGCATGATCAACCAAGACCAGGATGAACCGATGTCCACCTGAAGTGAGAGGGTCAAGGGGACCGACAGTGTCGATGCCCACCCTCTCAAACTGTGTGCCAACCACTGGCAATGGCTGCAGTGGGACAATGACACTGCCTCCAGTCTTGCCAGACAACTGACAAGTTGGGCAGGTCCTGCAGTGGGACTCCACTTCCACTCCCATCCGGGGCCAGTAGAAATGGGCAGAGAGCCTCTGCGTAATCTTCTTGGTACCAAGATGACCAGCTAAGGGCACCTCATGCGCCAACTGCAGCAGGAAGGGCCTGTAACCTGGGGTACGACCAACCTCTTGAGGGCACCAGGTTCAGGCTTAGTGGGCTCACTAACAAGGAGCTCACCCTCCCAATAGATCCATAATGTCCTAGGCACTTCTCCTTGTGCCTGGGACAGGGCCTGTTTTCTTAGACCCTCGTGAGAGTGGCGCTCTCTCTGACCCTTACAGAAATCCGCCCGGGAGGGTCCCCCTTCAGCCAACAGGCATTGAAGGTCGCGGTAGTCCTTTGGCTTGGGTAACTGACTCACAGCCAGACCCTGTGTCACCTGTGACCTAGTGACGGCAGCAGCAGTCATGGGGAGACCATCAGAGATCAACCCCAACTCTACTAGATCATTACCTAACAAAACGTTAGCAGGGACATTGTCCTGAACCAGGACAGGAAGCTTTGCTGTCTTGTCTCCAATCATGAGTGTGACTAAGGCTACAGGCGATAACTTTGGAGGCCCATCAGCTAACCTGGTGCTTCTCAGAGGAGCACCTACATAGTCCTCTGGCTGGAGCAGGGTCCTGTCCACCACTGTCATGCTTGCCCCAGTGTCTCTCAAGCCAGTAGAAGGCTGGCCATTCAAGAGGACACTTCTCAAAAACCTACGGGTGTTCTGTGGGATAGTCGCCAGTACTTCCGCGTACTGGTCCCAGGCCCCAAGGGACACTAAGGAAATCTCTACAGGAGCACCAGAGGTGAATCCTGTAGAGGAGGGGAGGATGGTGGCCTCCACTCAGACATGGGGTAAGGGTAGCTCAGGCTGACAGCCTTTATTCCAAGTGCCTTACCTTTACACTTGGAGTCACCCTTCTTGTGATCCAGAGCCCCACATTCCCAACAAGTGCCAGGAATGCGGGGTACGGTACTGGAACAACTGGGAGCCTGCTTTGCAGAAGGTGGACCACTACTCTTATTCCCACCCACAGATGACTCATCCCCACTAGATTTATGGGTCTTAGGAGAGGAAGGTTTTAGTTTACTCGACTCTGACTGCTTCTGGGACTCATCAGCTTTCTGAGAGGTCCCCTTTTCTTTGTCCTTGCCCTTCCCACTGGAGTGCTTAGGGGACACCCAGTGGGAGACCCACTTGTCAGCCAAACTAGCCAGCTTTAAGGGATCCAAAATGTTCTGGTCAGCAACATACTGACGCAGCTCTGATGAACAGGCTTCCGAAAAATGCTCAGAAAACAAAAGGTGGGACAATTCAACAAATGTTTTCACTTTGTAACCATCAATCCACCCCATCATGTTCATGTGCTCAGCACTCACTCAGTTAACCCAAGACACATTCTCTCGTTTCTTAAAATCCCTGAACCTTTTAGGGTATTGGATATGTGTCTTACCAAACTTGGCAATCAAAGCAGACTTCATGCACTCATACTGACCCCTTTCTTCCACACTCAGTTTCAGAATACAGTCATATCCAGTCTGAGGCACTCTGCTTAACAAACACTTAGCCCAATCTCTCTTATCAACATCATGAATCGCACACGCCATTTCAAACGCTTCAATCCATTGGAGGATATCTGAACCCTCCACAAATACATCAACCAAATCTTTCATAAACTTGGTGGCTGGGGACCTGACACTCTGAACGGGTTTAGCTGAAGTCTCCACCCTAGCTTTCTCTTGTTGGATTCTCTGACATTCAGTGTCCTTATCTTTGAGTTCAAGATCCCTATTCTTGAGTTCTACTTGCTGTGCCAGCTCCTCTTTCTTAAGCTCACCTTCTTTTTCCAACTTGGAGGATATCTGAACCCTCCACAAACACACCAACCAAATCTTTCATAAACTTGGTGGCTGGGGACCTGACACTATCAACGGGTTTAGCTGAAGTCTCCACCCTAGCTTTCTCTAATTGGATTCTCTGACATTCAGTGTCCTTGTCTTTGAGTTCAAGATCCCTATTCTTGAGTTTTACTTGCTGTGCCAGCTCCTCTTTCTTAAGCTCAGCTTCTATTTCCAACTTGCAGCATTCAATTTCATCCTTAATAACTCAAGTTCCACAGAATTGCTGGGGGTCGGAACAGAGGCAGCAGGAATGGTGGCATTCCCAGAAACAGATTCAGTGACAACTCCAGGGGCAGAGTCCTCATTGGTTGCATCCCCCCCTTCAAGAGTTTCAATATCAGTCTGGTTGTCCACCAGGGCAGCTATCAGCTCAGCCCTAGACTTATCCACAAAGTATAACTCCCTGGCTTCACAAGCACTCTGGAGAACCTCTAAGCTCATCCTAGTCAATTTACCATTTGCAATAGACTCCATTGCTTGTAATGCAGTTATCTTGTACACAACTAAACCTCAATTTAAAAAAGTGCAGCTATTTTGTAAGTGGCACTGTAATACACAGATTCTTAAAACCATAAGCATCCTACTGCTGCCACCAGTGTAAAGACCGGAGGTGGGTGTCTGTACTTCTGCTCTCTATATGGTAGAGGAAAGGCACAGAGGACCCCAGCCAAGATTCTCTATTATTGGTACGTGGTCGAGCAATCAAGGCCTAGCTTCTCAGGAGGTGATGCAGGCTGGTTCTTAAGTACAGTGTAGTCCCCAGGCACCCACAAAGAATGTCCGCCCACTGTATTAGTTAAAAGACTGTCTTTATATAATTAATATTCAAGGTTATGTACAATATCACGATAACTCACTTTGTACTCGTTTATCTATAATGGCAAATGTACAGTTCTACGTGGTACCACAATTATTATTAGATCTCTTTAAAGTGCATCAACTGTATGGTTAAATGTCACACAAATCAGTTCATAAAGGAAACCAACAATAGACATAAGAGGAAAGCAGTTGGTTAGAACAATTAGCAGAATACTGGCCCTGCTATCTAGACACAGTTCTGTGTGGAGATCCCCCCACCTGGGCAACCAGTAAAATTAAGATGTATCACAAGCCCAGTCCATATATTGTTCACAAGAATCTTTCCAATAGTACCTGGTATTGTAGAGTTCCTTGTCGGGAAATCGACTGCTCTTCTTGAGTGCATTCCCTTTAAGGCAGGAGCCATGGGTCATCGAACATCCGGCGATGAACACGGTGAACTATGGCGGTGAAGTGGCAGCTTCCTTCCTAGCGGTGCTCGTCGACAGGGAAGCGTAGACATCCTGCAAGGAAGAGGCATGCGGGGCACCTCGATGTCGATAGTTCTGGACCGCAAAGAGTTTGAAGAACTGTGGCCCAGCAAGGGCGTCGAGTCGTCGGCATCTCTGTGGTCTTTGGGTGGCGGGAAACCCACCGGTGGATGCTTCTCGACGCGTCAACAGCCTGGCCTTCTCTGGCAGGATAAGGCAGGCGGCGGTGCAGGCGAGAGTGTCCTTGGATCAAATGAAGTTCTTAGGCAACGGGAGCACGACGGCTCTGGTCGGCGACGGCGGTCGTTGACGGTGGCAGACAACAGTCCGGGTGCTTCTCTTTGGGATTCCGCGGCAGTCCCCGTCTCCGGTCAGCAGCCTGTCGTAGGTCTGTCTACCAGGGAGCTTTGGCAAAGATCAGCTGGTTCACGATGGTCCCTCATAGCTCGGGAAGAGGGCACCTTAACTAGTTCTTTCTGGGTCATTTCTTGGAGACACAGCAGCTTTCAGATTGACGAAGTAGAGCAACAGCAAGACTTCTCTTCCAGCAGGGCTTCAAGGTTAAGCTTCAGTTTCACTCCAGTTACTCTTCGTAGTATGGACTTCAGCTTTTGAACGCGAATTCTAGCAGTGAGAGGCCCCCAGATATACTAGTTGATCTCCCATTTATTCTGCTGGGTCACACTCAGGCAACCAATCAGTCAGAAGGGCATTCATGCAGGCAGGCATCCAATCAGGTGCATAGTGCATTCAGCCCATTCACTTCTCTCCAGACACTCACAACAATTTATGTGTATTGGGACAAGTACCTAGCCATTCAACACTCCACACTGCGTTCATACCAGTTTCGGGAAGGGCTGTCTCAGTCATTGTGTCAAACACCAGATACTAGACATCCACAACACACAATGCGTATTCGTCACACACTCCATTCGCCCAGGTCCCACCCACAGTGTGTACCCACAACATACAGTCACTGGGAAGACTCCCGCCAGTCTGGCCTGGACTTCACAACACCACCATATATGGAACTTCCACCCAACAGCCAGTCAGGGGGAAGGGACAGAGTCAGGGCTTCCCGGGACTTCGGGAAGACAAGGGAACAGGCAATAGAAAGCAAGAGGCCACAGGGGCCATCTTGGTTCCTATCAGGAATCAACTGATTCCAATGGCAGCGCCTGGGTATCCCAAAATGGAGGATACTCAGACCGCCTGTCAAATTCAGCATGGAGCTGCCACCAGCCCATACCCTGCTCCGTGGGCCACACACAGGTGCCCAAAAACATACACTAGGGGCACAGGGTTGTACTCCCACCTATGGGTGCCATAAGGGTATCCCATGGGTCTTTACACCAAACCAAAAGAGAGAGCTACACCGCCAGGAGTCCCACATGAACTCCTGCACGGCAAATACGACAGAACACATGATTAAAGGCAGTAAAGGACAAGGATACGGAGGCCCTGTCCCTCCGATGCATTTCCAGCATCACAACCTCCAACTCTGAAGACAGAGCAAAAGTGATCTGTCACCACTTATGTTCTTTATCCCCTAAGAAAGATATGAATACATGATAATTGTCCAGCTGATTCAGGCAATGTGACTGCACAGCGGAGGGACCGGGTGCACAACCGTGCCGCTGTGGCAATTGTTAATTTGTTCATTGTGCACTTATTTATTTGTAATCCACTTTCTGTGTTATTAACATGGCCGAAGTTTGTATGATGCCACTTTCTATGAAGTCACTAGGGTGAAATGCTGGATGGTGTAAATTTCAGTGATTTTGCCTGGGCAAAGTCATGTGATGCCGCGTTGGTGCTATCATGATGTCATTTGGGGGTCAAATGTGGTGTTGTCACATTTCCATTGCCCCTCTGATTATGGTGAATTTACCCCACTTTTACAAAGCATCAGCAATGAGGGGTCTCCTAAACCGTAGTGAAATAATTGCCTATCAAGTGTCTGTGGCCAAAACATACATCTAGGCACCAAGAAGTAGACCCCATTCACAAATTATTATATACATTTTTTTTAACTGAGTGCTAGCTGCAGTGCATTTTGGAAACCGGTTTTGCAAATGGTGCATTTCGGAGCATAGCATGCAAGTAACATTGTTCCAAACTACAGACTGAACAGTCCACTAAGTCACCAAACTGTTCCTGTTGGACATGCCTTTGGCATTGACCTAAAGGCCAGTCTGAGACCGATTCTCAAGGACCCTTAAATAATGTCAGCAATGAGCAAGGACCTCATTCGTCAACTCCATCCCATATATCTGCCACTAGGAGCCAAGGAACAGGTTCCCCAGCAGAGATCCCTCAAGGATCTCACTGGGATTTACTGGAGATCCTTTGCAATGGAAACAAGCAGTGGCTAAGCCAACCGTTTTGGCTTTTTTGTAGGCACGCTATAGGCATATGCCAAGCACTGCCATGATGGTACTTTCTGGACATAAGATGACAACAGGACTAATGTCTGGCAGAGGGACTCCCAGGACCCCCCTTGTTAATTTGCATATGCAAGTAACTTTGGGTCTCACCCTAAGTTACTAGGGGAATCCAGACGTGGACCCCTTGCTCACTATTCTTAGAGAGGCACAGCTCCTCCCTACTGATGAGGTCCAACCAGACCGAAACACGTGTCTGGGGATGCTGTTGGTACTCTTGTTCAGAGGAGAATTGCCTAGCATTTCGGTGCTGGACTGCCCCAGGGCAGGACAAAGACTGATATGTTTAGGATATTTCTTCTCTGTGAAAGATAGTGAGCTAAAGACTCTGGGTAAGTCTCTTGCAACCAGGACTAATGTCTGGCAGAGGGACTCCCAGGACCCCCCTTGTTAATTTGCATAAGATGGCAACAGCCAGAACATTGAGTGAGTACTTGGGCATGTGAGGTCAGTGTGTGACAAATGCCTAGCTAAAACCTAGACACAAGTGTAAACTGCTGGTTTTGCCTCTGCTTGTTTTTAACAGTGCTTCAGTGCAGTGAACATAAGTAAGGGCACACATATTGCTTATAAATCAAGTGGCTGACGGCACAATTGGTTGGGTCATACGTTTTACACCACAAGCTCATTTATAGCAGCATTCAAGCATTTAACTCACAAAATCCTAGAAATAACACTGACAGACCCTATACAGCACAATATTTGCTGTTGCTGCATAGCCCTCAAAACTTGGCTATTCCCTCCTGCAAGCTGACTTTCCCCTGCCTGTTGACGCCTACACAAAGATACCCAGGCCAGGAAACCATGCCCACCCTGCCTGTTCCCATTTTGATTTGTGACTAGAAGACCCCCACTTCGGTGACTCGCCCAGGGCAGCCAACCAGAGGAGGCGGTCAGGGTCTGAGGCAAAGGGCAGCTCCCGGGTCAGCGTTTTGGTCGCTGTCCGGTCCCTGAGTTGAATCACGTGACCAGAGGACACTTGCTCTTGGTGGCTCAACCAGGAAGACCCTACCTAGGCAACCATCCGGGGGCTCGGAGGAGGCTCGCAGAAGCAGATCCCATCCGTAGCTTGCCCTTTTTCGCCCTTGGGAGCCCCTAAATAGCCCTTTGAAACCAATCGACAGCAAACGCCAGTTAAGAGATGACGTTCAAACCCTCATAGCCAATGGTGGCATGCAGCCAGGTGACTGTTAAGGTATGGGCAGTGTGTTCTTTCTAGTTGATTGCTATAGTGCAAACAGTGTATCGACACTAGGTGATAGCAGACTGCAGGATAAGGTGTAGGCATTTTGGTCTTTGTAGCTGACTGGCATAGTGCATCCAGTGTATCGACACCAGGTGTGTGCAGAATGTAGCCTGACTCTAGGCGAATGAAGAATACAGCCAATGCACTGATTCTATGTACCTTGCAATGTAGCCATCACTTTCCAGGTCTTGTGGGATGCAGCCACTATATTCATTCCAGGTGAACTTAGAATGTAGCCATTGCATTGAAGGTAGGCAAATTTAAGAGCCTAGCCTGGATACTGAATCTAGACGTATGAAGAATTTAACCACGGTTTGAATCTAGAAGAATATAAAATGCAGTCAGATATTGAATCTAGAAGTATGTTGATAGTAATCTTTGCCCTGAACCTAGGAGCATGTAGAGTTTAGCCTCTGAATCAAAGCTAGGTGTCTTAGCGTTTAGCAATCATTTTAATCCTAGGTCACTGATGGAGTGTAGACAATGCTTTGAACTTCTCACACTCTGTGCATAGGGAAACTAGACGAAGGCACGCCGCAAACCCACATGCATCTGCCATCATACGCCACTCGAAGACACTTTGCACACAACTCTGCCATAAGAATGCAGCTACCATTCACAACAAAAATTCAATAAGTGGCTGCACACATAATATTTTCTCCCGTTCTCGCATCTTCTTCCAGACCACCGATCACACCCATCCACATGCCCGCTCGACATGGGTGGCTAGCAGGGACTTGGCCGCCCCTCATATCTTAGTATTGTCCAATATGCATACACACATATTAGCACCTCTTCAGATTTCCTCCCATATATGGGCCTCGGTCCCTTGAGGGCGTTCAACCTAAAACGTGTTCTGAACATACTAATGGTGAAAGGCGATATACAAATGATGCATTAAATTACATAGAGTTAGCTTATTTTTGTATTATTGCTTTATAGTTTACAAAAAACCTTCCATAATTTAAAAAGAAAATGGGCCTCATTACGAGGCTGGCGGTAGCGGCTGTCGCCGGTATCCATTTTTTCCAGCACCCGCAAATGAGCAATTACCGGGTCATGCCGAGTTTGGCGGACCCAGTAATTGCCCATTTGCAGGCGCCGGTAATAAGGGACTCCCCATCCGCATTCGGCCCCATAGGGCTCAATGGGAATGGGGAGGGTGTAGCACCTGTACCGTTGATAACGGTACCGGTGCCACCATCAAGTTCTGCTTGCGGGTGACGGTACGGCCACCAGGTCAAACCTGGTGGCTGCAAAGGCACCCACGAGCAGAACTCATAGTATGGCGGTATGGTAGCAAAGGGGCCGGTAGCGATACCAGCGCTGTTGTTGCCTTATCGCCATACTTGTAATGAGGCCCAATATCTTATCACATAAAAAACACAATTAGACAATGGGCCTTTTTACAAGCATGGTGGTCCGGGAACTACGGTACCAGTAAGCATGCCGGTACCGTAGTTCCCGGACCGCCATACTACGTGCTCGCGTGTGAGGTTTTTCCTGGCGGGTGTAACGGCACCCTTGAGCAGAGCACGTCGGATGCACCACCACAACTCTGTATGTGCCGGTGCATCCGACCTCCCCATCCCCATTCAGACCTATGGGGCAGAATAGGGATCGGGAGTCCCCTGATTCAGCACCCGCAAGTGGGCAATTACCAGGTCTGCCAAGCTCGGCCTGACCCAGTTCTTGCCCATTCGCGGGTGCCAGAAAAAATGCAACTCCGGCGGCAGCCGTGCCATTAATAAGGGCATGGCTTCCGCCAGAGTTGTAATGAGGCCCAATGTATTCATCAATATCCTTTGTGTTAAAACATTTGGCTAAAAAAAAACCTATATCATTCCTAAAAACCCATCAAAATTGATTGCAATTTAATATAAAATTCTTTAACTAAAAGATCATGTATAATTTTTAGAAACCTAATAAGTGCATTAATCGATAATGTATTTGACCACTCCATTCACCTTGACCAGAGTTTCTCACTTTTCACCCTAATAGGGTTGAATATTAATTTTTCCAATCATAGTCTTCTATATGCACACTGCCGAACAAGCGGTTACAAGGTTTCAAAATGTGAAGAGTTTCTACTCAATCTGCAGGTTCTATTTTTGTTCTCCAGCCCAGAAATGGGGCCCTATCTTTCCAAGGTACCTAATAAATTAAATCAGAACCTCTTGAAGACATACGAGTAGTGTTTGTTAGGATAATGAGTCAAATACTTTTGAATTTGATAAGGACGTCTCCAACATTGTACATATTCATGCGTGCAATTTGTAACCATATAATCTTTCTAACTGCTGACAACAGTCATATGTTGTATATTTTTTCATAATCTTATCTGTATTTCCAACAACATTATTAACATTATTATTAATATTGCCATCAAGTTCCGACAGTATTATCTCACATTCCTGTGCAAACTTCATAATAACTTTAGAGGTACTTCCACAATATATTTTGGATGACTGGATTTAAAATCTTCTAAAACATATTCAGGTTATTTGTATTTAATATAGAACTCCAACGCTGGAGTCCCAATGCATAGAGGATCAGAGCTTGTGGAATTGATTTTGATAGGCCTAATAACTTATTCCAAAAAACTCCCTGTAAACTGTCCAGTACTGTGGGCTTTGGTAATGGTGATAATTCAAGCCCATAAACTAGGGCAGGTATAGCTTTTCCACAGCAGTACTTTTTAGGAGGAATTAGCATATAGGCACAGTGCTTAGATTACATTTTCCGCATCTGTGCGAGTAGCAGAACCAACATTAGCAGATTGGTAGGCCTTGGTCCTCGGCAAGAGTCACCCACAATGTCCCCTGGGCCAGGGGATGGGCACGGAGCAGAGCTTTCATCTGCCTTGGAACACCTGTCTTCCCATCTGGCCGAGGGCTTTGGAAAGGACTGCTCCCCAGCAGGGTCCAAATGAATTCTCCTGATGCTCCTGAGGTCTAAAAGTGAATCAAAGAAGGCGTGGGAGACCCCTGTTTTATAGGGAAAAGGCCACAGGGGATTGGAAGAAAGCAGGCCTGCATTAAGGGATCTCATCCATGTTCTTGTGACAAGTGACCCTTGTCGTCTGATGTCATACCCAGACTACCTTGTTCTGCATGAAGTGGAGGTGCAAGAAGGAGAGAAAATATCACAAAAAAGTAAGATGGAGGAATCCTTACTCAAACCTATTTGTGCTCTCTGACTGCCCTAACTCCGCCGCTTTCCCTGATTGCAGCTTCAAAAGCTCTGTGGTACAGAGCCACCAGTGTGAGACAGGCCTTCTTTATGGATGTGTCTCTTTGAAGCCAGGCCTTTAGGCCATCTCCAGCAGAGAGATCTCTGGCAAGGGAGGAGTAATCTTTCCTCCCAAAGAGTCAACAGAGACCTGCATCCTGCATTTTGTCTCATTAACATCGATGCAGGCAGGGAAGTGCCTGACATCTGCATAGCCTTTCAGAGCTGGTCTGAGCTCACATGGATGACGCTGATGAGATGTGACCTTAATAATTATGTGTACTACCAACCACCATACCAAAACATAGGTATGGCTTATATTTCCAGAATATTCTTCTACCAGGTTGGTAGTGTGAGGTACCAGTAGTAGGGCTCAGACACAAGGAAGGCATATTTTTGGGTATAGACTTTTAATGTAAGTAAAAAGGGTGGGGGGATTGGGGAAACTCCTACCTTTCCCTATGTCTAAGATGGGTTTCCCTGCCTCAAAGGAACTAGTGAAAACAGTCAGGATGTCCAAAAGAATAAAGTCTATCCCAGTCACATTCCCAAAATCTATCTTTGTCCCTCACAATATAAACTAACACATGGTGTAATGGTGATCTCTATCTAGAGAAAATAGTGTTCATCAAGGTAATTATAATGTTCCCAGCCCAGGAGGCTTCCAAGAGTTTTAAGAAAATATAATGTTCCAATACCTTGGGGTTGCCCCATCCCTTAGACTTCAAAAGGACAAATGTCTTTCCGGGCTCTTCCTATTCAATACCAAGGAAAGGATCCTCAACAAAGTACAACACATTCCTTAGTCCCAGGGTTCTAACCCCCTTTTGTTCCAACCTTCCCTTTGGTTGTGAATCCCTGACTCGCAATACTTGAGGGGGCTTGGCATACTTTCCTGCCAAGACCCAGTTACATCATATATTGTCTCTGTTTCATGTATAGGGCTCCAGCCTCAGTTACTTCTGTTTGGGGTCCTTGCCCCTTTTATCCTTGACATCTCCTTAAGGTGCAGGTCCCAAGCTCGCAATGGAACCTCTGGTATGTTTGGTTTACTCTCCTGCCAAACATAGTGTTCCCTGTTTTCAATCTTGCTTTCACATGGAGCTTCTAACTCCCTAAGACTTTTGGCTTTATAAATATATAAATAAATATTGGTGCGAGTTCCAGACGCAATCATGGTTTGTAACAGCCTCGTTCCCTCTCCTGCCAAGCTAGGTTTTCATTTGTCATGCATGTATTAATGGCTGGGTATCTGCCCCTTCTCTCCTCCGTACCTCTTTCAATATAGTAGTCCATGATGCTTTATGACTGTTATTTGGTCCCTTCTGAGCTTCACCCAGTTTCCCCAGACCTCCTGTTAATGCCAACCAGCCTGCGTACCTCTGCTCTCGGTTTGCGTCTTCTGGGTGACGAAAATCCGTGCTGAGGCACCGATAGCCCTGGGATTTTCTCTTGATTTGGTTCTTCGTATGCAGCATCTCGTGTCCTCCTTGCGGTCTGCCTTTTCCTCAGCCTTGCTGGGGACAAAGCAAGACGCTCCCACGTTTTTTTGGTAATTGAATTTCAGAGTAATCGACTTGCTGGCTATATTCGTTCTCTCTCCTTCCCCGTGAACAGCGTCTTGTCTCCATGTCTGGCTCGCGTTTCTATGCTCTGCTCTCGTGCTGACAGCATTGCTTCGGTGGTCATTGCTACCCAGCAGAGATTTCTTCTTGCTGTCAGCTGTACTATATTTAAACTCCCGCACTGGGAAAGCGAGTCATTCAGAACCAAGCAGATTCATTGTAGAACTAGACTACTCACTTCGGTTTACCTGAGTGATCTTCATCCTTGCACTCCTCTTCCTCGTCTCAGTGCATGGTTTTAGATGTAAAAAGCCCATGTCAGTATTAGTTAACTGGTTACTTTGACTGAATGAACTAGCTGGATTGGTCCCACAACAAAACATATCAGTCCTATCAAGGCAGATCGGAGAGGAATGTTATGCCAACAAAGGGGTTGAAGGACTTTCTTCTAACTTGTACTGTGTCTCCTTAAGATGATCGTCCATTGTCCCAAAAGGGGTTTCCCTTCCCAGGTGATCCTCCGACTGTGCAACACCTCCAGAGGGATGATTGTACTGTGGACGCACCACACTGGCCCACTGCGAAAGGTCTCCCCCTTGAGGAGAATCGACAATATCATCAGATTTGTCACAGTACTTTATCATAATTTTCATAGTTTTGGAACAGAGGTGTAGACTGAAATGCAATCTCTGCATAGCGTTGACCTGGCTGTCACAGCAGCTGACAAACAGGGCATCTGTGACTTCTGAACCTGTTCTGGGACACTGGAGAGCAGGCTCTGCAGATCAGGATACGTGCAGTTTCATGAGAAGGGGCCTGGTTAGCAGACCACCCTTTCTGACATGAATTACCTACGTTAATTTACTACTAATGAAATGCTAAGGCTACAACACCCTTACAGATGATAATCCTTCACAGAGACTGGGTCTGATTATATTGAATTTCCATATCATGCCTATTACATCTACAGTCTATGACTTCAAGGTTATTTTCTGTTCTCAGTGACTTGTAGCAGCCCCAGAGAAAAATAGTAACGTATCCTTTTACAGGCAACCACCTTCAGAATGTCTACTTCATCATATTATGATTTAAGATGTTTTCCTGGCCCATCCACATTTGGCCCACTTTCTGACACTTCACAGTAGCATAGCATCTTTACCATTAGTGCCCGGCGAGGGTCAATGAGCTTGTTACAAGCAAACTAATTCTCGCACGCCCGGGCCTTACTTTGCAGAGAAGGCTCGGAAGCCTCTGCTTCACTGCCATGGCACTGGGTTCCTTCTGTGACTGGCCGCCATGGAAAGGGAGAAGGGATTACTTGTAGTCCCTTCTCCCTTTCCATGAAGGCCATTTTTTTTGTTTACTTTTTTCCTCATTCGTCTGAATGTACACCATGGAAAGGGAGAAGGGACTTGTAGTCCCTTCTCCCGATCCCCGGCGGCCGCCATTTTTTTTTCTCGAGTAGAGAAACGGTTGAAGTGCCGGGGTACTAATGGCAATATGACCCTTGCTTCGTTCAGGCTTCTTACTATGGCCTGGGGGAAATTCCCTGACCAGTAATGGCCCCTGTCCTCAGGTCATATTGCCGAAATATAGAGGAATCTTGTTTGGCCTCAGCACTCCTCCCTTGGTGTTCAACAGTACAGCTCGATTTCCTTTGTCCAAATGCTGGATCAGGTCATCCAGCCTGCAGAGTACTGAAACAGCCCTGAAAAACGTTCTACACCAGTACCATGTGATCTCCCTGGCCCTCTCCATTAATCTGAAGAGGTATTCTCTGGTCCCCTCCTAAGAGATCACATCCACTGGTTCCCTCTGGAGCAGAGAGTGTATTCATTCCCTCCCACACATCTGTACCAGGGTCTCCCTGAGGGCATTGATCCATGATCTTCTCTCTCAGAGCGGTCTAAGCCTTATGTCATCATGGATGTGGTTGGTCCTCTTTACGTGCTGCCACCCTAGCTGCTTCCAGCAGCCTCTTGGAAAGCAGGTCACGAACGAAAGATGCTGTTTGGGGTTCCATTCGACTCTGTGTACCCATTTACGGCCATAACAAAGGACTCCTTCTTTTCTGGTGAGGAGACCCTATGGGGCAGTTACTCGTTGGAGTCAAGAGGAGAAGAGCAGCTTATCACTACTACATATTTTTAGTCTTCTGGGCCTCCTTAATTGTATCCAAAACTTGAGAATTCTGATCCTCACAGACAATTATACTGCTATGCTCTACATGGACAAACATGTAGGCAGCCAATTACAATCCACCACTACAGCTGTGCAATTTGGGGAATAGTTCGCTGGATATTCCTTTTTACTTCCCATCTGGTGGAGGTTTTGAGCTCTGTGACAGATTCCCCGATCTCTTTGACTGACCCATGCAAGTGTTCTTACAGTTTACTCGTATGATTGTATTAAAACTGTTAAGGCATGATTTCTCTTAACATAACTTGTTTTTGATTGCTACTGGTTTATACATGTTATCTCACTGTGCAGAGGCGGACCTACTAGGCCTTGTGAGCATTCAGAACGTGCAAGTGCAGAGAGAGAGAAGGGATGAGGGAGTGGGGGTAAGTGCTAGGTGTACAAGAGGGAAGTGCTAGGAAGTGAGCAGCTGGTAAATCAGTAAGTCATCAGCTGCGAATAAGTAAGTAAGTACCGGCCTTTGGTGGCAGAGGCCAGTGGGTGCTAAGGCAAGTGCTGGGAGCGGGCAGAGGCTGAAGGCAATTGGGTGTGGGAGGCCAGGACCCAGGAGGACACGTAAGGGCTCTGGTCACCAATCTCAGTTAATAGGCCAGATTGCATCAAGGTCCTTAGAACAGGGTATTATTACTATCAGAACCTCAGGACAAATTCTCGCGTTGCTAAGAGCAACAACAAAAAACACATCCGAGGTCTCTGTGTGAGGGAGAGATAAAATGACGGACCTGGAAATTGAAGGTGGTGGTTTGCGTGGAGCCCTGCTGCCATTGCTGTGGTGTTAGGCAGCGGGTGCCAGAGTGGGACAACAGAATGCCATATTTGGCCGTGGCAGCATGCGGCTTGGAACAATGTAAGGAGGTGCTTTAAGGGTTGTGGGTCGGGCAATGGAGAGGAAAACTGAGAGCCGTAGGGTCCTGGCGCACGCAAAGTAATAGAGGCCCCGTGGAGCAGCGAAACCAGACCTTTACCAGTGAATTAAGCCGGCATTCTCACGCTATTGGTTGGTATCTTCTCCAGGGATGTGAAATATATTAATCAGCGTTATGTGCTGGGTGTGCGCGTCATTCTTTTGTTGCAAATCTTTTGTTAGTAATCACATATGACATTTTGAATCACGTCCACTGTACACTGGCCTACTACAGGCAACATATTAGCACCGAGAGAATGCCAAAATGGCATAAGTTGCTCTGTAAAAGACCGCTATACAGTATATCATACAATCACCTGCCAAAGGAGGCATGCATTTAGGAGTGTAGAGTAAACCATTGCAGTGTGGGTGATACTTTGAGTCATGGGTTTGGAGATATGATTGAATGTGTATTCTATGCAGCATGTATGGCAGCACTCACCCGCATATGCCCCCATTTCGAAACGCTGAACATCAGAACTATATCCGCCAAAATGTGTTTACTGTGTCACCTACTGCTTCAGAAACCTCTTCACACTACATAAGTTTCATATTTATGAGAAGATTCTGGATAGATTCAATTAATTAGACCTGTGAGCTGTATTCATAAAGAAAAAAACTTGTATACGCAGTGCACAAAAATAACCACTAGAGGGCAGGCTGACACAATATTACTTCCTTGGTCATGTCATGTCCCTTTTCAGCATTATCTTTTGGTCTCAGCCATACGTTAAACGTGACTGAGATGTGGCTCCGACAGCAGGACACCAAAATCCAGTTATCTGTTTTCGTTTAACAAACAAATGCACTGTGTGAGGTATAACTTCATGGTTAACTTCGGATGATCAAATTGCACTTATCTAATACCATTGAATATTAAAAACCCAGGGTCAGGATCTGAAATCTTGCGTCCCAGTGACATTAGTCCCCTCTCCCAGTATGAGGGATCCCTATATACAAAATATGGCATCCATGAGGCGTGGTCAAATCGACATGGTATTTTAGAGAATACATCATGCAGGAGTAACAACATAAGCACCTATTAAAGTGATCATTGGCAAAGTTCCGGTGGTGGCACCCTCATTTTAAAGTTGAACCTAGGCTCGTCTCCATTTGTATAAAACACCCCCTTTCCTTGTTTCAACATTCATTTAAAACAACCCTTATTCCAGAAATCAAGGAGTCAATAAATAATTGCAACATCCAGATGCTTGAACATCGCTTACCTGCACAAGACTACCCCATATCCCTTGACCCCGGAGGATAGCTCAGCAGCAAAGTGCTTGCCTTGAAAGCAAGACGACATGAAGCAACGCAGGTTCGATCCCTGGGTCTGCGCTTAGAAACCTCTGGCTATTAAGCACGTTGTAAATAACCTATCATATCATATCGTTGCCCTGCTGGTCTTCACATTACAGAATTGTTTTGCACCAGCAACTTCTGAATAAAATGTGCAAGTGTGCATGCATTACACTGTTTCAGGCTTATGTGATGCAGGCATTTACTATGAAGAATAAGCAGGGTGAGGTGCTTTGGAATGCTAATGGCCCTTTCCCAGTGAGCTGTGACTTGTCAGGGAAAGGGGCCATTAGCACTCTCCCTTTCACTATTGTTTCTGCCACAGCCCAATAATAAAAGATAAGACATCAAAGAAACAGACTTGGGGAATGACCTGGGGCCTGTGAAGCCCAGCTATGGCTTTTACCATCACAGTACTTCAAAGCCCTGGTTGGTACCTACCTGAAGTATGCAAAACAAGCAAAAAACCTTTTGTTAGGTTTTCAGGGAGGCAGACCTCTGTGTGTACACTTCAAAACACCCTTTTCCGCATTTTGGGGGATGAGGATGCATATCACAGAGCAGTTTAAGTACCACCCCCGGGTGCACAAGGCACAGCTAACTGTCCTCAGGGCACATGAAGGTTAAAGGTTAAAAGGAACTCATGCGTTGTTACTCGTCCTTAATGTATCATGCAGTGATCATGAGTAATGAGTATTAGCATCATTTGCAGCAAAAGATCATCCCTCTTGATAGTAAACACTAAAGGAAGACCAGTTGTGAATGGTGCCTCCACGAGAGCAAGTTCTTCACTAAATGCCCATAAAGGGACGGAACTGGCAGAGCACATCCAGAATAGAACAATACCTGCCACACACTCTGGCCCTGAGAGGTCGCTTCTGCAGGGGAGAACCTATTGAAATCGATAAAATCCCAAGTCTTGGTTTGTCAGGTACTGCAGGTGGCCAGTAGTTGTACACAGGGTGGGAGATGTTTTGCCCCCCAGAAAAGGCCTGCTCAAATCAAATTCATTCCAACCTCCATGGGCTGCACTTAACAGTGAGCACCCGTGATTTAAAATATATGAACTGCATTTGCTCATGGCCTGTTGGCAGAACGATGGTTAAGTATAAATATGAAACTATATCTAGTTTGATATTGTGCGATATAGGAAAGTATAGTTGAACCTGCCGAAATCCAATTTGATGTCATTTTTATTATAAACAGGTTTCCAGTGACCCCACAAGCAGCAGAGCCATTTGTGTATTGCATCTGGTCTCGGGAGGCCCACCAATCTGGTCTCGGGAGGCCCACCACATCTGGTCTCGGGAGGCCCACCACATCTGGTCTCGGGAGGCTCACCACATCTGGTCTCGGGAGGCCCACCACATCTGGTCTCGGGAGGCCCACCACATCTGGTCTCAGGAGGCCCACCTGCAATAGTTGGTGGCTCTATACAGTGAGGTCTTTGTTCTCTGCTGGGGGGGCTTGACAGCTTCCTGGGTGAGCATGAGATACCTCCTACAGGGGTGCGGTGAGGACTGAGCTTCGAGGGGGCTTCTGCAAAACAAGGGGGAATTCCCACCAGGGAGGTCATTACAGGTGTCCTTTTATTCTGCAGCAGTCGGAGAGGGCAGCAAGATAGGGTAGCTAGGGAGAGGATCTGCACCCAGGAAAAGGGTCCCCTTGAAAACGTCCAGGCCACACTTCCTTGCTGAGATCCCCCTAACCCTTATTATAACAGGAAGGCAATCCTGGCTGTTGTAACAAGGGTAAGGAGTGCCTTAAGAAAGGCTTGGAGTGGACTGACCTGCTGTGGCAAAATGGCAATAAATGTCACTGAGGCCCCCCAACCCCTTAATTGAATCTTCCTTGAATCATCTTTGTCGATCTGTCTTATTGAAGCATCTTAAGAGTTTAGCTGCTGTTAAATATGTATGACTGCAGCTGGACACTGGCACCCAGGACTCTGCCTGCTGAGATGGCAAGCCCTGCAAGTCACCTAGCAACCTCCCTGGCTGGAAAGGGCAGAAGAGAGACTTTCTCAAGGACACAGTGGAGAGTCTCACAGCAACCTGAGGCCCAAATGAAGCTGCTTCAGGCTCTCTTTGCAACATTGAGCCACTGCAGGCCCTTTGAATGCATTGGAGTTGCAGCAAAGACCTAACAAAACTGCTGTTGACACTCTCTACTTTGAACAGCTTTAAGTGTCTTACAGCAACGCCGATGCGAACATCGCCGCCCTGCCTTGCAATATTCTTTGGGACCTCAAGCCGTTGCGGCTTGCTGAACCACATTGAGTCATTGGACCCAGTCAAGCCAGCTCACCATTGAAGTCGAATTGCCGCTTTCATGCATCGAGACCCAGTCAAACTTTTGAACCACCTGGATTTGAACATCGCTGCTTGTCCCAAACTTCTTGGAACCGCGAACCATTGCGGCTTGATGAATGGAACCATGCTGCTGAATGGCGTGAAACCTGCTGGATCAACTCAAACTCAATCCAGCGCACTGGACAGCTCCCGTAAACTCGGATCGATGCTGTCGAGCTCCTAAAAGAAAACAATGTCATTGTAATTGTTTATTTATAACACGCTTAATATCCAGAGGTTTCTAAGCGCAGACCCAGGGATTAAACCTGTGTTGTACGCGTTGTCTTGCTTCCAAGGCGAGTGCATTGCCTGTGAGCTATCCTCCCGAGACCAATAAGGTATCTACAGTGGTTTTGTCCCCATGGCCTTGTTTTATGAGCTCTAGCGATGTTTAAAGTCCCACTTTAATCCTCAAAAATATATTGTTGAACTTTTTTGACTTTTCTGCAAAACCATTACCAGCAAAACCATGTTCTTCATAGCAAAGTGCCCTTTTCACCTTGTGAAGGCATTCATTTTGTATTTCATTAAGGGGGTTATTAGTGTTCTTAATAGTTTGTCCTTTTAGGTTAGTGACATTTTTGTTTTTATCACATCTTGATTGGACATTTCTACATAGAATGCTATTGCTGTTTGGAAGCTTCCTTGATGGCTCACACCCTCCTGAAGAGTTTAGGGTGCCCTCGGCCCTTGCAACCTGGAAGAGGTGAAGGAGGCATACTGTTCATGTTGTGCCTATTTTATCTTTATGATTGACGTCACTGCTGTTCTAGTAGTAGTGTGGGGCTGAGTAGGAGTTTAGAAACCACTACACCTGCAGGGCATTAGTCAAATGATAACACTGGTGGCGAGCAGTAGGAATCCAGCAAAGACGGTGCCTGCAGATCTGTTTGCCGAAATGAAAGAACTATGCAGGCAACATTAAAATCACTGCCGGGTAATTTTCATGCAATGGTACTGTAGGAAGGGCTTAAAAGCCAGACCTTTATTTATTTAATTTATTTATTGTGCATTTGTATGGTGCCTATACACAAAAACACAAGTGTTACAACGCGCCACAAGCCAAACAAAGGGGTGGGGGGAGGGGCAGAGGAGAAACAAACATCAATAAATTGTCCTACTGGACCTTGTGACGTTCGGACCATGCATGTGCTGTGACGATAGGGGTAAGGGGCAGGTCAGGGCAGAAGGCTGGGATAAGGGAAGGGGGGAGGGGAGAAGTGCAGAAGGCTGCGGGCCCAGGGGCTGAAGAGTGCTGAGGGGAGCCCAGGAGGGTGAGTGCCAGGGGAATCAGGGGTAATGGTCATCTGGTGCGAGGGCGGGGTGGACCAGATTCAGGCTATCAGGGAAGGGTGCCCGAGGGCAAGTGCTGGTTTGGGATGCTGGGGTAGAGTGGGCGAGGAGGGCCCGGCCTTTGTCAGGCATGTAAGGGACCAGGCACCAGTCGCAGCATCAGGGGGACATTAGCAAGGGAAGGGGAGAGGGATGGAGGAAGGAGAAAGGGAAAGTCTTGAGAAGTTTCCGGAACTTAAGGAGATCTGGCTCAAGTCTGAAAGGGGCAGGAAGGCCATTCCAGAGGGAGGCTCTTGCCGAAGAAAGCAATATACCCCCACTCTCTGCTTGGAGAAATGTCTGATCTGCAGAGAGCTGGAGCTAAAGGACTGAAGGACTCTAGCAGGGAGGTATTTTGAGGAAGCAAAGATGGCTGAGGAGGCCCTGGGATGGGTAGTGAACCCAAGGCGCAGGATGGGCACAGCAAAAGAAGATGGCCGCAACAGAGATAGCTGTTCCTGCCGTTCTCCCCTAAGGGATGGAAGAATGATTCCTCGAACAGCGTGAACCTTGGCTCGGTCCTAGGGTAGTCTCACGGTAACTGAGCTATCCACTGGAAAACTCTTTCTGGAAAAGAGGAAGTTAGCACTAGTAGATCAGAAGCAGAGAGATCTGTCAACCCTGGAGGCACAGAAGCAGAGGGATTGAGTGATGTTATTCAGGAGCAGCAGGAGGCCCTCCGATACGTGAAGAGGGAAGTACTTCAAGTCAAGGCATTCGGGATAAGCTAAGGCTACAAACCCCAAGGACATATTATAACCATATGAGGTGGGGGAAAGGTAATTAAGATTAGTTTGAGCCAGTACAGTTTGCCTTCCAGCTTCAGGAGGTGGAAGAAGGATTGTGCGGCGCATCCCTGATGAGGCGCTTACGGACGCAGAGTGCGGATGTTATCATTCAATTGGCTCCCGAGGAAAGGCCCTTTATGTGTCAGTGCACAGGACGTTTTGTAAAACCCCCAGAGCAATATCTGAGGAGAACTCATGTAACGGAGCCAACAAACATTCAAGGCATTTGCACATTTGCCTCTGAAACATCTGAGGGGGGGTGACAATAAACAAAGTTACCACATTTTGAATGTTTGTATAATTTGATTGCATGAAAGCAAATTCTTAAGTATTGTGAGGGAGTGTTACACCAGCATCTCATGGACAAGAATATCACAGACCCTAAGGAGCTTGTAAAGGTGCTGACTGGTATGTGAGTACTTGCATACAGAATAAAAGGCTCAGGCGAGCATTGGCCAAATGAGAAGAGAAAGCTTCAGAGAAAACACACACAAGAAGGGTAGGAAGAAATGTTTGAGCTCTTCTGCTCAGAAAGACCCCAAAAAACCGAAGGGAAATCCCAGTCAGGTGGCTCATCAGTCTCCACATGAAAGAGGAGCGATGGTGCTTCTAACACCGGGGCACCAAGCCCCTCAACACCCAGAGGATGTTTTCTGTGTGGAGACTTGACCCATAGAAAGGGAGATCCAGCAGCAAAAGAGAGATCTGCGTGGCTGTTTCTGTGGAGCGGTGGAAAACATAACATGTTCAGGGAGGCGGCTCTCAGGGTCCTTGTCCAGATGCTTCTCTCGATGTCTGGTGAAAGCGAGCAGAGGCCTTGAATGGCAACGCTCTCGTGGACAATGCAGAGTGTTTTAAAGATAGTTCTGTGCTCAATGAAGGAATTTCAAGGCATATA
The DNA here is from genome assembly GCF_040938575.1 of Ambystoma mexicanum. Classification (NCBI taxonomy): domain Eukaryota; kingdom Metazoa; phylum Chordata; class Amphibia; order Caudata; family Ambystomatidae; genus Ambystoma; species Ambystoma mexicanum. Next base: position 588,194,682 of record NC_090931.1, on the reverse strand, counting down.
AAATGGGATCCCAGGGTTGGAGGGAGATGCTAAGTCTTGCAGCCTTGCTTTGAAGAAGGGTCTGCTGTCGGCTGGACTCCTCGTTGAGTCCCATGTAGACGGAGTTGCAGTAGTCAAGTCAGGAAAGCACAGTGGCTTGGACGGAGTCATTTTTCTATGATGTTGTTAAGTACAGGAGGATATTTGTCATCATGTGCAACTGCAAGTATGTCTTTTGTGGTGTCTAATTGCTGTGTGACTAGAAGGCAAGGTTGCTTTCAAACAGGTTTTTGCCCACAGAAGCAAGGCCCCCTGAAGTCAGTCCCTTTCATATGGAGGAAGGGTGGCTCAGGACAACCAAAACAGAAGATTTCACTTTTAGATTTGGTTGATTTGTACCAGAGCCAACATTTGGCAAACTATTATCATGTGTTTGGTGGAGGTGACTCTCTGGAGTAGTTAGTGCCGCCAAACATTCCATTCTGTGTGTGTCCTTCTTCAGGAGCAGTAGTGGAATGCAAATGGAGAATGGCTCCCTCTATAAGGGAGGGATGAGTACGGATGTCATGCCCATTCCCTGCAATGCTATGCACATTCCCTGCTTTATGCGGCCGAACAGGGAAACAGCATCCCTGCTCTACCCCATTAGGGAGCGGACTGTCTGCCCACAGATCAGATCCACAGACTCTGAGAGTGCACTGCCTGTAATGTACAGAAGGAAATAACAGTGTTTCATTGGAAATGCCTATACAAAATACAAATCTCCTGGCTATGTCAATATTTGTTTCAGCAAGACAATGGGCCTGATACATGGAATATTTTGAGCTGTAAATAGGGACTTAGTGGACCATTCTGCATGCAAAACCCCCTCTGTCGATTCATGGAATCGAATTGCAGGACGTTTTCGGACTTTGCAGGGACTTTGCGCATGTCTGGCATGGCTCTGGGAGCAGGCGAGCGATGTGTGCGAGACTCCACGTGGGCCAGGCCTGTGCAAAGAGTTAAATATGGGGTGGAACATGCATATTCCCCATACCCTGCGCAGAATGAGGAAGAACAAGGCATTACGTGGGCTTGTTGAGGGATGGCCTGCGCAAGAAAATAGCACACCCAGCACCACGCAAAACCAATGCGTATTTATGGATCTGACCACACAACGTCACGTTGGGGAAATCAGCATGCAAAGCTCCCGATCACACCACCACGTATAAGCAGGCACAAGACCCCAAATTGTATTGAAATCACTGCGCAAAGGTAAGGTCTGATCAGGAATTTAGGGCTGTGTGCATGCAGTTAGGGTGCCGTTCGCAGTTAGGTGTGTGCATATGCAGTGTAGCAGGGTGCAGCCATGGTTTACCGGGGTTCACACACAGATTGACCAGAGTATTACCTGAGTTTCGGAAAATGGTACAGATGCTGTTGGGTGCTGGTAAGGCTTCCGGGAGGGCCCACACAGTGGTGCCGGGGTGCTGGCTTGTTTGCGGTGGACCCCACGCAGTATTACAAGGGTGCATGAGTTTGCGGCCCACGGGCCCGGTGTATGTGGCTGGGTTTGCTTCGCATCGGGCGTGTCGGGGGCGTTCCAGCTGCGACCTGCGCATAGGATTACTTAGCAGGAAACATTCCATGAATACGCAGAGCGCGCACAAAATTGCATGCGCGCAGGGAAGCGCAAAGCCGCTCTCGGCGAAGGGACTTTCCAGGATCAATGCACACTTTTTCATGAATCGGGCCCAATATGTATGCACCATGTGTTCTGTCCTTTACTGTGACAGAAAGGGAGGTGACCCTGTCCTCACGCGCGGCACCCTGGGACCACGCACTCAATAATTCCAACGAGGCACTGGAACAGTGAACCTTCCTTTGTTCTCTCTCTCTAGATTCTCTCCCAGGCCCTGGTAGCCCCTCCTCTTGCTCCCTCATCCCTGTACCAGGTTCTTCCTCTCCTCCTTTAAGGTTGCCCCAGGTTTAAGGAGGATTGTCCCTCTTCCGTCTACAACATCTCCCCCTTCTTATCATCATCATCATAGGGTCAGTGTCTTTCTCTTCTTTCTGGGGGGCGTCTTGGTATGCATCTTGATCTCGTTTGCTGTTCTCCACCTTTCAGTCCGCCCTGAAGTCTGGGTTCTGCCTCAGGATCTCTATCTGGATCGGACTCCTCCTTTGGTGCCACTTCTCTCAGCTTTCTAAACACTTGTGGCCACTTGCTGTGTTCTTTGTTCATCTTGTCATTGGGCCTCAGTACACGGTAGGGGGTAGCCATGGCGCTATTAGCGCCATGGCTACCCCCTACCGCCTTCGGAGTCCAGGTTCCCGGAATAGGGACTTACTGGTCTATTCCGACCTTTGCGGGACCGGTAAGTCCCCATTCCGGTTACCATTCCCCATTCCCATTTGAGCCCCCATTGGGCTCAATGGGAATGGGGAAGGAGCTAATAACGGTACCGCAATTTGCGGTACCGTTATTAGCGCTGAGGTCCCTCAGCGGGAACCGTCCATAACGCCTGGGCAGACCACACGTTAAGGACGGGACCCGCTGAGGGACCTCGTAGTAGGGCGGTAGGGGATTACCGGCACCGGTTCCCTTACCGGTGCCGGTAATCCCCTACCGCCTACCGCGTAATGAGGCCCATTGTCTTTTATCTCCTCCTGCTGACGTCTATTTGACATCTCTTCTTTCATGGTTATCACTTTCCCCTTCGGCCCGTTCTTTGTCTTTACTGTCTGTTGTTTTCCCCTCTTCTTTACTCCTTCCGCTGCACCCTGGACCAGAGACATTCTAGTTTTCGGGGTATGGTTCTGTTTCCTTGGGGTCTTCCACTCCTCCTCTATTTTGTCCACTTACGTGATTCCCATTTCATGTCCTTCTTTCGCCGGGTTTACTTCATCCTGTACCCTCATCTTCTAATTAATTCTCTTTTTGTCCTTTGTAGTCTGCTATGTTCTTTGTTCGATCAGAAATCTCATCCTGCACTCTCACATTGCCATCTTTGGCCCCTCCTGCCACTTTGCTCTATATCTATACTTTTGCCTGCTTTGACTGGCAATGGGCTGGAACCGGGGTGCGGCAGGTCAGCGGACAGTGGAGCGGTGCTCCCTGGGGATGGCGGAGCACCAATCACCTTTTACCTGCATGCCTGGCGTCTGCTAGGCGGGTGGCCCTGCTTCCCTGGTTGCAGCTGACCACTGTGCTCTTCTTCGTTGGTCGCGGCAGACTACCGTATTTGAACTCCTCTCGAAGCAGCGGACTGTCGCCTTCTTTTGCTCTGCGGCGGGTTGCCCTGCCTCTTTAGTTGCAGCAGCTGCGGTGGGCTAATCGCCCCTTTGTCTCGTGTACGGGCCAGGATCCGTACCTCCAACAGGCAGATTGCCTTCTTCACCCTGGGCGGATTGCCCTCTGCACCCTGGGCAGACTACCCTCTTCACCCTGGGCGGATTGCCCTCTTCACCCTGGGCAGACTACCCTCTTCACCCTGGGCGGATTGCCCTCTTCACCGTGGGCGGATTGCCCTCTTCACCCTGGGCGGATTGCCCTTTGCACCCTGGGCGGACTACCCTCTTCACCCTGGGCGGATTGCCCTTTGCAACCTGGGCAGACTACCCTCTTCACCCTGGGCGGATTGCCCTTTGCAACCTGGGCAGACTACCCTCTTCACCCTGGGCGGATTGCCCTCTTCACCCTGGGCGGATTGCCCTTTGCACCCTGGGCAGACTACCCTCTTCACCCTGGGCGGATTGCCCTCTTCACCCTGGGCGGATTGCCCTTTTCACACTTGGCGGACTACCCTCTTCACCCTGGGCGGACTACCCTCTTCACCCCGGGCAGATTGCCCTTTTCACACTGGGCGGACTATCCTCTTCACACTGGGTGGACTACCCTCTTCACCCTGGGCGGATTGCCCTTTTCACACTGGCGGACTATCCTCTTCACCCTGGGCGGATTGCCCTCTTCACCCTGGGTGGACTACCCTCTTCACACTGGGTGGACTACCCTCTTCACCCTGGGCAGATTGCCCTTTTCACACTGGGCGGACTACCCTCTTCACACTGGGTGGACTACCATCTTCACCCTGGGCAGATTGCCCTTTTCACACTGGGCGGACTACCCTCTTCACCCTGGGAGGACTACCCTCTTCACCCTGGGCAGATTGCCCTTTTCACACTGGGCGGACTACCCTCTTCACACTGGGTGGACTACCATCTTCACCCTGGGCAGATTGCCCTTTTCACACTGGGCGGACTACCCTCTTCACCCTGGGTGGACTACCATCTTCACCCTGGGCAGATTGCCCTTTTCACACTGGGCGGACTACCCTCTTCACCCTGGGCAGATTGCCCTCTTCACACTGGGTGGACTGCCCTCTCTTCCTGGGCTATCTTTCTTGTGGACCTTTCCCTCGGGCTCTTAGTTGTACCTCTTAATGTTCCTTTCCTTGGTTCCATTGTCTCAGCGCTCCCTCGGCATCTTAGTTTCCTGTGGCCCTCTCTTTCTGCGCTGACATTCCTGAGGGCCTCTTTTCCCCGGCTTCCTCCTATGCTTCTTCGCTTTCTGCATCCTCTTTTACCTGGGCTATCTTCACTCGAGCTGCCCCTCCCCCTCACAGCGCCGTCGGATCCCTGGTAGCTCTCTGCACATCAGGTGATCTGGGGCTCTGTCTCTCACATGGAGTATGTTTATTTTCTGTCGCCATTTGTTCTGTCCTTTACTGTCAGAAAGGGAGGTGACCCTGTCCTCTCACGCGTGGCACCCTGGGACCACGCACTCAATAATTTCAACGAGGCACTGGAAGAGTGAAACGTCCTTTATTCTCCCTCTCCGGATTCTGTCCCGGCTCTTGTAGCCCCTCTTCATCCTCCCCCGTCCCCATGCCAGGTTCTTCCTCTCCTCCTTTAAGGTCGCCCTAGGTTTAAGGAGGACTGTCCCTCTTCCTTCTACAACACCATGTACCCAAATAGATGAAGGAGACAAGAAGGCTGTTCAAAGAAGACTGCAAGATGTTCAACAGGAATCAATTCCTGGAGCCTTGCAGACAACCTTGCAAGAAAGTGGAAGGATAGCATTAAATCCAGAACATATAAAATTGTGATAGTGGGGGACTGGTGACGATCAAATAGACTGGGTATAGTATTGATAAGACTAAGGACCCGCTTCATGGAAAAGTGGACAGAGATCCTGCAAAGCTTGTGTGCCGACAACGACTCTGTGGGAGCCTGCGTGCTGATGTTTTTCTGCGTGCTTTGCGTATTCATGGAATTGTTCGCGCAAAGTCACTGTATACGCATGTCACGGTTGGAACGCCCCTGACATGCCTCCACGCAAAGCAAAAACAGCCAGAACAGCTACCTTTGCATGCTCCCTCGGGTGCGAATGCATGCACCCTTCAAACAGTGCATAGGGTCCCCTGCAAGCAGCCTGCATCTCAGGGACCCTGTACGGGGTTCCCCGTAACTGTTACCGGCACCCCAACAACATGCGTACGATTTATTGTAACTCGGCTAAAACTCAGAAAATTGGCGTGCAAACACCCATAAACCATCCCTGCACCCTGCTACACTGCACCCCTAAGTCACATCGGAACCCTGGCTGTGTACACACACCACTAAATCTGACACCAATGGTACCTCTGCGCAGTGAATCCTCTGCGCAAGTTTCTGTACCCTTGCCTTCCGGTGATGGATAGTATGAGGGCTTTGTGTGGCCATTCCCTCGCAGAGAAGTTGCACGCTCGGATTCCTGAATGCATATCGTTCCATGCAATAGTGGGCATGCAATGGACTGCCTGCGGAGCGTCCCCCGTAACGCCCACATTTCCACTTGTTCTTCTACATTTTCCAAGTTCCGCCCCCTACCCTCCCTTCTGCGCAAGCCATGGCCATACTCTGCATGGTGTCTCGGGCAAGGCACATGGCCTCTCGTAGTGACGTGCCGAGCCTGCGCGAAGTCCATGCAAAGTACGAAAAAGTATTGCGCAGTCGATTCTATGAATCAACAAACAGGATTTTGCATACGATTTGGCACACAAAGTCCCTATTTTCCGTGCAGATTATTCCATGAATCGGCCCTAAGTGTACATTGCGCCAACCACCAAGAAGAGCAAAAACAATGCTGAAGGACCTGGCATGGAGCTTGCAGAAAGAATAGTGTGCATAGTGTAACGCAATTCATATTTGCAGAGAGAAAGGAAAGCTCTACAGTTCTTTTACAAGGTTTATATCTCCTTAAAATGTTTGTTCTTATGGAACTTTATGTCAATATTTAGTCCATTTCTTAATGCTATTAATGGGCACACAAGGGAACTTTAAAACATGAAGAGACTGTGATTTGCCTAATATCACACAACCATGCCATCAAGTGGGTAGTCCTAAACCACAACACTTTGCTCTATCAGCCGTTTCTTGGCCACTCGCCAGTTCGCTCTGAGACAGTTGTGTAGATTATGAAAACTGGCTGGCTGCCATAGTAGTGAAATGCTTGTCTGTCTATTCGTCTGGTAATCTGTTTGACATCTTGATTTTAGCCCTGCGCCACCGGCACATGTCAAGTTGTGAAGTGCGCCATTGTCACCAGCAAGGAGGACATCATTGTGTTTGCCGACCTGGACTTGGAGGCTCTTCAGCAGGTACTGTGGGGATTTGTTTTTTTTGTTTAATACATTTTTATTGATAGTTAAATAATAATAACAAATGACAAAAAATATTAGATCAATGTAACAGTAGGTCAATTGTGAACAAGGAGTGATGAAGAGAAAAATATAAAGTGATAAGATTAAGCGAAAATCATCTTAAGTGAGAGAATTATAACAGTATGATAAATATACACTGATCAACTTGATTAATGACCTAATCATCATATGAGGATTGTGATGGGACAGACAAGGGGTAGACAAATTAAAGACAAACACAAAGTGGAGGGATAAGAGGGTGAGGGAGCAATTCTGAACAGTAAGATTTGGGTACAGGATATAATTGTACACATGTAATCATTAATTTGAGGTAATTCAATATTTGATATTCATGAACCATGAGTGGATATATTATGATACGAGAGATAATCAGTAATAAAAAAGACCATTTACCATCATGTTTAGATCTAGCATTGAGAGGTGCTGCCATGCAATGTTCCAATCTGTGGATGTGACATATGTTGTTCCACCAACCCTCAACAGGTAGGTTTTTGCAGTCTTTCCAGTTGCCAGTAATTAGCTTGATGGCAATCGCAATAACAAGTCATATAAACCATGGCCGGGGTGTGATTGTTTTCATTCTATTAAGGGCTAAGCTTCCCAGAAGTGTGTTTGAGAACATTATGATATTTCACAGGGACCACACCTCCCGCCAGAAAGAATGCAAAGAAGGGCACTGAAAGAACATATGACAGTGTGATCCAGCGATGTTGCCACAAGTCCAGCAGTTTCCATCCGTTCCAAATTTGGTTTTCAAGAGGCATATTGGAGTGATAAAAGCCCTATGAAGGAAGAAAAATAGACTTTGCGAAATGTTGGCAGCAGTGGAGACAGTGTTGACCTTAGACCAGAGTGATTCCCATGTTTTGTTATCAAACACTTTCCCACAGTCCATTTCCCATTGGGTTTGGATACACCATCTATCAGCAGGGCAATTCTTGGTGCCTAATAGTTTATAGAATTGAGCCGATTTGATACTGGGAGTAGAAGTCATGAACAGGATTCTTGTAGGGTTGGAAATGAGCTCATTCTGCGTGAAGTGCGGAAAACTATTAAGGCATGCGTTAACTAATTTATTGTAGAAGCCAAAGTCTGAGGAGGGCAAGGAGAACCTTATTTATAAATTATGGAAGGATTCCCAGCGGATAGTGTGATTGATTTGGTGAATTAATCTAATACTTTTGCTAATCCAGGACTTTCTATAAAGTGTCCTGTTGTTCAATGTAATATGTTTGTTGTTCCATAGAAAAGGTGAGAATTTTAGAGTCAGCGAGCAAGTGGGTTGGAAGGGAAAGGTTCTAAGGGCAGGAACAGCTGCCTTATTTGGGTTAGTAAGTTTAGTAGTGTAAGATTCAAGAATTAACCAGGTAGGGAGGTCTTCTAATTCGGGGGAATTGAGCCAGATGCCTCATTGTTTAATATGAAATGCATTATGGTATTGTTGGAAGTCTGAAAACTTGACGCCAGCCTGCTCAAAGGGGGTTCTAAGTTTGCTTACCGAAATTCTTTTATTTTTACAAATGCCCCATAAGAAGTTGAGTAATATAGAGTTTATGGCAGAGAAGAATGAAATGGGAAGGGCTATGGGGAGCATTTGAAGGTATTAGAGAATGATGGGAAAAAGCATCATCTTAATAGTTTCAAGACTCCCCCACCAAGAGAGATATAGTGGTGACCAGAGAGAGGTAAGTTCCTTGAGTTTAAGAAGAAGAGATGAAGAGTTTAATTTTATTATATTTTTAGTAGAAGAGGTGAAGAGTAAGCTTAGATATTTAAATGAATTGTCACACCATTTAAAGCCAAACATATCCATTTCATGCTTTAGGCAAAATGGGTTAATGAGGGAAGAGCTCTGATTTATCCTTATTTAATTTATAGCACGAGGCTAAAGAGAAATCATTAAGAACTGACAAAAGGTATGGAATATGATCTTTTGGATTTTTTAAAAGAATTAGAATGTCATCGGCGTATGCTGCTATTTTAAATTCATGTTTACCGCAGGTTACACCAGGAATTAGAGGATTAGTTCTTATACGTTGTAACAGGGGCTCAAGAGATAAGACATATAAAATGGGAGAGAAAAGGCAACCCTGTCTAGTGTCCCTTTTAAGGGGGAAGAGGGATGATGATTGACTGTTAATGAAGATAGAGGACTTGGGGTTGGAGTATAGAAGTTTGACCATCGATATAAAGCCTTCTCCGCAGCCATGCCAGCGTAAAGATTGGAACAAGAAGTCCCAGTGCACTCGATCAAAAGCTTTTTCAGCTTGGCAGCATAGCCATGCTTATATTTTTTGTCTTTTGCTATAAGCTGCATGGCATCCAGTAAAAGTCTAGCATTTGAGGGGATGTTTCTCCCTTTTAGATACACAACTTGATCTGATTTAATTAGTTTGGTGAGGCAGGATTCAATTCTATTAGCATGAATCCTTGCAAATATCTTACATTCAACATTTATTAGGGAAATGGGCCTATAATTTTTAGGAAGGGCAGAGTCTTTCAGGGCTTTAGGGAAAAGAATCATAGTGGCTTCGGCAAATGACCGGGAGGAGGAGTTTTTGCTAGTTAAATAGGTAAAGAGTGATTTGGGTTTAGGCGATAGGATACTAGAAAAACAATGAAAGAACTCAGGAGAGAGGCCATCAGGGCCAGGTGCATTGCCGGTCTTGAGATCATTAGTAGCCTGAATGATTTCTTCGATGGATATTTCGGAATCAAGGCTGCTAAGATCGATCTGGGGATAAGAGTCTCTCTTAATATTTTGGATGAAAGAGGAGGCTATCAGGAGCAAGGGTGAGACCTGGGTAGTAAAGGTGAGAGTAAAAGATTTTGAAGACATCTAGGATCTCATTAGAGTCGGTAACAGTAGTGCCCACACTGTTCTTAATGTGTGAGATGAAGGTTTTTTCTTTTCAGGATTTTAAATAGGAAGCAAGAGTTTTACCTGCTTTGTTAGAGGTTTGGTATAGTTGCGAGGGTGATTGATAGTGTATTTTTTCATTTTTGGAAAGTTCCAGAAATAATTAATCTAACACCTTTTTGTATTATTTTTTCTTTCTGCTAACATATTGAATAACATTTCCTCTCAGTGCCGTCTTAAATGCATCCCAATTGTTACCCTTAGAGGTATCTTCATCTTTATTGTCAAGAAAGAACTGTTACTGAAAATTTGATAAATGACTTAACAAACTGATCGTCTTGTAATAGTGTGTTATTGAAGCGCCATCTGCCGGAATGTTTCGTCGTGTCAGTGTGTGACACTGATTTAGTGACAAAAATATAATCTAGCCATGAGAGGGAGTCATGGGGCAGTGAATGAAATGTGAAGTCAAAATCTGTGCGGTGCAGGAGTCTCCAGGTATCAGCTAATCTTGTAGGGGAGGCTCTTACTAATGAGTATGGCATAACAGTTTTTCTTTGCTGGGGCAGGGCTAGCAATAACATCCTGGACCCACAAAGACTTCAACTTCATTGATTCAACCATGGACAGGTGGGTCTACTGTACACAGGCAACAGAGGGGCCAAATCTTTTGAGGTGTGAGAGAACCTTACATCTCTTAATTGGGTTGTTCATCCCTTTCAGATTCCAGGATATGCATTTAAACGTACTCATTATTGATAGAAGATGCTAGTAAATATGAACAATCCATGTAAGACATAGCAATTGAATGAAGGAAATACCCGTTCTAGAATGATGTAGGAAAAAACAAACATATACATGTCATTATTTGCCTATTGTACCAATTGAGAGAGAACAGGACACATAAGGGTAATACATAAGGAAGGTGGGGAGGCAAACAACCCTGACATCCGTATGACATGTAATTAGAGATGTAGGAAAAAAGAAGAATGTGGAAAAAAAGAAGTGCTAACAGATAGAAGAAAAGATAGATGTCAGGAAAATGAACAGAAAGATGAACCAGGCGAAGTTGAGGGCTAGGAAACCCCTAGCTGGACTACAAAAAGAGTCCTGCGGGTTAAAGGGTGCCTGAGCCACAGCAACCACGCCTGCGAGTTATATCAAGGGTATCTAAATGTAAAGTCAATGCCCGCAGCCAAAAATAGGGGCTGTGCCATAATGAGATATGCTTTACTGAGTGAAGAGTTAGGTGGCAGATGTAGAGGGCATGGGTGGAGTAGAAGTGTCCATGCTATCGGCTTTGAGGGATCTTATAAAGGATTTAAGGTCTGCAGGATCATCAAAGACCAATGTTCTTCCATTCTGTGTGACTTTGAAGGAGCAAGGATAGAAAAGGCCATATCTAATTTTCAGTTGCTTAAGTGCAGGCGGATATAAGAGGAATTCCTTGCGCCGCAGAGACGTATTCTGGGGGACTTCCTGCAAAATGTAAATCCTGCGGCCTTCCCAGAAGAGATTGCGCTTTTCTTTAGCTTTGGAAAGGATGAGATGCAACTGAGTATATTCCAGTAGTAAAAAAATAAGGGTGCGAGGCATGGGATGTTGATCATGAGCATGAGCTGATTTTGGAGGCCCAATCCGGTGTGCCCGTTGAATAGTGAGGACGATGTCTGATGGAATATGGAGAAGGGATGAAAGCATTTTCTGTAGAAATAAGATGGCGTCCTTTTGTTCGCATCCTTCAGGAATGCCAGATATACAGAGGTTATTCCTTCTACCTCGATTTTCCAGTTCCTCGTTGTGTTTCTGGAGCTCTTTAATGGTAGTTTCAAGTGCAGTCACTCTAGGAGAGAGATCCTCCACCAGGTTTACTCTTTTTTCCACCTCCTCCATTCTATTTTCGCATACGCACCATCTGTCATTGAGTTGCTGCAGCTTTGAGTTGATGGTTTCCATGGTTCCATGTCATTTCATCGCCTGCCTGTTCATCCCCAGGCTTTTTGAGGTGCACATTCCATCGAATGTGCTCATCGTTCTTTTTTTTTGGGGGGGGTACCCTCCAATCCCTCTCCCACACTTATTTTTTGCTATTGCCCACCCGCCCAAACCCTTATCTTCCCTTTCCCGCCCCCCCCAAAAAAATGTGATGAGCACATTCGATGGAATGTGCACGTTAAACAGCCTGGGGATGAACAGGCAGGCGATGAAAGGAGTGTGGCAGGGGATGAGGCTCACTGGGCATCCTTGTGAGGTTGTACTGGCTTTTGCCCGCCTTTTCCTAAGGCCATGATGCTTGAATTATTTATTTTCCCATTTTCTACTTATTTAGTATAGTCAGTTGTAGTGACAGAGAATGTGGGGAATATGCCTGAAGTAATATTATAAGCAATGGCAAATCTAATATATTAGTCAAGTTTGCCACAGTTTGAGGCTAGGAATATAATGAGCAGCCTCGCCGTGAAAATAAAATACAAATAAAATAAGAGAATCTCATTGCAGTGTGAAGCAGTTCTTGCTGAAGAAGTTCCTTCATTACCAATTTGTAAGGTTTCTTTTCTACTATGGCGCATATTGTTTTTAGGCCAGCAGATGGCGTATGTTAGAGGCCAGGCTCTGGAGACCTCCAGTGTTTCCTGACTGGGCAGCCGAAATTCTAGTTAGCTGTGCCGGCTCCCTGAGAGAGCAGCTGATGAAGCGAAGCAGAGGAGCCCCACGTATGATTGGGAGCCGGTAACTTCAAAGAAAAAGGCACCGCACTACTCCTCCAATGGAGGGCAACAACCAGACAGGCAAAGAATGTGGTAATGGGCCGAGGGAACGCTGCGGGCATAAATTCATAGGTGTCACGGGTGGGAGGAGTGGAGTCAGGCGGCCATTAACGTTGGTGTCAAGCCACGCCCCCCACTGTGGTGATTACTGACGCCGTACACCTTGCCAATGTTCTCAGTGTCTACTAAACTGGCAGTGGTAGGCCATGTAGTCATTGCTATGCAGGCAGGCAAACAGTCAGAAATGGAGGGGGCGGAACCTGATAGCTGATGCCCTTTGATGGGGAATTTCACCGGGGCTGCCCCATACAAGTTGGAGACCAGGATTTAGGGCATATTGAGGCCTCGGGTCGTTGTTTGGGATTAGGCATTGGTGCGTGACATTTAGTACTGCCTTAATTTGCGTTTGCATCAAATGATTTGGGTCCCTTTTAGGAACTGGGAATAGTTCCATTTATCATCACAGGCCCAACCTCCAAATGGCAGAAGACTTACTGTGTGAGAGGTATTACCCAAATTGGTCGTTTACAATTGTTCGAATGAACAATTGACCGAATTTAAAGGGTCACAATTGACCTTTTCCCCACATATATGGTACAATTGACCTTCACAATTCGGTCAATTGTGAAAAGGTCAATTGTCATTCGAGCAGTTGTAAAACGATCAATTCGTATACAACCATGTGAGATACAATAACCTAACATACCATCAAATGGCATAACCTGACATAACATAAGTGCTTTTCATCACAGTGCCATGATACCACCAACACCCTTCCACCCCACTCCTCTCCTTTTCCTATGCCTTCTTCGTACCCCTCTCCTTTAATCTCTATATTTGGGACTTTACGTGCTGGCTACAAATGTTTGAGTTCACTTGCTATAGCTCCTGGGTCATTTTTATTTTTGTCTTACTAAATAAGTATTGTTAGGCTTTTGGATTTAAATTTTACTTTAAAAAAAGACTTTGGGCCTCATTACAAATGTGCTAGTGTGGTAACAACGGTACAGTTAAGCTTGCCGGTACCATTGTTTCCGGACTGGCAAACTACGAGTCTGCGAGCGGGTGCCCTTCTGCCCGCCAGGTCTGACCTGGCGGGCGGAAAGGCACCCGCTTGCAGCCCTTGACGGATGCACCGGCACCATTCATAAATGGTGCCGGTGCATCCGTCCTCCCCATTCCCATTGAGTCCAATGGGACTCAAATGGTAATGGGGAGTCATATTTTCTGGCGCCCGTGAATGGGCGATTACCTGGTCCGCCGGGGCTGTAATGCCCCGGTAATTGCCCATTTTCGGAAAATTCATGACTCCCGCGGCAGCCGTGCCGGTATTTACCGGCACGGCTACCGCCATCCTCGTAATGACCTCTTACTGTGCCTCATTACAAGTCTGGCGGTAACCTGTCGGTGCTGCCGGCGTGTTGCCACCAGACTGTAACACCGTTTCTGGAGCCTGATATCCTGGTACCACTGGGACTTTATAATTCCCGGGGGGCCGGGATGTCAGGCGCCGGAAAATGTTAGTCCCCGCTGTCATGCAGTCCCATAGGACTCCATGGGAATGGGCACTCGGAAGCACTGGCACCTTTGATAATGGTGTCAGTGCTTCTGTGACAACTGTGCCTACTGGGGCCGTTGCGCCGGCATGTCAGACCTGCCATGCGCAATGGCGCTGGCAGGCACAGCTGTAGTCTGCCAGGCCAGAAATGGTGCCGGTATATTTCTACCGGCACCCTTATTTCCGGACCAGCAGACTTGTAATGAGGCCCCACAGTGTCTTATTTGGAGTCCCTGGAAGTGGTTCAGTTCACAGCCTTTGCTAATATTAAAAAAAGCCTCCCTCATGATTTACAGCATATAGAGTGTTATTAAACCAGAGCACTACACCCTAAGATATAAATTATCCTTTTTTTATCAAATACATTCAATATCAACAATATCTTATGAGTTGTTAGTCCACTTCTGTTTTAATGGTTAGTCAAACACATTTTTTAATGGGAAAATCCCATTGAAAAACGATTTTGTAAATCAGGCCATGAGATTAAATGCTTTGCCCAGAATCACACACTTTGTTTAAATAGTAAAACTGTCATTACACACCTGACCATATATCTTCTCAGCTTTGGGTCAAATAAATATTTAGGGTTTCGGTGTCATGAAGTCAAATAATACTTAGTTTCACAGTGATGGCTTGAAAAGTACACAACTTACATACTACGCTAATGCGTCGGTATGTAAGTCATTTTAGAAACACGCCGAGCAAAATGAGTATGGTTTTAGCTGTATTTCCCCGAATTCTGAATGGGAGATTACATTAGCATCTTCAAGGTAACTCAAGCCTAAAGAAATCTCCCTTCGGTTTTAAAACTCTAGTCATTACTTCGCATGCGCTATGAACCTGCCACATTCTTGTCACCTACCATTCGCACCTCTTAAAGGACACTAGGCTCTCCCTATTGCCCACTCACTGGTTCAGCAATCAACCCCTAAATGCTCCCCTACTAAGGCTTGGCTGTTTCCCAGATGCTGCTGTGTGCTTGGAAAGTGCGATCTCCGAGCGCTGGGAAGCCTTTCATCCTGCTGCAGACATGCAAAGTCATACCTTTCGCTCAGTCACATTAATCACAGACCTAGTGCCTAATTCACAGAATCGCTTTATAATGGTGCAATCCCATTGGAAAATGCTCTGTGAATTAGGCCCATAGGGTTTGTGGGATGAAGCACACTGCCCGTAAAATCATGACAGTCTGCAAAATACGGGATGGGTGGCCACTTTACGTCACTGACAGTAAATAATGATCAATTTACACCTCCTCAAACATCAAAATGGCCACCTTAGTGTTTACGTATATACAAATTATACACAATAGGCAAACGTGTAAACCCTTGGCTGCCACCTTTCCTTGTCACATTTAGGGTAGTGTGACGAGGGTGTGTTGGGGCTTTGTAGTTATTTTTTATTTTATTTAATTGAACATTTGTAAGGTGCTTTATACAATAGAATTGTGTTTCAAAGCACCACAAGGCTAAATGGGAAGGGAACCGGGGAAATAATAACAATGGCAAAAACAGTAAATATACAGTTGTGGTCCTACTAGGCCTTGTGGCATTCGGCCGTGCAAGTGCATTGGGGAGAAGGGCAGGAGATGGGGATGGAAAGGGGGAGCAGAGGAGTGGACAAGTGCTGGAGGGGGGCCCAAGAGGGAAGAGCTTAGGGGAGCCAAGGAGGAGAACCTCAGGCTAAGTGCTAATGCAGGTGGCTCCCAAGGGTGGGATGTGGAGCCACCAAGCAGGGGCCCGTAGGGCAGTGCAGTGGGGGGAGGGGGTGCTGGTATTGACTGGGAGGAAGAGCCTGGGGTCCTGTTGTATTCATGAGGATCAGGCCACCGGTAACAGCTGCAGTGGGGTGATTAGCAGGGAAGGGAAAGAGGGATAGAGGTAGGGAAGAGTAGAGTTTTGAGCAGTTTCCGGAAATTAAGGAGTTCTGCCTCAAGTCTGAGGGGGGCAGGGAGGCTGTTCCAAAGGGAGGCACCAGCTGAGGAGAGAGAGACCTGCCCCCCACTCCTCTGCTTGGCGAAGCGTTTGACAGTATGAGAGTTGGAGTTAGAGGAGCGTAGGGCTCTAGCAGTGGAGTATTTAGGGAGGGTAATTTGGAGATAACATGGTACCAGCAGAGGGCCTTGAATTTGATCCTTGCAGCCACTGAGAGCCAGTGTAGGGATTTTAGGGCTGGAGCGATACGGTCCCTGGGCTTGAGGTTAAGGGTAAGTCTTGCAGCCCTATTCTGGATTAGCTGGAGGGGGCAAAGGGAGGAAAGAGGGAGATTGAGAAAGAGGCTGTTGCAGTAGTCCAGCCTGGAGAGGACCAGAGCTCATGAGACATTGAGCTTCTGGGGAAAGGTGAGAAAATGAAGAATGCCTCTGAGGAGGTGGAGCTGGAAGAGGGACTTCTTGGTAAGGTCCATGTTGTGAGGGGTGAAGGAGAGCGGAGTCGCAGATGCCCTCAAGGTTTTTGGCCTCACTGATGGTGGGGGTAGAGGGCCCAATTAGGGGTGGGGTAGAGGTCCCAAAGAGGGTGGCCAGAGGGTAGGAGGAAAAGAGGGCGCGGGTGTCCCGATGAGGAGGATCTCTGTCTTACTGGCATTGAGATAAAGATCATTCGCTGCACACAATGCCTGAATGGCGGACAGGCAGTCTGGGATGAGAGAGGAGGATGAGGGGGAAGTAGGGGGAAGTTTGTAGGAAATCTGTGTGTCATTGGCATAACACTGGAAATGAGAAAAGAAGGAGGGGGTCAGGTGAGCAAGAGGGGTGAGGTAGATATTAAAGATCCATGGTGATAGGATAGAGCCTTGTGGGTTGCCACAGGTAGAGATGGTGGTGGTGGAGGAGAAAGGGCCCACTTGCAGCTGGCAAGGGCAGTTAGTGAGGAAAGAGGTCAGCCAATCCATAGCCCAGTCAGTGATGCCGTGGGTGTCACAGAGTCATTTTATGAGGATGGAATAGTTGACCGTGTCAAAGGGAGTGGAGAAATCAAGGAGAATGAGAACAGCAGGAGAGTTGGAGTCGAGAATTGCTAACATGGTTTCACAGTCATTCAGGAGAGCAGTTTCCGTGCCTCTGGATGCCCGGAATCCAGATTGATGGTCATGAAGGCAACCAACAAGATCCGTTTGGATGGTCAGTTGGGGGAGGAGAAACTTCTCCAAGAGTTTACCCAGGAAGAGGGTAGTAGAGATAGGGCGATAGTTAGCCGAACAGGAAGGGTGAGCAGACGGCTTTTTTAAGAGAGGGTGCACAAGGGAGTGCTTGAAGGATAGAGGGAAAGAGCCAGTGGAGAAGGAGTTATCACACAGATCAGCAAGAGCCGGGGCGAGAGAGGAGATGTTGTCCTTAATGGTTCTGGAGGAGCAGGGGCACCTGTTTGGAGGAGTCCTTCATAGAGCGGACCACTTTAGAGACCTCATCTGGTGCTATGGGCAGGAGGGAGGAGAGTGAGGGGGGTGGAAGGAGGAAGCCAAGGGAGGCTGGGGAGCAGGTATGGGAGAGGAGATGGGGCAGAGGAGAGTGAGGACAGGATGTCCTGAGTTTTGGATGTAAAGTGGGAGGCTAAGGCAGTGCACAGAGCCTGGGATGGAAGGAGAGAGGTGGAGACTGCAAGTGGATTGGTGAGTTCCTTGCAGATTTTGAAAGGTTTGGCCGTGTTGTTAGTGGCTCCAGAGATGCAAGCTTGGATGTGGGCCCGCTTCTTGGAGCAGACAGGGAAGCGATATAGCCTTTGGAGCAGGTGGCATGCCAGTTTGTCAGAAATTAAGCCCACGGTCTGCCACTTCCGTTCAGCAACTCTGCACTTGTGTTTCAGAGACAATAGATCGGAGTGGTACCCGCTGTTGTTCTTGGGGCAGGTGTTAGGCAGATCCTCATGGCAGGGACAAGGATGTCATGGGTGTTAGAGATGGCAAGGTGCAGGTTAGCAAGGAGAGAGTCAGAGGGAGAGTCAGGAGCGGGAGTGCAAGGGGGGATGAAAGTGAAGGCAAAAGCAGCAACTGACACTCGTTTCATCGGTCGAATGATGGTGAAGGAGTCTGGCAGTGCAGGGGGTGGCTCGGATAGAGGGCCAAGGGGCCCAAGGTGGGAGGAAAGGAGAGAGTGTTCAGACCAGGAAAGGGCATGGTGACCGTATTAGAGATAGGGATGTCACCAGATATGAGGGCATCCAGAGTGTGGCCGGCAGAGTAAGTCAGGCCTAAAGGAAGAATAGTGAGAAAGAGGGAGTCACAGAGGACCCAGAACTGAGAGGTGGATGTTTCAAGTGGGTTGAGGTGGGTGTTGAAGTCACCAAGGAGGAGGAGTTTGGAAGAAGAGGTTAAAAGGGATGAGGCAAGGTCTTCCCATTCAAATAGGAAGAGAGAGATAGGGGCAGGTGGTCTGAAGATAGTGGTGAGGGTGAGAGAGAGAGTAGTCAAGACCTCAAGCCTACAGACAAGGCATTCAAAAGAGGAGTAGGATTGAGTAGGAATGATGGAAGCAGGGACTCACTCATGGAAGATCAAGGCAACCCCACCTCCAGGCCTGTTGGGCTTGGGTTTGGAAAGGATTTGTTATCCCTCAGGTAGGAGAGTGTCAAAAGCAGTGACAGAGCTGGCATTCAACCACATCTCGGTAACAATGAGGACGTTCGGGTGAAAGTCTTTGAGAAGGAGACAGATGTAAGAGGAGTGTTTGTCAGCAGAGCGAGCATTCAGAGTAGCTAAGTGAAGCTGGTTACCACCTTTGAAGGTTTTCCAAGGGGGTGTACTCGGGCGTGGTACTCCCATCGATGGTGGGGAAGAAGTGAGGGGAGAGGAAGCAGGTGTGGCAGGAGAAGGGAAGATGTTTATGAGAGAAGGCAGGCGCTGGTCGAGAAGGAGAAGAGTAGGTTGAGAACCTTGGGCTATGATAGTGCCATTGTGATAGACATTAATGATACACCTAGAGGTTATGAAGTATGCAAGAAGTACTTCCCACGTAGTGGCAGCATTAATGGGTGAGGAGGTGAAAGAGTGGAGACCAGATGGGGGGGGTCCATAGGTCAGGAAAGCGGACAGTGAAGAGTATGTCTGTGATAGTCTGGAAGTGGCATTGACGTAAGTGTCAGCGATAGGTAAGCCTGGGTTGGAGTCCAGGAGAGCTTTTCTCAGCTTTTTACTTCCAGACTTCATGAGAGAGGTAGGATAGATGATAGAATAGCAGTTGGGATCGATAGGAGAGATGGAGAGTGCCATGGGAGTAGAGGGGGAGAGAGAGATAAGCCGGGGCACTGCACAGTGCACAGGAACTCACCAAGTGGCTTAGCAGCCAGGCAGGCGCAGAGGAGGAGGTGTGCAAAGGAAGACAATCAGTGCACAGATTAAAAAGCACTCCTAGACTCGAACTTGCCAAAAGCACTAAATACAGCACAAAATGGAGAATGCAGCGATCTAAAAAGCACACCTATATTCGAAGTTGCCAAAAAGCACTAATACAGCACAACATGGGAGATGCAGTGATTTAAAAAGCACACCTAGATTTGTAGTTGCCAAAAAGCATGAATACAGCACAACATGGGGGATGCAGCGATTTGAAATTAAAAAGCACACCTAGAGTCGAAGTTGCCAAAAAACACTAACTACAGCACAAAAATGGAGGGCGCACAGATGTAAAAGCACACCTAGGTTCGAATTTCCCCAAAAGGCAGAAATACAGCACAAGAATGTTGGGTGCACAGGTGTAGTGTAAGCTTAAAGAGCAGTTTAAGGAAGGCACTAGCAAGTAGTAGGAAACAAGCAGTGAGTGAGTTTAGGCAGGTACACATAATAGCTGCTCAACAAGAACTAGATTGCAGTTATGCTAGAAGGAAATGGAGACAAAGATCCATGGTAACCAGTGGGAGGGTTGTAGGCCAGTTACGGGGGGCTTACCGGTATAAAGTAGAAACAGATAGCCCATGATCAAGTACTGCAAGTTTGGTCGGCAACATGGACCGGGGGTCGGTTGCTGGATTGGCGGCATGGAGGGGGGCTCCTTCCCACTCTGGACAGGTCCAGACAGGGGCCTAAGGTGTGGGCCTTGGCTGGGGCCGGCTCCCGGATTGGGCAGATGGAAGAGATGAGCCCCAATCAGGAGCAGGAGGTTGGCCAGCAATGAGGTCCACCTCCGATGCTGATGGCAGCGGCCATCTTGCAGAGTGTTTGGGTCCCAGCAATTCTTCAACTCCACTGGGCTATGCACAGGTTGGGCCCCTGCGTGAAACATGCCCGACATGGGCTATAACCCAGAGTGTAGTGGGGTGCAGCCCTTCGGTAGCGCACTGCAGATGCAATGCAAGATGTAGAAAAATCATACTCACAGTGCACACAGCCCGCAAATGGGGGGGCCAAAGCTGCTCCTCACCTTCTTGTTGAAATTCCACAAAAACAGCTGGATCCTCGTGGTCTCGAGTGAGCGACCACCTGCAAGAGGAAAGGGATGGAGAAGGAGAAGACCCTTTTGGCACACTAACCCTCATTACCTGCTCCCTCCAAGGTGCAAAAAACAGATCCCTACCCTCACACACCTACTGTTGTGTCTGTCTCTGCAAGAAAAAGGGCTGTGATTTTGACAATATTCTTTTACTGTTCTTTTACTGTTGTAATGGTCCGATATTTATTTACCCCATTTTACCAATTGCCTGTTGTTTTGGATTATCACAAGAGTGGTAAAAATGCAATTTTGGAGTCGATTTCTGCATTACAGCTCCCATGGGCTGGATGGGCAGCAACCTGTTTCAGCAACAGTACCCAAAGCCAACATGCGTATGCTGGTAAATGTGTGTGAATGTGCAGTATCTTGAAATGTGCCATGTACACAGCACCAGTATGCTGCAGGGTTGGTGGTGGTTTGCCACTGGTGGATCTCTGTCTCAGTCTGCGGCATTGGGATTTATGCCCCTAGTGGCAAGGGAACGTGGCATGGTTTCACCCCAGTTTGATAAGTAGGAAAGATTATAGGGGGGAGCACGCTCAACTTTGTTATATCGGTGAAAAACAAAATGATAAATCTGAACCTGTCAATTATCGGAGCCAAAAAGTGTCAGAAAACACTATTTATAGAATTATAGATGGATGACTATGAACTATGGGGATATATTGTATCCATTGTGTTCAGGGTGACATCTGATGTATGATGAGAGCAAAGCTTGAGCTGTCAATGATGTCCATGGGACACCAAGGTCGAATACATCAGTTGCCAGCTACCTTTTCTAAAATATTATGTTGTGTATGGCCCCCATGCATCCTTTTTCCACCATCTGCACTGTCCTTCATGGACCAGCATTGTGGGGGGTGAACAGTGGGGGAGCGTAGAGGCTATAAACAACATAAAAAGGGGGCTTCTTTATGAGTTAGGCCAGAACGATGCTGGGGGTTCCGCGGACTCGGTGAGCCCAACACCCTCCCCAGAACAAATGGAGGGCTCAGTCAACTGCAAGTACAAACTGCGGTTTATTGCAAATAAAACCAACAGTGATCAATGCAAGAACATCAGAAGATTCTAGTACGTCTCGAAATTACAATGCGTACTCCCCAGTTTTGTTGTGATATTACATCACCTCCTGGGCCCTTCCTCCAAAAATCTATCAGTGTGAGAGACTGGGTATTGAGCACTCTATACGATCTCCTATACGTGTTATTCTACTGGCTCTTACATGTCAGGTGGCTGGCCTGTCGCATCCCAAAAGGACTATCTATTACATTGTTGCAGAATAGTGAGTTTACCATTGGTTCTTGCCCCTTACTGTCTACCCCTGGAATACTAAACTGTCATTGGTTATGCTATGATATGATATAATATGATATGGCATTATGGTTAGAGCTGATCCCCCCAGGCCTGGGCCTCAATCGAGTTCTCAGCTCGCTGTGCACCTCTTCAAGGCGATGTGAACGATTATGTGTCTATATCGTAACTTGTGTAAACTACCTTTGCCAATGAGAATATTGTTCTCTCATTGCAACACCTGTTGCAGTCTGCATCTGTCTTGGTGGGATCTGCTGCCCTTTCTCACTGTGAATGGCTGTACATTGTCTCATCTGGCTGCATCACGAGTTTAGAGACCACAAAATTGAGCTCTGCAGCTCACAATTATAAGTATTTATTCAGTTTCTCTGCAGCTGGTCCTTTGTCGTCTGTGGATTGGAATGTGTCTTCATATCTCTAGCCTTGGCTGTGGGCCTGTCTCACGCATCTTGCTCTCTGTGCAGCCTGAGTCAGCTCGATCTGTCTCATATTCAGTGGCTTGAGGCCTGCTGTAATTTTCCAAACCCTTATCATGTGGTTTCTACATTGTCCATGTTATGCTACGTTCCCTATGGCTTAGTTATATGTGGTTCGATCATGTTCCATATGCACTCCTGTATGTCCACACAACTATTGGCTTGAAGCATCAGCAAGCTTGCTCTGGATCTCTTGTGCTTTGCAGTTCTGCGTTACTGCATTTGGCTAATGACAAAAATAATAAAAAGCAATGACATTATGTACATGTATCTGTCCTCTAGATATAGGACTGAATTCTCACGTTCTTCATATATTCGAGTTTGTGTTTGTGTGGTGCAGTGCGGACTGCACATGTACTTCATGTCTAACACTGATTTGTCGTGGTGTCACTAATGACGTCAGCATCTTAGCTTCTTGGTGCTTACTCTAGGGAGTCCATAAGGGTATTTCCATCCACGATCTCTGTTTCTTCTCCTATACCTCTGAAGATGTGTACAGGATTCGGTCTGTATGGTTGGCTGAGGGGATACCTTTCGGTGTACTTGTAAATCATTGGTGCACTTGGGATTCGTCTGAAATAAGATGGGTGGCTGCAGCATTTCTGGCCTTTTGCCTCGTCATGAAATTAGGATGGCATAAGGGTGGTCTCGGGACCCCTGAGACCCACTCTTCAGCCGAAATTTGGCAATGCAGTTAAAGTGACAGGAAATATGTTCCGGACCCTTTTTCCTGCACCTGCAAGGTCTTAATACGGTCCTCCCTGGCCTCTCACCCCACAGCAACACAAAATTAAAAAAAAGAATAGCTGGCAAAGAAAATCCTGCATCCTCCTGCTATAATGTACTAGCATTCCATAATCCTCTACTATGACCTCTGAACAGAAGAATACAGCCTTCAGAGAGAGAAAGAGCTGCTAATTGATTACAATGGAAGCCATACACAACACATTTCCCCCATCGACACAAAGTACTTAATTAGAAAAATCTATGAAAATATTCTTGATATCCAAGACCCCAGGCTCATAGAACATATTTGATTTTGGGGCAAATCTAGCTCAGGATCCTTCTCAAATTAGAACTCCTAGACTAGGGGCCTCATTACATGTTTGGCGATACTAGCAGTACTAATAAAGTCAAACTAAATTATATTTACCGCAAGTTTCAAGGCTAATTTAGGGTTTGGGTTACTCCCCATTCTGCAGTCCCATAACACTCCATTGGAATGTCATTGATACTGCAACTGACAATACCTCACAACCATTACCGCCATTGTCAGTAGTGGTGGCAGTATGTTCACTAACATGGAGGATATTTTTTGGATGCATGAGTGGCCAAACCCATAATCAGGCAGTGAAGTAAAAAGAGTGATTTACCGATATACTACTGCCTGTTTTTGCTGTTAACGCCACACGTATAATGGCAATAATGGCATCGCTCTGTCCGGTCCTGCAGGCTCTTGTCCGCGGAAGCTACTGAACCCCACAGTCCCCCAGGAAAGTGTGGTCAATAACTGACTATTAAAACAGCTGAAAACCCTACTGCACCAGGGGAATGGGGAAGTGGCAAAAATAAATAAAGAACACAGATTCAGGTCTTCTGTATGGCACCAATCTATAGAAAAGTCGAACAAAGGACACATTATAATCATTTACCTACTTCTTAGTTTCTCCCTCCAACCGCTAGTTACAAATTATACCTGCTATCCTCTGCGTTGAGCTTAGAGGATCTAAAATAATTTTATAACCATGTTGAAGGAGTTTGACTTGAATTGAAGATTATTTGAAAAAAGCTGCTTCAGAAATGTATTCTCATTTCAATTGGTTACTGCTTGGGAAGACTGTTAAAAATTACATTGGATACTTCCTGAGGCCAGTCTTTCCTCTATCATGACCTTAGTGATGGTCTTTATTGTTCATCCATCAGAAATGTTAACTGAATAGTTTAGTGAACTCAGATGTAGCTTTATTCATATTGAAATCTGAAGAAATTAAGTTATGTTACTTGTGCGTATTGTTGTCAGAAGTTATGCTCCTTGAACAGCTCTCTCACTCGAACATATAACTGAACACTTCTAACAGAAAGGAGTTTAACTAGCGCTGGTTCTTCGTTCTACGCAAACGCGACGCTTTATTACACTGAATTTGCAAGAAGATTATAGCATCCCCCGTGCCGCCTCCACGCATGCACGCTTAGAGTTGGTCGGAATCTCAAGTCAGGAAAGCCATCAAATTTGAATTTGACTCTCAGCGCCTCTTTTGAGCATGCGCGATTGACATTTGTCAGTATCGTTAGCGAGGCAGTCATCAAGTTTTTTGAATAACGGCTTTCTTATCACACATGAGCATTCAACATTTCAAATGATATCATTGCTTCTAACTCCTCAGGATTTTACTCCGGACATGAGATGAAGCACTGGAGCGACGCTCCTTTGCTCAAAGCAATTAACTACTTGAAAGCTGAACTTCAGCAGTCTACCGCACATTTGCATGCAGTCTTACGTGCTCAGAAGTACGTCAATCCATGCAAACTCTTATTCTTCTAACAGAGTTTACTTTAAGAGTAGAACTTTAGTTGAAACCTAACTAAATACCTAAAAACTTTGAATTAAAGAATATTATGACAGTCACTGAAATCCTTTCCTTTGCCTCTTCACTGCAGTTAATAAAAAATGGTGCACTCCCACCAAGTCCCAGAAGGATAGCTCAGCGGCAGCGTGCTCGACTTGGAAACAAGACAACACGGAGCAACACAGGTTCGATCCCCGGGTCCACGCTTAGAAACCTCTGGGTATTAAGCGCGTTATAAATAACCTGTCATATCATATCACCAACTAAAAACAGCTTGTCTTGTCCCACGCAGGTTCCAGTATTGTGAATCTTCTTTCTTAGGCTCGTTAATCAGATACTTTACCACTAGGCCCTAAAAACACTGGAGCTTTCATAAAACATGACGTTCCTGTTCTTCATTGGACAATGAAAGGCAGTTTAGAATGTTTACTAGAACAATAGAAGGATCTCTGCACCAATCAGCGTCCAACTCCTTCTCCACCACGATGAATTGGTAAACTTTCATTCTGAAGCACACTTGTTAAGGCCCAAACCAACTTGTTCCCTTTTAACCAAAATTACAATTGTAAAGCATATAACAATTAGATCCATACTTGAAGAACTAACTAATGACCTGACCTAGACCTGACACGCTTTTCCTGGTGATTGGTTAATGTTGCAGCCATCTTTGATATGCCCTTTTCCCTAGACATTCAGCAGGAATAAAAATAGGAAAGATTTCTTTTTCAGTGCCTCTCCTGAGAAATTCAGCCATTACAAATTACTTCCATACAATAAGAAACTGTTTCACTTTCACAGTTGCGCTTATAAAACTCTGAAGCTCTAATTGGTTTCTTCCTAGATAGGTAAACCAAAATGTAAGTATGCTGTTTAGTAATCCCCACTTTCTAGTGACTGGTGAAGGCTTATAAATCACAATGACTGCTATAGTGTTATGTGGATAGGTTTCAATCTCCGTGACTGCCTAGAAGTGCCAGATCGTCCGGAATGGGCAATGGGGCAGTGCCCCACTACCCATTACGGGGGCTTTCTGATTGAAAATAGCAGAGTGAGTCTCTCAACCAGCCTAAAAATGTAGCTTTGACCAATGGCAAATGAGGCATAACCTGCCTATATTTCATGGTTAGTGATTCTGGGGTGCAAGCAGCGCCGTGGGGTGCAAGCAGCACACCTTAGAGCCTAGATGTAGGAGTTACAAGTGCATGATTGGCCCACGTTTAACAAGTGCACCAATCAAAAATGTCCCTAAAGAGCTATGCTTTAAAATTTAAAAAAGTGTGGTGATGAGTCATGTATGATAACAATTTACATTTAAGAGCCCTGTCTAATGATTCTATGAAGGGACAAGAAAAGACCTGTTTGATAAATGAAAAAGAGTGCATGGAACAAAAAACTATACAGAGGAGAAAGTGCATGAGCCTTATGCAACGATACAAAAGTGCCCTTTTTAATGTTATGTTATGTTGTGTTGACTTATACCATACACCGCTACCACCACGGAGGCGGTCTCCAGGCACTCTCAAGGCTCTGCAGGAAAGTGGACTGAGTGGATAGGATAAGTCCAGAACCCGGATACGCTGGCATTGTTGTGTGTTTGGGTTGCACGTGGGTTGATTGTGGGCACTGGCTTGTTGTATCCATAAGGGTGAGGCCCAATGCATGTGTTATTTTGGGATGTGAATGTCTGGCTATGCTGGGTGTGTGTGTGTGTGTTTTGTGGGTAGATTGTCTGGTGTTTAAGGATGTGGTTGTGCGCAC
This sequence comes from Ambystoma mexicanum, assembly GCF_040938575.1. Classification (NCBI taxonomy): domain Eukaryota; kingdom Metazoa; phylum Chordata; class Amphibia; order Caudata; family Ambystomatidae; genus Ambystoma; species Ambystoma mexicanum. The sequence continues at coordinate 588,168,301 of NC_090931.1, read as the reverse complement.
CGGTGTTGTATCCATAAAGGTAAGTCCCAGTTCCTGGGGTTATTTGTTTTATGCAAGTGTTACTTATGTTGGGTGTTTGTGTTTAGTTTGGCTAGCCCAAAGGGCGTGTATAGTAGTTGGGGGTTTGATGGAGGGGAGCAGAAGCGGGGTGGTCAGTACAATGGGAACTCCCAAAGTTCTTTTAGGTGGCTAATCTTCCCAATTCTTTCTAAATGTGAGACATGGCTAATCTTCATACCTCCATCTAGTAAAACGCATGGCTCGTCTTCACAATTCTATCTAATGTGGTACATGGCTCGTCTTCACAATTCTATCTAATGTGGTACATGGCTAGTCTTCACAATTCTAGCTAATGTGAAGCATGGCTAGTCTTCACAATTCTATTTAAAAGTGATGCATAGCTAATCTTCACGGATCTATCTAAGTGTGACGCCTGTCTAATGAACGCAAATCTTTCGAAATATGACGCATTGTTAATGTTCACAGATCTATCTAGTGATACCCCTGGCTAGTCTTCACCATTGTATCTAGTGATACGCCTGGCTAGTCTTCACCATTGTATCTAGTGATACGCCTGGCTAGTCTTCACCATTCTATCTAATGTGACTCACGACTAATCTTCACAATTCTATCTTAGTGTGACGCATGGCTAATGGAAAAGGGCCATGTAGCAGCCTAGTGACTGATAGAGTAGATCATTGCATATTCATGTTTAATGATAAAAGGACATCTAAGAACTCTAAAAATAGCAGAGGGTGCATTTTTAATAATAAAAAAGAAAACGCTCTACAGTGGTACAAAAAGTGTGCGTTAGAACGTGTGAATTGATAAAGTGCAAGATAAGATCGAGGTCTACCTATAATGATAATAATGATATCAATAAGAGAGCCATGTGCAGGGACAATAATTAAAAGGTGGCCTACTGTATAGTGGCACTTTTAATAAAATTGCATTTTTAATACCCTCATCTTGTACGTACAATCTCCAGAAAATGATAACCCGGCGTGCAACGGAGGCCTGATTACCAACAAACTCCCCTGAAATCGAATGCCAGTTATTGATACAATAGAGCGAGAATGAACTCTTACTGGCTGAAGTACAATGAAGAGACGTGTTTGTGTGTACATTAATTTTAACTCCCTCTTTAAAGTTGAACAGTATCTGGAGGTGGCCCATGCTTGACAATGTCTGTCTGTCTGTCTGTTTTTCTGTCTGTCTGTCTGTCTATCTATCTATCTATCTCTCCATCCATAGGGCTGGCTATCTATCTATCTATCTATCTATCTATCTATCTATCTATCTATCTATCTATCTATCTATCTATCTATCTATCTTTCTATCTATCTATCTATCTATCTATCTATCTATCTATCTATCCATCCATAGGGCTATCTATCTATCTATCTATCTATCTATCTATCTATCTATCTATCTATCTATCTATCTATCTATCTATCTTTCTATCTATCTATCCATCCATAGGGCTATCTATCTATCTATCTATCTATCTATCTATCTATCTATCTATCTATCTATCTATCTATCTATCCATCCATAGGGCTATCTATCTATCTATCTATCTATCTATCTATCTATCTATCTATCTATCTATCTATCTATCTTTCTGTCTGTCTGTCTGTCTATCTATCTATCTATCTATCTATCTATCTATCTATCTATCTATCTATCTATCTATCTATATATCTATCCATCCATAGGGCTATCTATCTATCTATCTATCTATCTATCTATCTATCTATCTATCTATCTATCTATCTATCTATCTATCCATCCATCCATAGGGCTATCTATCTATCTATCTATCTATCTATCTATCTATCTATCTATCTATCTATCTATCTATGGCATTAGCTCCTGATTTAAACCTATCTTACTTTCACTGCCCCATTTGTGCCCCATTTTCTCACACTCGCTCACTGGTCACAGAGAAGGCTGGGGCAACACTTTGGGGATGATAATTATGATGTGGTAGGTTATATGGAATGCATAGGGAGTGCATCAGAGTAGCAGCCAGGTGCTAAAAAATCAGAATGTGATCAGGGATATAAGCATTAATTATTGGAAAAGGTTTTAGAAGCTTTCTCAAGTTCCTGTGGTCTGATGGTACTAGCATAATTGACCTAAAAACATTTGACCTTAAACATTTAGTCACATTTATTTGACCTTTTTTCGGTCAAATTTAATTAAATATATATATATATATATATATATATATATATATATATATATATGGGTATAGATTAGGTTGAGGGGAAGTGAGGGGTTTTCCGGGGGGTTTACCCTCGTATTTTAGATGAGAAAAAAGGTCAAATAATGTGATCAAATGTGATTAGGTCAAATGTTTTCGGTCCAATAGACCGAAACTGGTCTGATGCCATTCTAAGATCTAAGCAAGGGTTGATTCCAGACCCTGGAAGCCACGAATAAAAAGGCATGGTCTACCGTTCCAGTTTTCCAGATCTCGGGGTCAGGAGATGGTGGTGGCCAGTTACTGGAGATTACTTTTAGGAATATAATACTAAACTGGATCCCTGAAAAGCTGGACCCCGTGGCGGCTCAATGCCTAGAGAAGCATACAATGGTATGTCACGCGGGCAATTCACTGGCCAATGGGGCAACACTGGGGGAAATTAGGGTAATATGGAGTCACATCCGGCTGAGACGGAGCCATGCTGGTGGCAATGAGAGTGGCATGGCACAAAGCAGGGAACAGTTAGAGTAACACAGGCAAATAAGGGGGCAGTGTTATCAGACATCTGAAGTATCACAATACTTCATGTGCTCCACTATGGAATAGCTAATACATTCTACGGCTATTAAAAATCCAATATCACCAACAACTGATTAGACCAGAGCATGCTCACCAATTACTTAAGTGTTTTTGGGGAGGAAACCCCCCCATGTTCTGCCCCATGAATTGCTTTGGGGTCACGCCAAATGAGGAACATCATTTATGCGCCACCACCGTACAAATGAATAACAACCAGCCGCCATTTCTGCCATTGTTTCTAAAGTCTCATTTCTCGTGTGTCTCAGGTGGTAGAAGAGAAAACTGAACTGGTGGTCAGCGCTGGAATCAGCTACAACACATCTCTGTATGCGGACTTAAAGCTAAGCAACAAAAAAGACGCGGTAAGGAAAGGCCGGGCGCGCCATTATCTCCTTGTGAAACACTGTTTCTCAAATGTCATTGAGAAAGAGAGACGCACAGACATTCTGGCACAGTAATACGTCTGTGATTGACAGCACGTGGGTAATCAGCCACTCAGTTATTTTGTGACTATCTTGAGTGCGGGCCATAGTCCCTCGGGAAGCGCGAGTTCATTACGCAGTAACCCCAGAGACGGGGAGAGGAAAGGGGTCAGAGGGGCAAAGACTTATGATTGTCCCAGCGGGGCTGGAGGAGGCCGGGGCCCCCTAGCGGCCACGGACTCGGCACCCCTGGCACTCAGGGAGGATTTACAAAGCGTATTTCAATGGGATTGCACACTTCTAAAACGCTTTTGTAAATCAGGCCCAGGGGCTTTACTGGATGGTAATAGGCAAGAGAGCACATGGAAAGCCTTAACTTTCTACCTTAAAGGCTGCTCTGGTCGCTAAAGATGAAAGACTTTGCTTGTTCCTTTCACTTGGTCCCCTAGTTGTTGTCACCGGTAAGCCCCGCCCCACCATTGAAAGTGTTATAGCTTTTATTAGCTCAGCAAAATGTCTAGGGGGCTAATAGGGATTGTATTTATTTGAGAAGCAGCATGGGCACATTTTTGCAGCGGCCGTTATTATGTCAAAGAAAAGAACTACATAACAAGATGGCTGCCATGGATATGGTGACGGGAACTACACAAATGCCCTTCTGCATTTTCATGGCCACCGATCATAAGGCGAGATGCTGGCAAGATTGTCTCGCGGGGCAGGCAGAGAGGTAAGTGGACATGAGGAGTGGTGGATGGAGGCGGTTGCAGGGAGCTGCAGAGACGACCAGCTGGTGCTCAACACAGCTGATCCAAGGGATCGGAAAACCTGCCCTCAGTGGAGGGGCCCACTTTCCGAGCACTCTAATGGGCTGTCCCCCCCCACCGTACTGATTTCTAATATGGGGTTAATGTGGACACATGCTTCTTCCAGAAATGTATTTCTTTGATTGAGCTGGTAGCACGATAAAGCAAACCACAAAATCCTGCTTGCAAGAGTTCAACACGAAAGGTATCTGTCTACTATTGACCAGTTGTGTAGTTGACATCACGAACTGAAAAATAGCCTCTTAACACTCTCAGCTGGAGTGAGGAAGTTAATAAGGAAGTGAGTGAGTGAAGGAGGCCTTAGTGAGGGAATGAAGGAGTTAGTGTCTCAGTCATTAGAGAATGGAGAGAGGAGGGGAATGAGTAAATCTGAGTGGATCATTGCATGAATGAGTAAAGGAGTGTGTTAATGAGTGCGCTCACTTAATTCTCTGCAAAGCAAAGTATTCTTAGTTGCTCTTCTTCATAGTTGAGACATGGAGTAGGACCGGATGCCTGGAAACACCAATGGCTTGTAGGGTGGTGTAGCTTAAAGGGTCTGTCCCATATCCATTTTGTAGCATCACCCGTGATCTTGTGACTGCAAGACACGGCGGCAAGCAAAGCAGTGGTCAGCGGACCAGCATTAATGTGAGCGTGTGTAGCACGCGAATAAAGCAGTTTGGAGTTGATCCGTACTATGTGTGAACGTGTCTCAATGCGGCAGGCGCAGCCAGGCCCACGCGCGCACTCCACACAGTTCTTCAGAGCACATTTTCTCTGAACACGGAATAAAACCTGGCCCAGACAAGATCCGAGCCTTTACAGAAGCCCCTCGCCCTATGAGCACTGCACAGTTAAGATCCTTCCTGGGCCTGGTGAGTTAATGAACTCGTTACCTGCCAGATTTTGCCACCACAAGTGCACCTCTATGTTCCCTCACGAAGCAAGACCATCCCTTCGAATGGGGTCTAGAACAGCAGGAGGCCTTCGAAAGATCTGTAGAGACATTGCCGCAGCCGTCTGCATGTCCTATTTCGACCCCAACATACACACCGAAGTGACTATAGATGCAAGCCCCGTACGTCTCGGAGCAGTTCTTGCTCAACATTCAGAGAGTGACCATGCACAAAGGAAAATAGTGTTGTACGCCAGCAAAAGCCTCACAGAGACAGAACAACCATACTCACAAGCTGAAAAAGAGGCCCTGGCAGTTGTCTGGTCATGTGGGCATTTCCATCTGTTCTTATATGGACAACCTTCACAATCATTACAGACCACCAGGCCCTTGTCACCATTTATGGAAAACTAAATGCCCAAATGCCACCCAGGATAGCGAGATGGGGACTTCACCTACAAGAATACAAATATGTCATCGTCCACAAGCCTGGTAAAGACGAAAGCCCAGTGGATTTTAACGCTCACCACCCACTCGTTTGGCCCCTCTGCTTGCTCGAGGCTGCCCCAGGAAAATCAACCCTCTGAGGGGACGCAGAGGAACATGAGGTGAGGAGAAGAGATGATCAACCAAAAGACAAAATGAAAGCATACGCAGACCAGAAGAACCAGGCTTAAGAGTCCACCCTAAGTGTAGGAGACCACGTTCTGGTACGGCAGACCCAGTCCCACAAGGACACCCCACCATTTGACTCCCTACCCCTGACCATCACCCACATGAAAGGGTCCATGGTGACAGCTGAGAGAGCCAAGTGCACAGTGACAAGGAACAGCTCACAATTCAGAAACGTATACGTCGACAGGCCTCAGGTCGTTCAGACATGGAGCGAAGATGATGTCTGCGAGAGGGAGACATCAGGATACTCCGGGGACAAAGATGAATCGAACGAAGATGAGCAAAGCCCCTATGAGGGAACACCGGGTGATGAAGGTACGTCACCCCAAGCCAAGAGCATACCATGCCGCACCATTCGGAAGCCAAGATGATGGATCGAAGAAATGGGGTAGGATGATGTTATTTAGGGGGAGGTTTAGCGTCGTATGTGATCATGTGACTGCAAGGCATGGTGGCACACGAAGCAGTCGTCAGCTGACCGGCATTGATGTGAGCGCATGGAATGCACAAATAAAGCAGTTTGGCGTTAACCCGTACTGTGTGTGGACGTGTCTCTATGCGGCAGGCATAGCCAAGGCCACGCGCGCACTCCACACGTCTGTGGAGACATTACATATTTATTAATTTATTTAATTTATACATGCTTCACACATAAACACACCTTACCTTCAGGGCACGGCGAAAGTGGGCAATAATGACACATGTTGGCTGAGCCATATAAACAAAGCTTCTGATTCGGCACATACTTTGCCTGCGGTAATTCGAGTTTGCAGATTTCTTCTGAAAAGATGGATCAAGAGGTTACACAAATATCTGCGCCAGGGCTTCAGATTAGAATTTGACATCAAATTATTAAACTTCCTAATTGGGAAAGTTGGGAGTGAAAGAAGAAAGTAAAACAGGTATTTGTCATTCATGGGTGCTGCCATTTTAGGCAAGTACAAATATATTGTTTACTTTTGTACTATTTTATTGTTTTCATTGCTTATTAGACTGGCCTGTGTGCTCACTTGAACAATGCATCAGTTGAACTGCACGATTACCCATTATGAAGCCCTCCAGATGTTTTGGACTTCAGCTCCCATGATCCCTAACCACGATAGCTAGTGGTGAAGGATCATGGGAGTTGTAGTCTATTGTATTCTTGTACGTTATTCATTGTTCCTGTAGTCCCTGCTTGCCCCGCATGATTCACACGCTAGTACTTCATTTTCATGGCATCCTATACTGCCTTCTCAATTCCATAATGCTTTGCATGGACTTGAGGGTGATAAATGCCAATATTGTCGTCGACCGCCACCCCTTTCCGAATATTGGAGAGCTACAACACAAAAGAGTGAGTCAGCCAGCATCTTTCCACACTTGAACTCAGGAGCGCATGCCATTAAGTTGAAGTGCTACAATATTGGACACCCCATTCAAGATGCCCACAGCCTAACACTGATGCCTGTTGGGGGGCTATCATTGCTACCTCTGTGATGCCTGTGAGCCCCCAAACCCTCCCCCAGACTCAGGCAGCAGACGTCCGTTGTGTTCGGGCTCCCCGGTCGCACTTTCGCGGCTGGGCGCGCCCTCTTTATTTATACGGCATGCGGCAGAGTGCAACGTCACTCCACCGCGTGCTACATCCCTTAAAGGGGCAGCACCACACTCCTCCTTTTTCATGAGGACAACAATTTCACTTTCTAAAAAAGACCCACACAGCACACAAACATAGTAACCAATATAACCATAACACATCACACAACGGTACCCCTTTAATTTAAGCCGCCCTGACTAACACGCCACGCAGGGTCGTTAAGGATACCTGTCCTAACATGTAGTCATTGAGGCGAACAGGTTTCCCTCGCCCTGTCCTCAGGGGGGTACCTCCTGCTCGCCTCCGGCATGGGAGATCCAACAGCAGTCGTCCCCTCGGCTGGAGACAGAGGGAAGGGTCCAGCACCCCCGCCCTCATCGGGTACCTCCACATTGTCCTGGTCCTCGGGTATATCAGTTCTCGTTTCTCCCAGTCTCTTGAAAAAGCTCACGTTCCTTGTGAATGATGATCTGCCGTTGGAGGCTGTCACCATCAAGCCTTTTACTGCCCCGACGTCCAATGGCTCTGGCTCATAGGGCAGGGACAGCTTCCTGTGGGAGTGCCTGTTACGGATTAGCACCTCGTCCCCGGGCACCAGGTGTTGGGGCCGGAGGCCTCTTCTGACACTCTCCTGCACGGTCCCCAGCCGGCGATCCAGCTCCACTTGCTGGTCGTCAGTGACCCCTCGTTCCTTCTCCCCGACCTCTGGCAGCAGCTTGTACAGCGCTTCCGCTAGGGCCACTCCCGTGGATGTGTGTGGAGTGGACCGGTAGACCCGCAGAAATTGGTAGAGTGCTCTTCTTAGGCACCGGCCTTAGCCTTGTCCTATGCGGAATGTTTTGTTCAGAGTCTGCATCAGCCTTTCCGCCTCCCCATTAGCTCTTGGCCAGAGAGGGGTGATCTTCTGGTGTTGAACCCCATAACCATCAGCTCTGCTAATCGCTCACCCTGGAATGGCGCCCCATTGTCTGAGCATAGGGTATGAGGAAATCTGTGTGAGGCTAAGACCTTCTCCAGGGTCACCACGACATGCTCGAATGCCACCGAATCCACAAATTCAACCTCCGGATACCTGGAATATTCATCTACCACAACCGGGAAGTGTGTCCCCTGTGTGGTGGATCCAAAGTCAACATGTATCACCTCCCACGGGCACGTGCCTCTGGGCATCACCTCAATGGTGGGCTCTCATTGTGACTGGGAAGCCGCCTGGCATCAGACACACGCGGACACATGCTCATCCACCCGACGCTCCAGTTAGGGGAACCACACCTTGAGGCATAGTCGGGCCTTCGTTTTCGTGGCCCCTTGATGCCCCTGATGGGCCAGACTTATGACTTCCTGGATCTTGGCCTGAGGGACAACGATCAGGTCACCCCACAGCAGGAGACCAGTGGCAGAGAAAGATAGTTCCTGCCGCACCTTCCACAGCTGTTCGAGCACTGCTTTTGCTTCCTGCATGCGCCCCACCAAGGATTCGAGAACACCTTTAATGTCTTCAAATGCCGCCTGCTCGAGCGGACCCCACTGCCACGCTGACTCTTTTTTGGTGAGGCCCCTCAGGGGTTCTGACCTGGATGCCAAGTTCTTAAAGAAGCAGCTGCAGTAGGTCACCATCCCTAAGAAACTCCTCACCTCGGACCCGTTCTCCGGAGGGCAGGCGTCTTTAATGTCCTTCACCTTCCTGGTATCCGTGAACACGCCACCTTCCTTGAACATGAACCCAAAGAACTCAATGGTTGGCCTTAGAAATTTGCATTTCTCCCGATGGAGGGTCAGGCCCAGCGACTGCAGCCTGTCAGGCTGAGATTCTGATCTTGCTTCTGCGGAAGCTACTGAACCCCCGACAATCCACCTAAAATGTAGCACTCAGAGCTCTGGACTAATTACTGCTCAGTTTGCCACACTTCAAGGGGAAAGGGGGAAAGGGACAAATTAACAAACTCCAAGCTGGAAGCTATCGACTAGTGGTTTCTTCACCTGTAGTTGAAACATAAGCATATAAAAACACCTCAATTTCTCATTGAGTCACTGACCTTAAAATACTATATCCTTTACTAAAATGTTGTAAAGACCATAACTGGTACTTCTCTTCAAAATGCCCAGAGAAGGGATTTAGTAGAATAGACTTCCTTACTAGTTTCCATGAAACTCAATGATCATTCTGCCTTCTTTGTTAGGTCCTTGAATGCATTAGAAGTCTTTTCCTGTAACTTCTTATTCTTCTATTTACTTAAACAAAGTCGTAAAGTTTTCTATGAAGTAAAGGAAGTTCCAATGAAAACCAATTTTGTAGTTTCTCCTTTTTTTTTAATGTAAAGATAGTCTTTAAAAAATGAAGAGCTTGAAACTTCTGATGAAAAATTCACGTGGCGAAATTCACGCACAATCGCTAAAATCCAAGTCGCGAAAAAACATGCACACGCGCTATTAATTCAAGAGGCGGAAAACACACACACGCGCTAAAGTCCCACGTAGAAAAAACACGCACACGTGCTTTAGTTTCACGTAGCAATGTTCTCGTACATGCACAGTAGAATCCACGTAGCAATATACTTGCGCACCCGCGGTTAGTTCACGTAGCAATGTGTTCTTGCACACGCGCAGTAGAATCCAAGTAGCAATATACTTGCGCACGCACGGTTAATTCACCTAGCAATGTTCTCGCACACGCGCAGTAGAATCCACGTAGCAATATACTCGCGCACGCGCGGTTAATTCACGTAGCAATGTTCTCGCATGCGCGCAGTAGAATCCATGTAACAATATTCTCACGCAGACGTTAGTTGCATGTAGCTCAAAGTTCACGCTCGCGCTAACACACACACACGCTGAAGCTTATTAACGACTCAAACACGCGCTAGCTTTGAAAAGACACGTAGCTTATGAAAACATGCGTTTGCGCTTCAGTTTATGCGTTCGTAAGAAGATCGTGTTCGCGCTCTTGAACCTTTAAACACAATTTAACCTTTTTACAAAAAATTAGTAGACAGCGAGTTCAGAACTAAAGTTATCTTCCACTTTGAAATAATTTAAAGGCACTTATCTCTTGAAAGAGTCTTGAATAAGTTCTTCTCTCAGGAAAATGGAATTTTCGCACTCCTGTCCTGTGTCCCAAACAACTCCAAACTCAATTCCTGTTATTTTCTCAAAGACACCGCTCGACCGCTTGAAACCTGAAGCCCCTGATCAAGTTAAGCAGGAGCAGCTTAGCACACGTCCTCTCAGCTGGGCTACGACGATGAAAGACAGTTTAGAATGTTCACTGTCCTCTCTATAAACAATCACCAGCCAATCAGAACTTAGGCTCGGAGCTTCCATTTTGGCTTGGGGCATTTTCCATACTCTGCAATTAAGGTTAAGGCACATTGTATGTTTCAAAATAAAAACCCATCGTAACTCACCCAAACCCTTCCATACTAAATATGTGTCATACCTGACCCAATGTATGTGAAAATATGTCAATGTATGTAATGTCAATGTATGCAACACCTGACCAATATATGTATGTAACACCTGACCCAGGGTATATAAGGATATGTCAACCTGACAGTACCCCCCTCCTAAAGCCCAGTCCCTGGGCCACTTTTAAAAGGAAATTTCTTATGGAATCTTTCAACCAAACGAGGAGCATGCACATCACTTGCTTCTTCCCAAGTGCGCTCCTCCGGTCCAAAACCCTCCCAATCAATTAGATACTGCAACTTTCCTCTCACTCTTCTAGAATCCAAAATTCTCTTAACTGTTAATCTAGTTCCTTTAACCACAGGTTTTAACAAACTGACATGAAAGGTTGGATGAGTTTTCATATGTCTTGGTAACCTAAGACGAACTGGCACAGGATTTATCACCTTTTCAACAACAAACGGTCCTACAAAACGAGGAAAAAACTTATTTCTTCCTTTAATTCTCAAAAACCTGGTTGATAACCACACCAAATCTCCCTTACTATACTGAGGACTTGTCTTCCTTTTAAGATCAGCAAACCTTTTGTATTTTTGCTTACTTTCCACCAACACCCCTTTAGCCTTCTCCAAGTTTCTTTTCATAACTTCTAGTCTTTTTTCCACCTCAGGGTTTCCTGAATCACTATTTACCTCAATACTTACGAAACGAGGATGAAAACCTTGCCCTAAATAAAAAGGGGACATAGACGTGGAATCTTTACTACAGTTGTTATATGCAAATTCTGCAACCCACAACAAATCTGCTCACTCTTCACCTGCCTGCAGATAGCACCTCAAATACTTCTCCAACTCTTGATTTATCCTTTCCACCTGACCATTAGTTTCGGAATGGTAACCTGATGATAGACATACCTCAACTCCCAACCTCTTACAAAATGCCTTCCAAAATTTGGAAATAAATTGAGACCCTCTGTCCGAGATGACCTGACTGGGAATTCCATGTAGCCTAACAACTTCTTGCAAGAAACTGTGAGCTAAACTATTGGCGGTAACCTCTCCCTCCATCGGAACAAAATGTGCTTCTTTAGTGAGCAAATCAACTACAAGCAACACTGATGTACACCCTTTATCTTGCGGAAGATCCGTGATGAAATCCAAGGACACTGAGTACCAAGGACGCGGTGGAACAGGTAATGGGTCCAATAACCCAGAAGGCTTTCCGACTTGGTTCTTTGATCTTGCACAAACCTCACAGGTTTGAACAAAATTAAGAGTATCTTGTCGAATCTTATCCCACCAAAAATGTCTTCTGACCAACTCCAAAGTCTTTCGATACCCAGAAGGTCCTGCCAAAACAGATTTGTGATACTCCTTCAAAATCTTTTCTCTAAGTTCTACAGATGGTAAATAGAGTCTGTTATCAAGATAAGGCAAACTATCTTTAATCTTGCGAGCTGGATCCAAACGAGCCCAATTTTCTAGTTGCTTCTCAGTGAAGCATTCCCGTACCTTCTTGAAAATGTCACTCTCTTTTTCAATACCAGCAAGAACAAAATGTTCTGGAGCGATTAACGGAATTGGCTCACTGACCGACTTCACTTCACTTTCTGGAAACTGCCGTGACAAAGCATCTGCCTTTTTATTTTGATTTCCTGGCTTAGAAGTCACTACAAAATCATAATCTGCAAAAAATAATGACCACCTGAGTTGACGAAGCGTCAAAGTTCTTGCTGTCTTCAGAAAAAGTAAATTTCGATGGTCAGTTAATACCGTCACTGTGTGACGTGCTCCTTTAAGGAAATGTCGCCATTCCTCAAACGCAGCTTTAATAGCAAGAAGCTCTCGGTCTGAAATGGTGTAATTTTCCTCCGCTGGTGAAAACCTCTTAGAAAAATAGGCCACCGGATGTAATTGCCCTGTCACATTATGTCTCTGTGACAACACTGCTCCCATTGCCACATTGGAAGCATCCGCCTCAACAAAAAATGGTTTGGATGTATCTGGATGAATCAAGATCGGACTGGTAACAAATCTCTCCTTCAAAATCTGGAAAGCCTCATCAGCCTTAGCCTCCCAAATAAACGGAAATCCTTTCTTCAAAAGCCGAGTAATTGGAGCTACTAAACTGGAGAAGCCCTCAATGAATCTTCAGTAAAAATTTGCAAATCCCCAAAAACTCTGGATCTCTTTCACCTTAGTTGGAGTTGGCCAATCTCGAACCGCCTGCACCTTTTGGGGATTCATTTCCAAACCACTTGGGGTGATCACAAAACCTAAAAATTCAACTGAATCAGTATGGAACTGACTCTTCTCCAATTTAGCAAAAAGATTATTCTCTCTTAATTTCCTTAAGACCTGTTGAACATGAATTTTATGTTTCTGTAAAATTTTGAGAAAAAATCAAAATATCGTCAATATAAATGATAACAAAGATATCAAGATATTCCCTAAGAACCTCATCGATAAAAAATTGAAAAGCCGCTGGGGCATTGCAGAGACCAAAAGGCATCACTTGGTACTCATATAGTCCAAATCAGGTGTTAAATGCCGTTTTCCACTCATCTCCCTCTTGGACTCGTACAAGATGGTAAGCTCCACGTAAATCCAACTTTGAAAAAATGGTGGCACCTTGCATCTGATTTAACATTTCTGAGATGAGAGGGAGAGGATACCGATTTTTCACAGTCACTCTATTTACTGCCCTATAGTCTATACAAGTTCTAAGGGAACCATCTGATTTAGGCACAAAGAACAAGGGCGAAGCTGCCGGCGATTGAGAGTGCCGGATAAATCCCTTAGCCACATTTTCCTTTAAATGGCCTTTCATTCTGTCAGGCTGAGATTCTGGTCTTGCGTCTGCGGAAGCTGCTGAACCCCTGACAATCCACCTAAAATGTAGCACTCAGAGCTCTGGACTAATTACTGCTCAGTTTGCCACACTTCAAAAGGGGAAAGGGACAAATTAACAAACTCCAGGCTGGAAGCTATCGACTAGCTGGTTCTTCACCTGTAGTTGAAACATAAGCACATAAAAACAACTAAATTTCTCATCGAGTCACTGACCTTAAAATACTACATACTTTACTAAAAAGTTGTAAAGACCATACCTGGTACTTCTCTACAAAATGCCCAGAGAAGTGATTTAGTAGAATAGACTTCCTTACTAGTTTCCATGAAACTCAATGATCATTCTGCCTTCTTTGTTAGGTCCTTGAATGCATTAGAAGTATTTTCCTGTAACTTCTTACTCTTCTATTTACTTAAACAAAGTCTTAAAGTTTTCTATGAAGTAAAGGAAGTTCCAATGAAAACCAATTTTGTAGTTTTTTCTTTTTTTTTAATGTAAAGATAGTCTTTAAAAAATGAAGAGCTTGAAATTTGCGATGAAAAATTCCCGTCGCGAAATTCACGCACAAGCGCTAAAATCCAAGTCGCGAAAAAACACGCACACGCGCTATTAATCCAAGACGCGGAAAACATGCACACGCGCTAAAGTCCCACGCAGAAAAAACACACACACGTGCTTTAGTTTCACGTAGCAATGTTCTCGTACACGCGCAGTAGAATCCACGTAGCAAAATACTCACGCGGTTAGTTCACATAGCAATGTTCTATCACACGCGCAGTAGAATCCACGTAGCAATATACTCGCGCACCCGCGGTTAGTTCACGTAGCAATGTTCTCGCACACGCGCAGTAGAATCCACGTAGCAATATACTCACGCACGCGCGGTTAATTCACGTAGCAATGTTCTCGCACACGCGCAGTAGAATCCAGGTAACAATATTCTCACGCACACGGGTTAGTTCCACGTAGCTCAAAGTTCACGCTTGCGCTAAAACACACACGCGCTGAAGCTTATTAATGACTCGAACACGCGCTAGCTTTGAAAAGACACATAGCTTATGAAAACATGCGCTCGCGCTTCAGTTTATGCGTTCGTAAGAAGATCGTGTTCTCGCTCTTGAACCTTTAAACACAATTTAACCTTTTTATAAAAAATGAGTAGAAAGCGAGTTCAGAACTAAAGTAATCTTCCACTTTGAAATAATTTAAAGGCACTTATCTCTTGAAAGAGTCTTGAATAAGTTCTTCTCTCAGGAAAGTGGAATTTTCGCACTCCTGTCCTGTGTCCCAAACAACTCCAAACTCAATTCCTGTTATTTTTTCAAAGAAGCCGCTCGACCGCTTGAAACTTGAAGCCCCTGATCAAGTTAAGCAGGAGCAGCTTAGCACATGTCCTCTCAGCTGGGCTACGACGATGAAATGCAGTTTAGAATGTTCACTGTCCTCTCTATAAACAATCACCAGCCAATCAGAACTTAGGCTGAGAACTTCCATCTTGGCTTGGGGCATTTTCCATAGTCTGCAATTAAGGTTAATGCCAAATTGTCTGTTTCAAAATAAAAACCCATCATAACTCACCCAAACCCTTCCATACTAAATATGTGTCACACCTGACCCAATGTATGTGAAAATATGTCAATGTATGTAATGTCAATGTATGCAACACCTGACCAATGTATGTATGTAACACTTGACCCAGAGTATATAAGGATATGTCAAACTGACACAGCCTCTCAAAAATCTTGGCCAGCTTGAGTAGATGGTCTACCTCAGTTTTTGCAAATACGAGGATATCATCGCTGATATTCAATACACCATCAAGATCTGCCAAGGCGCCTCTGATCATGTTTTGGAATACTTTGGACGCCAATGACACCCCGAAACGGAGTCTTCAGTTCCTGTACAGGCCTCTGTGGGTCGTGAATGTTGTGATATATCTCGACTCGCGGTGTAGCACGACCTGATGGTATCCAGCCCTGAGATCGAGCTTCGAGAAAAATCGAGCCCCCTGCAGCTCAGTGATAATGTCATCAATGGTCGGTGTTAGGTGTCGCTCCCTCCGTATTGCCTTGTTGGGGAGCCTCATGTCAACGCAGATTCTCACTGAGTCGGGTTGTTTGGGCTTTCTTGCCACCACGATAGGGGACACCCATGGTGTGGGGCCTTCTACCTTCTCGATGATATCCAGGTTTACTAAATTGTCCAATTCCTTGTCCACTAGGTCTCTCAGCTGGAAGGGCACTCTGCAGTGTTTCAGAGCAATGGGCTGCACCGACTCATCTATGTGTAACCTCACTGGATTGCCAGCCATCAGTCCAATCCTCTGGAACAAATGAGAGTCCTTGTCTAGCAGGTCATGAATGTCCTCCCGGTACACAAATAAGCAAAGCTTACGATGCCCAGGGTCTCCGCCGCTGTGCAGCTCAGCAGCGTGTTGGTGCTGACCGGTGTCACATAGAACTGTGCAGTTATTCTCGACCCACATGCTCTACTTTGGCCACAAATGCCCCATCCAGGGGAATCAGCTGGGACCCTCCGAATGTAAATATGCAAGCTCTGGGGGTAGCCAGCTTTGGTGGGCTGTCCATGGCATTATAATGTCCTCGGACCATCACGTTGACAGACGCACCTGTATCCACCAACACAGGGATGGGAGATTTATTCACTGCAACGATGCATCGTGGTTGTCGCCTACTTCTTGACCTGAGGGCCTTCACACTCAACACGAAGAAGATGTTCTCCTCCTCTTCTTCCTCTTCCTCATCGAGCTGTGCGCCTTCCTCACCCTGATCGACCTGGGCAACATTGGGCGGGTGGGATTGCCGGTGGAAGCCAGACCGCACAGGGCCTCTGCGCCCCATCACTGGTAGAGATGCTTTGCATACTCATGCCTAGTGGTCGGCAAGGCCACATCGACCACAGGTCTTTCCAGCCGCTGGACACTCAGCAGGGTGGGGCAGGTCGTAACCACACCTCTGACACGCTTCTCTGGGCCTTCCACCCCTCTCGCGGAAGTTGCCACTAGGCCTCCCGGCACCTCTGCCGCTATGCCCCACCGCACATACCTCCTCTGCCTTCACAGGACGTGTGCCCGGATCCATCCTGGACGCACGTGCCTCTGGGACCACCTGGCAGCGACCCAGCTCTAGGATGCGAGCCAGGGTGGTCCCCAGTTCCCTCAGCACCTGTCTTCACAGCTTCCCAGATGAGCACGCCTGAATGAGCAGAGTCCTGATCATGTCGTCGGGGTCGCCCCATGCACAGGCCAGCGACAGACGCCTGAGACGGCCATAAAAAGTGTCTAGCGTCTCATCTTCCTTCTGCCAAGCAGACAACATCACAAACCGTTCATGGTCTGCATTACCTAAGGGAATGAAGTGATTGCGGAGAGCTATCTTTGCGGCATCGTAGGAGCCATCAGCAGGCTGGAGAGATTCAAATATTCCTTGCACAGCAGGCCCTGTGGCATACAACAGTGTCGCTGGGTGTCAACCCAACGCTTCCATCTGGGCCCCAGACTGGACGGAGGGCCCGAGACATCGAATTCAGGGATAGGTTGGAGCGCCACTGGGGGCCTCATTTGGGCCATGGCTTGAGGAGCAGGTTGGATGCCTGGTGGAATCACAGGTGGAGGCTGACCCTGCTGCAGTTGTTGGTCAACAGGCTGTACCCCGTCTTGATCGTTAGGCGCACTCATGGGTCGAGCGCACGAGCACCCCAGTTGAATGGAACAGGGGCCGCAACTCACCCAGCCAGAACAGGTCTCCCAACTTATGAGAAACACCAGTCCAAGATCCTGACCGTAAATCAGCAGCCTGTGGTGATGTCAGGGTAGGCAGCTGCCAGGATGCACATGATAGAGCCAAAGTAAAGCAGGATAGTCCAGAATTGAAGCCAAGGGGGCCTGGGACAGATGCAGATAAACAGCAGGCCTTCCCAGTGCCTCACCTTCACTCGGTCGAAAATTGCCCAAAAATAGAAAAGTCTTCAAAATGGCACATCAATGTGGGCAGAGATAGGTGTTTACTAATCATTTTTCCAAAAATTAGGCTTGGATTGGCTTTGTGGTCTTTACCGAAGCTCCACGAACATCCCAGGCCTAGGGATTAAATGGCCACCGCCGCGTGCTAGGCACCTGGCCCGAGGCTTAGAACGAGCTAGATCCGTCACTCGATCAATTTCAAAAATGGACTTAATCATCACTGCCGGTCCGGGCCGACATCCGGACTCGTCGCCACTGTTGGGGGGCTATCATTGCCGCCTCCACGATGCCCGTGAGCCCCCAAACCCTCCCACAGACTCAGGCAGCAGACGTCCGTTGTGTTCGGGCTCCCTGGTTGCACTGTCACGGCCGGGCACGCCCACTTTATTTATACGGCACGCGGCGGAGTGCAACATCACTCCGCCGCGTGCTACGTCCCTTAAAGGGGCAGCACCACAATGCCCAGAAGAACATTTTGAGCCACATGTATGTATTAATGATAATAAATCTACACACATGTATTTCCCCTTTCTCCACAATAAGTGTAACTGGTCTTGCAGCAGTGCGCCTTTATGCCCCTGGGCTTAGGTGCTTTAAAAATAAAAAAATAAAATAAAATAAATAGTCATGTACAGGTTCACCAGAAAGCTATTCGACCTGGCCTCTGAGGCTTCGGCCTTCCAAAGCCTATGAACAGGAACTTTACCAGAATTGGCAGCATCATGTTTTTTTCTGGGTGACATTTTAATACATTCTAAGACCATTGCTGGCCATACAGAACCGCTGGAGCGAGTCATGGCGATGCTACAGGGCCAGGGACTCACAGTAGAGGCTGAAAAATATCTATTGTATGTGGAATAAGTAGATTGCCTTGGACACAGCCTGGTGCAAGCAGAGGTTATACTGAAAGAGGCCCTGGTCAAAGGCATTGAGGCCTCCCGTGCCCTCCCAAAGAAAGGTCACAACTTGCCTTTTCTGGGGCTCTATGAATATTACTCTGAATTCCTCAAAGGATTCTCTGTTACAGTCAAAACCATGCAGAGGCTGCTTAGAAAAGGAACAACCTTCTTGTGGATCCTTGAACCACAAGAGGCATTTCTACACAATAGGACACCTATAGTGAACACTGCAATGCCTAAGCCGTTTGACACATCTATGCACCCCACGCTAATGATACAGCCAGAAGCATGGGACTTGGCGCGGTGCAAAACGGCAGGGAAGTAACCATAGCCTTCTCTTCTTGTTCCCTGAGGGATACGGAAAAATACTACTCTGAAATTGAGGAGGAAGCGTTGACTTGTGCTTGCGCCTCTTGCACTTCCATCCATTTTTATGGGAAGCGGAATACACCTTGAAAACTGATCGCAAACCCGTCTTGAAAGTGGGCAGGGCCACTCAAGGCTAACAGAATTCCGATGCATTAGCGAACACAAGGCGGGAGGCGGGAGAACCAACTTGATGGCCGATTGCATCTACAGGTACAGAGGGAGAAGCTGGGGCTAGAGGACCAATGTACAGGATACAGGAATACAACATAGTCCGAAACATCTGCAGGGCGACATAATGAGCACCCATTCACTAGAGGAATCAGTGTTTGACCTCATGGTCGCAGGTTCGAATCCCATGCAGATCCATTCAGCGCTTCTTTCTTCCGAGGTCGATTACAGGGGTACGTACCACTGAGTTGGGTAACAATAAACATGTTATTTGCCCCTACGTAGCCTTGGGGTGATAATGTGATCTATAAATAAAGCTGCTATGTTTTTTCTTTATTTGATCAAATGTGTATTTTTCTGCCACTCCAATCATTCTTTGTATCTGAAAATTCCCCTAAACGAAAAAAAAGCATTTCATCATGTAATCTGTCTTCACATCTGGGAGGGCCGAGCAGTGGAGGAGGCAGCTTTTAGCGGCAGAGAGTGTGCGCGGCTGCTTTGGAGGCAAAGGATTTTAAGGGGGACCAGGATGGCGTCCAATCCCCACCCCCCTGCCCCTCGAGCTACAGCACTGTAGTATAGGCCCGCTTTGTGGAAGGTGCTGCTCACGCCACAATGCAGCGTCATAATTGGTCAGAAGGATTCATATTTCTTACCCTCTATTTATATTTGCTAGGTGTCTTGGCCAGATATTAGGGAGTAAAACATTAAGGTACATCACGTCACTTATATGGAGCCCTCATCTGTTTGCAATCTCTCAGAGACTCGATGGCCAAAGAAGCTTCTGTCTTTGGAAGGCCTGTCTCTCAGGGTGTCTTGTAATCTGGAAATATACAGCACTTGGGCTCTGAGCTTCAGGGAAGCCCTGACTGTACGAATGGAGGCCGAGCAGCACTCATTGTTCTAATGGAACAGTTGGAAGGGAGAGTAGACACACATTTATTTGAGAGAGGGTTTATTGTGTTTTGATGTACTCTATAACTAATAAGGATAATGCCTGCATCTCAGTATCGGGCCACCTTCCCATCCTTTTCTGCTTTATCAGACACTGCCTGTTTCTACCCCAAGCTATCCCGACAGGCTGACCGTGTGATCCTACCTATTCCTGTTTCTACCCCAGGCTATCCCAAAAGGTTGACTGTGTGATCCTACCTATGCCTGTTTCTACCCCACGCTATGCCGACAGGTTGACCATGTGATCCCGACAGGTTGACCGTGTGATCCTATCTATGCCTGTATCTACCGCAGGATACCCCAACAGGTTGACCGCGTGATCCTACCTATGCCTGGTTCTAGCCCAGGCTATCACGACAGGTTGACTATGTGATCCTACCTATGCCTGTTTCTACCCCACGCTATGCCGACAGGTTGACCATGTGATCCCGACAGGTTGACCGTGTGATCCTATCTATGCCTGTATCTACCGCAGGATACCCCAACAGGTTGACCGCGTGATCCTACCTATGCCTGGTTCTAGCCCAGGCTATCACGACAGGTTGAGTATGTGATCCTACCTATGCCTGTTTCTACCCCACGCTATGCCGACAGGTTGACTGTGTGATCCTACCTACTCCTGTTGCTTTCACGGCAACCTTCCCGGTGTCACATCACGCCCCATAATGACCAGATTGTCTTTTTTCACTTCCAGGTATTCTAGAACTACAGGACATGGTAAATAATGACTCAATTGACAAGAAGTCATCTAATGCTGCAACTGTCCATCCCCACAATTACCAGCACTTTAAATGTCAACAACCCAGGAGTTGCTGGCCTGTTTCAGCATGGCCATTTCATTAATTGCACTATACATTTTCATGGAAATGTCTAATTTAATTTAAAGTAGATGTTATGCCTTATTCAATAGGGCCTGCTCCAGCCTATTACATTTCTCTTCAAATGGACTATACCCTTCAACTTATCTGCTGAATTGTTATTCCTTTTTTGCGCCTTTTTAATTTCTTTTGGTAGAGTGCCGGAGGTATTAATAGCTTTATAGACCCACAGTAAGAGTTGTACTGGGCATAATGCCCCCCCACCCTCTGTCCTGGTGAAATCCGTTTTACTGGTCAACAACGCCCGGTATGGCCCTCACTCCTGGCCAATATAGCTATATTATATAAATAAAAGTAATTTTTCAATATTTGTGAAAGTAAATGTTTTTTACTACAAATACATATGGTTCCTTCATTTTGGTTGCCCTCGCAGATCACGGTGATGCTGCTGAAGGACCGCACGTTTCTCACCCTTCCGCTCATCATCGGCAGCTCGGCCGGCGGCCTGCTCCTGCTAGCCCTCATTGTCATCATCATGTGGAAGGTGAGTGGTAAGGGGCTTATAAAAACTTGAAATGTTGATTCTTGTGTTGAGCGCTGGAAAGATGACTTAGATCTTGCTGCACGAGGAGCAAGCTGGAAAGATAACTTAGATCTTGTTGCATGAGGAGCAAGCTGGAGAGATAACTTAGACCTTGCTGCATGAGGAGCAAGCTGGAAAGAGATCTTGTTGCATGAAGAGCAAACTGGAAAGATAACTTATTTCTTGTTGCATGAAGAGAAAGCTGGAAAGATAACTCAGATCTTGTTGCATGAGGAGCAAGCTGGAAAGATAACTTAGATCTTGTTGCATGAGGAGCAACACAATCCCTGTATCACACTATCTCTAGAGGATGGGGCCTGAGAGTGGAAAGACTGCTTTCGAAGGCACCTGGCCATCTACTGGAATTATTGTTTTTTTGAAGGATAAAATGTTTCAGCTTATTTCTTGGAAAAATGCCTTTGGAGACAGTTATACTTATGTGTAGATTTTAAAAGAGGCCTTAGTCCTTTTCCTTTAATGAGAATGTACCGCAAGACCTTTGCACTTCCATGTTGATGTGTATGATTCTAATCAAAAATGCGCTTGTAGCAGGTAACAAGAGCTGGTGGTTGAAAGCATTTACCAATTATAGTTTGGTGTTGCATTCTAACAGTTTGGTGTTGCATTCTAACAGTAGGCTCATTGTGACTACTGCCTAGCTTTACAGGATGTTCACTATAGAGAGCATTTCGAAGTATACCAAAGTGCCAAATCATTTTAAGAGAGAGCATTTGAATCAGTTATGTATACAAAGTTGTGTTGAGTGGAGAGGCTCTACTCAATGGGTCCTGTTCATGAAGGATCTAGGCCACAGAGAGCAATTCCCACCTCACAAGTCCCTGATTCAAAATGGCGACCTACAAGGTGCAGAAGAGGGTGGTGGCAGGGACAAGGCCTTATAACATAGCCTCATTGGGTTCAGTCGCGTAACACATGCAGCCTCCAGCACAAGAACCCTGAGCTGTGCAGTGACTGCATCTTCAGACAATATATTACCAGAGCATCACACTATGGTCTCCTTTTTCTGAGTGACAGGCTTGCAAAATAACCTAGAACGAGTCCACAAATCCATAGCAGCCGTCCAACCTATTTTACTCCGACTTCATTTGCCTTCAACACAGTCTATTCTAGGGTATGCCACATATGGCCTCTAAGCGTGGCAGCCTCGAATGACTTTTCTGGAGTTTGCCCAATGGAAAAATGTATAATGTAATCTGGGCTCAAAAGCCACCATGATTTGACTAGGCTGCTGGAGCACACCTCGAGCCCATCACTCAGCCAAACACCACATCATATCCTCTAACCTGCATCGCATAGGCCATCATTTTGATGCCAAACATGCTTAGATCATGCAAAACGGTTCTACACTACCGATCTATGGCACTCTTTATTGGACGCACACCTCTTTAAGCTATCACAAAACATTCCTTTTCTCCTTCTGCATCACCCCAGCCTCTGCGGCATTTCACCCATACTGGAACAGAAAGAGAAGAGCTGTATGTGGGACCCCATGTGTTGTCCCTATCCCACATTGAGTATATGAGAGACAAAATTCACTGAGGCAATAATTCAGAATGTAGCCTTATACTGAAAGAGTGGAAGGATGTCAGCACCCACTGTTATGTAGTGCTGAGTGAACTCTGAAAAGAGCAGAGTGATGCCATGAAGAAGATATATGGGGACATACAGAAACGATATGAAAATGCTTATAAATAAAAATGTAACTGCAGTAACAAGAGAAACATGTACAAAATGATAAAGTAATCATATCCAAAGAAGATAAAGTAACTTTCTGACCAATAAGTGTAAATACACAGTAATGCAAGGTAGATGAGACATATAGAAGCTTGCTATAGAGGTAAATATAATGTGGCAAGGACGGCCATGATTCGAAAATTGACGTCGGGTCATGTTAAGATTCAATCCAGCTA
The DNA here is from genome assembly GCF_040938575.1 of Ambystoma mexicanum. Classification (NCBI taxonomy): domain Eukaryota; kingdom Metazoa; phylum Chordata; class Amphibia; order Caudata; family Ambystomatidae; genus Ambystoma; species Ambystoma mexicanum. Next base: position 588,145,174 of record NC_090931.1, on the reverse strand, counting down.
CCTCAGATACAGACCAGGGATGCAGAGTCAGGGGACGTTGGAGAAACAGTTTAGTGTGCAGAATAAAGAGGAGTCCATGTTGGCCTGGGATCAAGGGTGGTATTGTTAAGGAATAATTGCAAAGCACAAAGGGAGGCAGACGGATAAGCCATGTATGCAACACATATTTCTCTTAAGATTAAACCAATTGCAAGAGCCATGTATTGGACAATTAACAGTGGATAAAGCTCCTGCAAGATGGAGTGAGCAAGTTTCTAGAGGCCAAGAGGAGCAAGAACACCCAGCATAATTAAATCAAATAGCAGTAAATAAGAGGTCGAAGTGGACACATTTGCTGTCTCCTCACACGTGATTCAGAAGTCGAAAACAAGGGCTAGTCATTAAGCTTTGGATGAAGATAGTGATGTGCTTACACTCCCTCAAATGTCCTAGAATAGAGAGAACACTATAAGGTCAACCACAAATGGGAAACGTTGGCTTATGGTTGGACTGATGAGAGATAATGGACTAATTGGGAAAGTGGGGAGTAATCTGACGTGACTCAAGCACCTGGGTTTCATTTTGCTTACGTGCTGCTAGTGAGCCGCGATCCACGGTTGGATGAACATGCCAACCAATCAGATGGTCTATGGGGCAACATGCTATACAATGTTGCACAGACCAATCCACTGCCATTTTCTCTGCTATAATCAGTATTATACGTATTTGGAGGTAGCTCAAAGTGTGCGCTATAGATAAGGGGTAGCCAATGAAGTACTAACCTCTATGCATGCCATAGGTACATGTGTTCCCCTAACCAACCCTTCCCCTCAATAGGTTTTGTAGTATGCCACGTAGGATGAAGTCATAGATGACGCATATTAGGGTATATATCCTTTGTATAATCAAGTTTGTTTGTGAGTGTACGAGCATCGGTCTGTTGTTCGTCAGTTCGCCCTGCTTTATTAAACTGAGAATAAACTAGTATTTTGCCATATTTTCCGAGTCTATACGGTTATCTGGTTTGAGATCTTTATTTGTAATTCCATCGAGTACAAGAGACGCATCAAGGTGCAAGAGCACAGGAGAGTAAGGGTGTTGTGGAGTGGGGAGAGTAGTAGGGGTATGCCCCTGTCTCCTCTCCTTTCTCTCTCTCATTGGACGGTTGTCAGGATCCTGAAGAAACCCCAGAAGCTGCTGGCCCCACAGATCCTCTAAAGCATCCAACCGACAGCCCAGATAATACAGGCTATGTGTTCTTCGCTCCGGAGGGAAAGGGGAATAGTCTGGGATGGCCCACCGAATTGCTGCTCTGCTCGCATCTGCTGTTTGGGCCTCCCCCGTTTTTGATCTCCAGCGTCACAGTCACAAGTAATCTTTTATTACCGGCTGGTGAGAGGATCCCTGGGCCCTCACTTGATACCCTGATTTTCCCTTCCGCCCGCCCAAGGCACCCCCTTGGTTATCCTGATCCACACCATATGCTGGGCCATCATCTCTGCAGCACCCCGGTTAGCATGGGGCACTTCTTGCTTCACCAGCAAGATCATGATATTCTTGCTACTCTCCCCACCTCCATCCTGTTTCCTTCCCTGTCTGCTCCGAGACGCTGCTTCGATTCAAGCTTCCACTACCCTCACCTGACTTGAACCTCTGTACATCCTCCATTGGCCCTTGCCTCCCATGGCCACTTACGTTTTTGTCATGTCCAGGTCCCCAGGGCTGTGTCGCTTAGGACTGCGGTTGCCACTCCTTCACAAACTGCAGATCACATTTTTGGACCTTATCGAATGCCCACTCCTTCCTGCACTTCCCCATCTCCTCCCTCTTCCCTCATTTCTGTTACCGCACTTGCACGCTCCGAAGTGTCTCACGACCTAGTAGGATCGTTACTGTTTATCCTCTTCCCTGTTCATCCCAATCCTACACTGCCCCGCCCCTTTCTGTTACTGCACCTGCACGCTCCGAATTGTCTCACGACTTAGTAAGAATGCTATTTTCTGTCTTCCTGCCTTGCCCCTCCCAACCTCACCTTCACTCTCCCCTCCTTTCTCATTACTGCACTTGCACGACCTGAATGTCTCAAGACTAAATAGGATCATTATTGTTTTTGTTTCTTCCTCGTATCCCTCCCTTGTCTTGTTGCGCCTTGAAACACATTTCTGCTGTATAGGCGCATTATAAATGGCCAATAAATAAATAAATAAAAATATACACCATTGGACTGCAATTTGAATATTTCCCAGACCATAAACCACCTTTCAAGGCACTGCTTCTCAGCCATCGGCCAGGATTGAGAAGTGGATGGTTCAACTAAAAGGTCCCAGCATTGTACTGGAATAATGGGCAGCCACTGATAACTGGACAGACTTCCTGTCCCACTACCCAAGACCTGCGCCCACCCCAACGAAGTGTAGGAAGCTCGAAAAGGCCCTCTGCGTTATGAAATAAACAGATGATGAGTGCATCAAAATCATTCTTGCGGCTCCGACGTCAGGACAGTGGAACACCCTGCTCCAACAACAACACAAGTGCACCCCAGAAGGCAAAGCTACCATCGCAGCCATGTCCACCCTACCTAAGGAACTCTCCTGGTCAGGGGAAGGCATACACCTGCGGTAACAAGGTTAGTCATTTCTACCTCCCATACTAGCACAATAGGCACCTCAATTCCTCATCAAGACCAAAGCATGTCAAAGCTAGAAAGCGTGGCTCCATGGATTGACCAGTTAGGGCAGAACATCATAGGCACCTTCGTTCTGTGCCTGGCCATTGGCTCAGTTGACTGCCAAAACTCCTTCAATCTGTTCTTCAGGACAGAAGGTAGCAACCATAGCCAAAGGTCAGGAAAGACTTCTGCTCCCTTCTAGGTGGCACACACCTTCTGGTCTTCTTGGATGACTTGTGAGGGTGCCCAGAGGTAGTATTGGTGCAATGTACAAACATGGAGGCAGTGAATTTTAAGTTGAGAAAAAACCTAGCCACTCAAAGTATCCCCAAAGTGTTTGAGACAGACAACGAGCAGCTGCTCTAAGGGACAGAATTCCAAAGCTAGCTCGACCGGCTTGCTACCAAACACACTGCATTAGCCCATGCCGACCACGTGGCAACAGCGCCATTATAAGATTCATGAGAAGCCTAACAACGTGAACTGAATCCACTGTGTGCAAGGTCAATGGCTAGGGCTTGACCATTACAGTTTCCTGAGGAACTATAATATGGCAATGCACTCCTCGTCAGGGTGGGCCCATCTGCACTCATCCTGGAGTGCTCCCATCACCTCTAACCTCAGAAACTTGTGGACCCTGTCAGGCCAGCTGTCATAAAGATAGAGCAAAGGGAGAAAATGGACAGATACTGTGACCCTAAAACCCTCTGGGAACAGAAATGACAATCTCGCGAGACTCTGTTCCTGATGGTGCAACTGAAGGAGCTCCCGTCAATTAGCCACTGGTTCTCTCTACCCCAGCCAGAGCGATAGGTCAGTAGTGGATGTACCAGATAAGAGAGTGCCTAATCCTTCCCCAGAGATTAGAGAACTACAACCTGAGACACTAAACTCTGATGCCACATGTCAGAGAGCTGGGTTATGATAACCCATGATTCTATCAACATTTCAGGGAATGTTATCCGCAAAGGTGCACATCCTTGTCCCGCAGCGGCTCCCATTGCACTGTACATTACTGACCATCGCACACCCCACCAGACCATTTAACAAAATCTTGTAGGTGAAAGAGAAGACTCAGAGTGAAGGAGGCACATGCCTCAAATGTTATTTGAGGAACCAGGGAGACAAGGGAAAGGAAACAATTATATCACATCTTTGCATTTGTATTTTGTATTTGTGTTTTATATAGCGTGAACTTAGCTAGCGGGCAATAAAGCACTGTACATACCATTGAGGGAAACATCTGAGGTAAGGAGGTGGGATGATAAATGTATGCGATGTTCTGGCCAAGGGAATCAACAATTTTTCTAGAGAATGGGTACTCCCAATTTTTTAATATCGGGGGGTCGACTCTATCAAATGGGAGACTAATATAGCAACGAAAAACAATGAAAGGTCAACTACTCCTTCCTTGAGTACCTGAGACACTTACAGACTAAGTCCAAGATAATCTAGTCAAATCAAAGATTAATCATACCACAATTTCATCAATTAGAAAAAAACGTATTCATTTATTTATGTGAATCTTATGCAAAACGTAAAAAAGGACTATCACAAAGTCCTATGCATGACAAACTAAAACAACCAAATCTGTGCTAACCACTTACAATCTAAATGGTCTGGTGGCACCAAACCTTTCATAATGAATAGGAACAAAACCGAGTAAACAAAAAATCATTCATAAAAACTGGAATGAAGTAAAAAACTGATGACACAAATTAGTTATTTACCAATTCTGGGATCAATGGTCTTGATCCCTCCTGCATACATACATATCCCAGAGTTATAAAGGAGCAGTTGTTCGTTATTTATTTACTATGCCTATTTTACAACCACTCTGTGTTATTCTAAAGGCCAATCAAAGGTATACAAGTGTATATTCTACAAGTGTCCCTTTGTTGTAGGCTAGATGCGAAATTAAGAGATTGGAAAAAGAAGATACAAATTTCCTAATGTAAAGTCGACATATGTTTCGGCCTTATAACTCATACGGTTCACTCTCTCGTTGCCGTTGGTTTTGTTGGTAAAGGCCGTCTTCAGGACAGGATAATACATTTGTTCAAAAAGGTAATGAATACTTTGCCAGGTGCTCCTATTGCAATCTGTATTTGCCTCAGATTGCTTTGGGTCGTTTTAGGAGTAATCTTAGTAGGATGGTTCTAACCGCATCTGGCTCCTTCACGGATGCTCGCTTCACAAGGTGTATTAAATTCACTGTGCCTTAAATGCCTATCGGGGCAGTCGTTCATGTACTGTCTCCACATCGGGCCCCTGATTAGTAGGCTTTAATTTTATCAATGCATCGAGTACACCAGCTCAAAAAATGCCATGCTCACAAGTGCTAGTTATCTTCTACCAGTGGAATACACCTTGTGAAGCGAGCATCCGTCAAGGAGCCAGATGCGGTTAGAACCATCCTACTAAGATTCCTCCTAAAACGTCCCGAAGCAATCTGAGGCAAATACATATCGCAATAGGAGCACCTTGGAAAGTATTAATTACCGTTTTGAACATATTTGTTATCCTGTCCTGAAGATGGCCATTACCAACAAAACCAACGGCACCCAGAGAGTGCACCGTATGAGTTATAAGGCCGAAACCTATGTCGACTTTACATTAGGAAATTTGTATCTTCTTTTTCCAATCTCTCAATTTCACATCTAGCCTTCAACAAAGGGACACTTGTAGAATATACACTTGTATACCTTTGATTGGCCTTTAGAATAACACAGAGTGGTTGTAAAATAGGCATACTAAATAAATAACAAACAACTGCTGCTATATAACTCTGGGATATGTATGTATGTATGCAGGAGGGATCAAGACCATTGATCCCAGAATTAGTAAATAACTAATTTGTGTCATCAGTTTTTTACTTCTTTCCCGTTTTTATGAATGATTTTTTGTTTACTCTGTTTTGTTCCTATTCATTATCAAAGGTTTGGTGCCACCACACCATTTACATTGTAAGTGGTTAGCACAGATTTGGTTGTTTTAGTTTGTCATGCATAGGACTTTGTGATAGAACTTTTTTACATTTTGCATAAGATGCACATAAATAAATGAATATGTTTTTTTTCTAATTGATGAAATTGTGGTATGATTAATCTTTGATTCAACTAGATTATCTTGGACTGAGTCTGTAAGTGTCTCAGGGACTCAAGGAAGGGGTAGTTGACCTATCACTGTTTTTCGTTGCAAGGGAATCAGCATTCATGCCCTTTGACCAAAAACCTCATCTCACCTAATCCACCATAAAGAACTCTAAATTGCTTGCAGACAACTGACCACAACAGCAAAAACCACTTCTACCAGAAGACAACAACCAAGCACAGAAAGCAAAGCTCTCAAGGCACTCAAACAATGCATCACCCATCTCTCAGACTCTCCAATCCCTCATTCTATTGAGAAATCCACTGTATACACAACTTTTTCATTGACCAGGTCTGCAAGATCTGTCAAAACATAAAAGCCAACCACATTACACACAATGCTCCATCCATTCCACCTTGTGAAATGAAGCATGAACTATGTTCAAAATGCTATCCATAGAGGGCTTGACTAACACCCAAGCATCCCCAAAGTTGCCTCCTACTCTGATGACATCCTGCCAGCTCCCATCCTCAAGCCACTCCCCAGAGAAGATCCCCATCAATCCCTGGTTAATGTCAACTCAACCCTCACCCAAGGACCATCCCCACTCGACATCGGACGAATACTCCCACTCTTAATAAAACAGCACTGGACTCTGATGACATTAGCAACTATTACCCATCAAACACCTTCCTTTCTTTGGAAAGGTCCTTGAAAGAGCTACTCAACTTCAGGCACAAATCAACACCCTTAGCTACCTACCAATCTGGTTCCAGATCCAGATGCAGCATAGAGGTTACCACAATCCAAGTGGTACAAAATGCCCTCTGCATTTCCAACGAGAGCGATTCCTGTATTCTGGTTCTCCATGTAATTGTTCTTTTATAACACGCTTAATACCAGGAGTGGTTTCTAAGAGCGGGATCGGGATTCTAACCTGTGTTGTGCTGCGTTGTTTTACTTCCAGGACAAACGCGTTGGCCCTGAGCTATCCTTTCTCCTTTGAAAAAAGTGATGGGTGGAAGGTTTTCAATTAATCTGAACCACTGGCGCTGCTCTGGGCAACCTTCCACACCACCGTTTTTAGGCCCGTCTGAGCCATTGCAAAAGGGGTCTAGTCATATAAAATTCAGTCAGGTACTGTCACCAATGGGAGCAGCCCTGCCCAAACTACTAGGCCAGGTTCACTCTGCACGGAAAAACAAGCCACCCCAGACATGTTTCGGCATAGTTGGGCCTCATCAGTGAGGGGCAGATTGGTTTCCTATGGTGCTGCAAGTAATGGACCCACGTTTGGGCATACCCTCTCGCACATTTGCATATGGTCTTTCGACTTCTGTGATGGCTTGGCAGGCTGTAAAACGATGGTCTGGAGGGTTGCCCGCAGCTGTGCCCGTGGTTATGATTTATTCAAAACCTTCCCGCCATCAACCTTTGGTTTGCTTTAGTCCCCCCAAGTGGGCCGGTTATGCCCAGATGTGGGTCCTGAGCTTGCTGGGCCTAGAGACCCAAGCTACTCCTGAGTGATTGGGGATGCTTGTGGTCTCGTGCAGAAGGGATGTGACCTAGCAGTGTGGGCTGGACTGCCCCTTTTGGGGGTGGGGCCAAGCTTGATTTTCATATGGTCTTTCTTCTTCTGTAATGGCTTGGCAGGCTGAAAAACAATGGTATGGAGGGTTGCCCAGCGCTGTTCCCGTGGTTATGATTTATTCAAAACCTTCCAGCAATCAACCTTTGGTTTTACTTTACTCCTTGATCTCTCTGCATCCTTTGACACAGTAGATCATCAAGCCTTCATTGACCATCTATACAACCTCATAGGAATCAGTGAGACTGCCCTTCAGTGGTTCCCCTCAGACCTAGAATTATCGCCATCAGGTCATCCAGATGGCTACCTCCAAATTACCCCTTACCTGTCACCTTTGGGGTCCCACAAGGATCCATCCTCTCACCCTTGATCTTCAGCCTCTAATGGGGCCCTGGGTACCACCTTGCCATCTGCAAAATCCACATTTACCAATACACAGACAATACAGAGCTCTACCTAAATATCTCTTCCATTTGAGACATTCACCAGCTCATTGCTTTCCTGGAGGTGCAGTGCATCCCTCAAACTCAACCATACACAAAGCGAGTCCTTCTCCTCTCCAATAACATAAAGCAAGCCCACATTCAGACCTGGCTGTCTGCCATAAACCTAGAGGGCTCCACACCTCTTCTGACCCCATGTGTCTAGTCCCTGATCTTCCACACTGATAGTCACCTATCCTTCAAAATGCACATAACAGAGAAAACCCAGACTGCTTGCTAGCAACTCTCTTTTGTGGAACATCAAGCACTGACATTAACTTCTGATCCACAGTATATGCCCTTGTGCGTTTTCACCTAAAAAGTGGGAATGCCCTACTCTCTGGCATACACACATCCACCCTGGCACCAATTAGAAGCATCCTCCAGCCCACCTCATCAAAGACCTCCACAAATATTAAAACATTACGCCCACACCCATTGAACAACGTCGATTGCCCCTTCAATTGCACATTGCCTTCAAAATAACCAGTGTAATGTCCAAAGCTGTCTCTTTACATGCCTCCTCCTATCTAGCTGACAACGTCACCAACTCTGGTGGCAAACACTCCACAAAAGCCAGGATTTGGCCAGATTAGAGCTCCTAAAATGCAAGAAGAAAAGAAAACAGGAAACCGGAATTCGTAATCTACCCCCCAAGTTGCAGAACCTCCTACCCATCCGTAATAGACTCACACCTATCTTCATGCAATTTCGAATTGAGCTAAAGACCCTCTTTAAGGTGCACCTTCTGCATGCACTATAGACACCCCATAGCCACCTACCGGCCGAGCCATCCTCACCCCTAATCAATGTTCCTGTTGCTGAATTGTATGTTTCGCAGCCCTCCGGTAATTTGTGCCCCCGTACCTATATTCCTATTGTCCCATTGTTGCACAATGCCGTGCTGATACTCAAAGCTAGGTCCACGCTCAAGGAATACCATAAATAAATACATCTACAAAATAAATATGCTGGTGGGATTTTAACTGTACTAGTGTCTGGCTTAGAGCCCCTAGCTGGCTGGTCTCCAACTTTTCTCTTAAGGATTGGCTCCTACCAGTCTCTGGGTCCAGGTTTCGAGCAGGCTCTTGAATCTAGCCTTTTCCTTTAGCCTTCCCTGGATTATAGTGTGACTAACACCCATCTCAGGAGGATAGCTCAGGGGCAATGTGCTTGCCTTGGAAGCAAGACAATGCTTAGGAACACAGGTTCGATCCCCTGCTCCACGCTTAGAAACCTCTGTGTATTAAGCGCGTTATAAATAACCAATTATAATTATTACTTGGATTGTCTATCTCCTGTTCTTCTCTGCTCCTAGTAACTGACCTGTTTGGCTTGGCCAGTGTAGGCTCTTTTCCTCCATCTACTTGTCTCGTCCTTCTCTTAGTATAGTATCACTCACACTCTGGATCATCATCCTAAAACCCTTCCAGTCAGGTGACTTATGTGTCTTTTTAGAAGTGTGCCCTAGGAGTAATGGCCCCACTGGATGCTCTCGATTGTGGGTCTCTTCCCCCATTGGTAGCTGTATTCATGGTGGGCTCTACCCTAGTGGCTTCACCTCCTCGCCATGTCACTGGCCACTAGGTTTAATGATTATCAGGTGTTTAGAGCGAGCCACTAATGGATTTCGATCCATGTCAGAGACCCTGCTGTGCAAGCTCACAAAAGGTCAGTTCGCCATTTTGTGGTCAGGCATCAGTGTTACGGCACTCCATTTATCTGGCGCTCTGTCTTGCACGGTTCAGGTGTATGTTAATTTCCAAGCTTTCAGTGCTCTTCCTTTTGAGCTCTGGGGATCCTCAACTTACCACCGGCAGGGGTTGCATCACTGACCGAGGGGTTCCTCCTGGCCTCCAGAGTCTCTGTCACTGAGTGAAAAAGGGGTGACTGTGTCACCTTTTCTTTCCTCCTTCGGTCTTGCACCTCACCAGTCTTCTCTTCATCTTTACGTAGAATGTTGGGTTTTGAACCAGGAATGACCATCCCCAAGTTGGCAGCACCCCTTCTGCTGCTAGCGAAGAGCTTACTTTCTCAATAAAACTCTTCAACTGGGAAAAGCAAAAGAATGCGGACTGCAGACGATTGGCTGGCGTACATGGCTTAGCTAATCTCATTGGAGAAAATGCAGCTTCCGGGCAGAGGCAGCGTACATACATTTCAAGCACCATCAGGTCTGCCTTTTCTGGGGGGAATGCGTGAAATCGTGCGATTTGGTTGCGTGAGTAACTGGTCTCTTTGCTCCTTTTCTCCCCCCACCCACCTCGTTTGTATGCCTCATTCCAAGTGGTTGGGAGCTTTTCCTTGGTGTTTGTCCTTATGCAGTGTTACATCACATCTGTAATAAGCAGATGTGTGTTAGTGCATGTGCCCGCCTTGTCTGCTGGGCATTATGGTTATTAAATGCAGATAAATAGTTCAAATTAAAAAAAAACTCCAGCGAGGGATCATAGCTTTATGGTCCCCTCAGCTCCTTCACTGCCTTATCGTAAGGTGTTATGTTGTTTTATCCAACCTTAGAAGGTGGAATGCTGAATTAACACTAGTAGTTATGAACCTAAAACTTGAGGTTACCTGAGGGTCATGGTGGTTGCATTGAAGCTATGCAGATTTTCCACTGGTATAGTCCTTGCTCTGCTCCAGTTACTAGTGCATTTCGTTTACACATTTGTTTTCATTGTAAATGTGTAGCGAAATACAGTATCAAGCTGTGTTACCCGGCACTCCCGGCGGTGGCATTCATAGTGCCGGATAACAAAATATTATGGATTGCAGAATGCCTGTATTGTGGATGCCAGAGAGCCGGCAAACAGAACAAAAAGTCTGTATGATAGCGCATCCGGGACTTCAGCTCTATTGACTGGCACTCTACTATTCAGCATGCTCCATTATCTGTAAGCTTTGCTATCTGGCATTTGACCATCTAGATTGCGGCTGTCAATGTCTATGGCAGGTGCAGGTTAAAAGAGCATTCTAAGTAGTGACTGAACATCAAAAAAACCAGAAACAGAGGTCAACATTCAATATGGGAGCATGAACATTTCCGTAGCGTTAAGTAACAGGAGTCTGTATAGGATATTAGTATAGTCAATCCAAATCCAACGAATGGGTCCTCTCGTGTTCCATACTCGATAGCACAGTGTAGGTTTCACGATAAAATAATCCACAATTGAAGCATAATTTGCACACAGCTCTATGTGCGACTCAGAGTACCTTGTGGCTAATACAACGCTCTCTAAGCACTTTAAACTGCACTTTAAACTGCCGTCAGGAAAACAAAATCAACTAGACACACACAAGCCCTCACGCCAGATACATCACACTGGATGATACAACACAAACAAAGAAAACATTATTCTTGGGCTTAACTCAGCATACAAATTCAACTAATGGTCAGTCGACCGTATGCAATTATTATAGCTGATAATGGCCCTCATTACAATACTGGCGTTACCCATGGCGCTATTAGCACCATGGGTGCTGCCGGTATTGTAACGAGTCCGCCATTGTTCAATGGGGAATTACCACCCCATTCCAAGGGTGGCGGGTCGGTAATTCCCCATTGAACATTGGCCCTTCCCTATTCCCATTTTTGCCCCATAAGGCTCAATGGGACTGGGGAAGGCGGTAATTACGGTAACGCAAATTGTGGTACCGTAATTACCCCGAGAGTCCCTTTGCGGGTCCCTACTTTAACGGCTGGTCCAGACCAGCCGTTAAGGTCGGGTCCCGCAAAAGGGACCTCGTAATTAGGTGCTAAGGGGTTAACGGCGCAGCAGCCTTTTACGGCGCCGTTAACCCCGTAGCACCAGGGTCGTAATGACCCCCAATGTTTCTTAATTAGGGTTCCATGAAATAATGTCCCTGTAAAAATGTCTCCTGACAAAAAAGTCGCTGTTTTTTGCGGAGACATTATTACATTGAACATGCGGGGGACACCCCTGGGACCCCCCAATCGCTTTTCCTGACGACATGATGCATGGGGCCATTATTACCCTATACCTTAATTAGTGTGTATACTTAGGAATTCCCGGATCGCAAGCAGCAATTGAATATAAAGTGGAGAGAAAGAATAATAGGCGCAAGCGTGAATTCCGGATGATGCAAAAAACCTGGAGTAACACACGCAGGCATTACGGGGTGCATTCTCAGAACATGTTTGGCACAAATGCTGAGGTGCACTAGAGCCCTATTCTGAAAGGGATTTGTGTACACATTCAAATTCCCTCCTTTACCCCCTTTGCACATATCAGGGGGCATTCCTGTGCATTTAAAGTGAATCCCGTACTCACGAATGGGATGTGCATTAAAATGCGCAGAAAACAAACACGTTCCTCTGCGGTTGCTTGTAACACGAGCAGGGTGGGTGTGCATGGCATGACAGGGTCATTACTGATCTTGTGATTCTTTTGTTTTTAAGTGTAACAGCAACGGTAGGAACCACTGCTTATCCCGCTTTCATTTCTACCCCTAAACAGCGATAGAAATGATTTATCTCTTTTCGCATTTCAGTGACAGGCCTGTGAAATGCGCTCACAGCACCCATGTAGGTATGAGTAGCCAGCCATACATTAGTGGTTGGAGAGCTTATATGCAAGGATCAGAGTATCGTTTGTGCAGCTGCCCAGTCCCATTGAAATGCGCAGGCCACTTTTGGGATTAAGGTGACATGCGCATTGCTAACAGAAGTAAAAATGCATCCACTGAGCTTTTTGCATTTGCGTTAGCTTTTGAGAATTGGACCCTAGAATCTAGATAGGAAAAACAGACGAGAGTCAGAAGCTACCCCTGTTCAGAGACGCATTTGGAAGTAGGTGCGAGTTGCAGCAAAAAGCTACGTTTAGCAAATACTAGCCAAAAGACAAGGTCACAGAAATGGGGAAAGTGAATCCAAAATTCAAACTTTAATTAAGATATGGACAGACATCTAAAAGTTGCAGGCCTATAACTCATATTGTCATAATGGTTGTACTAGTATTATTAAGTGGTACATGAATCTGCACAAATAACTTTGTTACTAACCCTCACTACACTGTGTAGCTAAAGCGTAGCATTGTCTTTGCCCTTATAGGCCCATGTGTAGTTAAATCTAGCTTTTTGCTGCAACTTGCACCCACTTCCAAATGCGTCTCTGAACAGGGGTAGCTTCTGACTCTCGTCTGTTTTCCTATGTAACCCACCCTCTCGAGTCAGGCCCCACTTAAACAAAAAATAGGGTCCCTTTGCCCCACTTATCTTTCCCCTAGAATCTAGAGCCAGAGACAATGGGGCGGAGTGGTGAGGGAGCACAAGAAAAAAGTACTCTGTTGACCTTATAGTGGTTTTCTAGCTTCATCAGACATTATACTTAACAACCAACTACTATCTTTTAGGCGTTACATCCCAGTAAGCTTCAAGATGAGACCAGAGTCCATCAAGCTCTGCTCCACCCTTGGCACCCAGGACTGCCATCTTGTCGAGTCTGCACGAGGGGCAAAGGGGGTTCTTCCATTTAGTTAATCTCATATAAACCCAGGCATGCTCCTTATTCCAAGCATCTGGCAGCATTGCACTCCCTAATGAGACGAGGTGCATTTCCTGTATAATCGCTGGCTGGTATAGAGATATGCACTGTAACTATGGCCACTGAAGAAAGACTAATTTATCAATGCCCTTCTTGCCGACCACATAAGTCAAAGTCAGTTCTATTTTAGTCCGAATATTAAATGAGTTCATACATTCATACAAGTGTTGGGCGCAAAACCTCTTTGCTGCCTAGCGGTCCTAATGAGTGGCAAAAACAGTTCACAATGTGTGTTTTCCATTTTTGTTGACGTACAAAACTTAGTTAGACGTCATCGAGTCCAAACCAAAACGATCTGCAAAGGTCCATTATGACTAGTCTTGACCAATAAATGCTGACCTCTAAAATCAATGTAAGATGAAAAATGTAAGTCATCTGTGCAGGCCATCAACACTTTTATGGGGCATTTGTACTAGTGTTTGGTATTAGCACTTGTTCAGGATGCTTGTGTGGGACCTTAACACTTATGCAGACTATTAACCCTTGCTTTACAGCTGAAGCCTGCGAGGACTGATAACTCTTGAGTGGGCCCCTATGGCTGTCTCCTCTTGGCTCATTCCATGTTGTGTTCCTTATTTCTTGCAGTGCGGATTCTTTAAACGCAGCTACAAGGACCGGAGGGAGTAGTAATCGGAACCCCAGAGCAAAAGGAACCAAAGAATGCCATCAAACCTGTGGCAGGCGTGGCAACTTCCCGGTGCCTGTGGCTGCTCTAAGCGAGCAAAGATCTGCACTTTTCATTGCTTTGAACCTAAATTATTTATTGTTTTTCTGTGGATACTGAAAATGCCTTTTCATTCTTCCTTTCACACTCACAAAACCCCTCTGAGTGGGGGGTAGCCGCCAGAGCCAGGCACATTCTCCAATCCAGCATTTTCCCTGACCAAGATGGCTCCTGTGCAGGGAAAGTGAGGTCCACTCAAGAACCTGCTGAGGTGCGTAGTCAAGTCAAGTCCAGAGAGAGAGGAAAACAACCAACCTGCAGCAGGATTAGGGAAAATCTAGATTGCTATGGGCAACTCCCTATGTCTACCATCCCAACAGCGGGCCAGTTAATAATAATTACTGCATGTATATAACTCACTTTAGGATTCAACTCGTTTCAAGCAACTGATCATATGTTTTATTATTACCCACTCATTTTATCAACCTTGAAAGGAAGAAAGGATGAGTGGGCAAGCCGGGATTTGAACCAGCGACCTTCCGGTTACACAAAGATCTCTATAATTGAAGCATTAGTCCATTGCTCTCCCTTACTGTTCCTACAGTAAGGCCTCTCTAGGCGGCTGTCATGCGCGCCACTGGTGGAGGGTTCCCACTGGCCGTACAAGTATCAAGTTTGGACCTATTTATTCAGTGACATTGTTGCTTTGAATAAATACTTTCTCATCAGCCCTGCTTGGAAGAAAGCCAACTATGCCATATCTACCCCTTCTATCTCCTTTATTGCCCCACTTTCTCCTACCCTTCCTCTAAATAACTTCCTTTTCTCCAGCATTGGATCTGAGCAGAACGACTGCCAATATGAAGAAATGAGAAGACAACTCTTATCACTCGCTCCCTGGCTGCCATGAAACAGGACCTCACCATCCATTTTGAAAACGTACTGAATTATCAGCAAAATTTATGCGAGGTGCCATATTGGTTCACTGGAAAATAGACAAGATATAAATAAAGAAACGCTATGTAATAAAAGTGTTCGTGTACATTTACAGTTATTTCTCTATTGCCTTCTCCATTCCATGGGCATTTTCTCGCTCGATTGATCTGTGCATTATGCTAGTCTGGCCGTAAAGGGAGGCCAGGCTCATCGTGCATGTGTAGCCAGTGTTTCCATTAAGCCCAACACTTGCAAAAAACAGGGGCCAGGAAAGAAAGGTAAATACTTCCATCAATCTCAGCTTGTTTGAAATATGACTTCCAGTTCTGGAGCCTCAGGATTGTGAAACGTGCTGGTGGTCTTGTCCGCTCAAATATCTCTTCCTCCTCTCCCTGTGGACAGATTTGTGACATTTACAAATCAGCTGCTACTTTGCCTTCCTTTACATTCTCAAGATTGAAAAACAGAAGGAAGACGTATTCCTGTCTTCTTATCTAGTACTTTAATTGCAATGTTTTGTCATAGAACTCCTTTACTTTCAAAATTGTAAAAATTGAAGTCCTTAGACTTCCCAAATAATGGAATTATTTCAACTGAAGCACTGGGCGCCCTTTTGGATCAGTGCAGCCTCTCCAAAAGCAGAGACTTTACGTGGAACGTAAGCATGCGTGGGCACGCACGCCGCCCTTGCCGCATTCCTCAAGCCAGGCAATGTTCGTGGGAATCCGGAACCTGTCGCTGCGTCCTTGGCGGCCGTCCATGTTCTTCACGCGCTGCGACGCTGCCTGGAACTCGGGCGTGGCGGGGAGCCTTGGCCTGGAAGACGGCGGTTCACCTGTGGGGAAGAATTGGAATGATGAAGGCGCAGGCACAAACCACCTCGAGTGATATAAACAGGATTAACGATACCTCTCTGGCCCACACTCTTCCAGAAGCGCCTGTGTGACGGCAACACGGGAGTGTTTATTGCAGGTGTCCATTCCAGTACGTCATCTCGGGTTTGCTCTGCTTTGGCTTTGTATGAATCTCACTCCGACCCACATATATGTTCCCCATACCCCCACCTTATGCCACACAGCTGAGCAAGAAAATGTTTGAGTGAGGTATTAATGTAACTAAGGGGTCAGGGGACCCGAGCAGCAGCATAAACGTGTAACTAAGGGGAACTTTTGCAAACAGCATGGGAACATCTGATGATGACGAAGATGAGGGAAATATTGGGGGTGGCAATGAGAAAGGGGCCCTTTCCCATATCTACCATCTGTCTGCACGCACTCAAGCCACTCTCCTGCCATATTTCTGACGGGATTCACTAACCATAACTCTTCCTGATGACGCCATTTCGTTCCTTGCCACGGAAAATGGAATTCAGTTAATTAGACATGATTTCTGATGAAATACTTTTGGCTTACTGCACAAAAACCCAGACTCATTTAAAAGTGGAAAAGGTCGCTTTAATGTGACAGGCCAAAGCTTACAATCAAAACGCTTAACTGGCTCCATGGCCTAACAAACTAAAGAAATATTTTAACAACCAATTAAATAAATTAAACATTTTCATTTTCCCCCAACAATTAAATAATTAAATAACACATTTCCTCCCTAATTATCCCTTGGACCCTACCGTCTCCTTGCCCCTTTTCCAGGCGTCCCGCTTTTTCTCCCAGGGGCCATGCCCCTCCAGGCTCAATACCTGTTCCCCCGGGGTGACCTGCTTGTGCAAACAGCGCCACCCCATCCTTTCCCGTGTCATTCCCCCATTGTGCTTCCCTCCCCCCACATCAAAAGGGGCCATGCCCCCGGCACCAGAAAAACCCTCCCCCGAGGAGTTCTTTCTGCCCCACCCACCCCCCCAAATTTCTTTTTTTTAATTTTTTTTTTTATCTCCAACTTTTTACCCAGTCTCCCAGCCAAGAACCCAAGTCCGCCAGGTAGTTATTATTCCCATACACGGACAAGTGTACCCCATCCTCTCTAAAGATAAGGAGACCCTCATATGCTATTTCCTTATGGTCCATGACCTGCACTGCCACCGAGGCACAATGTTTTACCATTTCTCTGTTTATCCCCTTCCTGGCCCGCTCTATTGCTCCCCCACATCTCACTCCCCTCCACACTCATCGCGGCAACAACTTAGTCCATACCACCACTGCTTGAGGCCACATTTCCCGCACCCACACTAAGTCCCTCTTCATTTTCCTTAACAGAGCCAACCCCGTATCTCTCACCAGGTCATTCTCCCCTGCATGCATAATCACCACCTCTGGAACCCCAAGCGTTCCCTCATCCCTGCCAATATAGGAAGCAGCTGATCCCACCGCAGGCCCCCCAACCCGTGCCACCTCACCACCACTTCCTTGTAACTGCACCCCCGTTACCTTCCAAACACCCTTTTCTCCACCTCTTTCCCAGCCCACTTAACAATTGAATGGCCAACAAATCAAAACTTGCGCCAACTCCCCCTTCTTTCGCGCAGCATCTGAAAAAGAAATTACAAAATCACTGACAAGTCAAAAATATTTCAACAACAACAGTTGGCCCACAAAGTCCTACTCCACCTTTTCAACATTCCCCATTATCAAACTCCCTGCCGTACCCCTTGTATTTCCCAGACCTCCAACGCCCCAATCTTTTCACCTTGTCTTCTGGAAAACCCACCTGGTACCCTCAGATGCTGGTGCCATCCTAAAGGAATGAGTCCCAAAATCCTCTGCCTTTTCTCCCACTGCCACCAGCGCCTTCCGCAATACCCCTAGCACCTGGAACTGGGCATAAGACCTTGCTCCCTCGACCCAGCAGAACCCAAGAACCCCTTCCCTTCTGATCCGTCTTAGACCTTTTAATCTTGATGTCTAAACCTTCTTCTGTAATTTGAACATCTTCCCATTGCAGTCCCCCTACCCCCCTTTTCCCCTGACCAACTCAGAAACCCTAAAAGCCCCCAAACAATAACCACGTAAAACAAGTCGCAAACAGCTCCCCTACAAGCAATAAACCATTTGTTCCACTTGTTGTGCCCAGTTTATTGCTTTACAGTCCTGCGTTGTCCCCCCTGCACCGGGGGCCCACGTGCACCCCCGTCCATGCAGGCCCTTTACTTTATTACTCCTCTCGCCACTGCACCAGGGGCCAAACCTGCACCCCCGTCCATGCAGTCCCTTCCATATCACAATGTTCAAGCTCCTTGCGTCCATTACCACCTGTTTCCCCCCTGCACCAGGGGCCCTAGTGCACCCCTGTCCATGCAGGCCCCTTTTCTTCCTTACTCCACTCCACCGCTGCACCAGGGGCCAAACCTGCGCCCCCGTCCATGCAGTTCCTTCCATATCACAATCTTCAAGCTACTTGCGTCCATTACCACCTGTTTCCCACCTGCACCAGGGGGCCTAGTGCATCCCCGTCCATTCAGGCCCTTTAGTTTATTACTCCTCTCGCCACTGCACCAGGGGCCAAACCTGCACCCCCGTCCATGCAGTCCCTTCCATATCACAATGTTCAAGCTCCTTGCGTCCATTACCACCTGTTTCCCCCCTGCACCAGGGGCCCTAGTGCACCCCTGTCCATGCAGGCCCCTTTTCTTCCTTACTCCACTCCACCGCTGCACCAGGGGCCAAACCTGCGCCCCCGTCCATGCAGTTCCTTCCATATCACAATCTTCAAGCTACTTGCGTCCATTACCACCTGTTTCCCACCTGCACCAGGGGGCCTAGTGCATCCCCGTCCATTCAGGCCCTTTAGTTTATTACTCCTCTCACCACTGCACCAGGGGCCAAACCTGCCCCATCTGACGCTGCTCTACGCTGCGGCCTACCACCACTTATCTCCCCCTCCCCTGTGACCTCTCCGCCGGTGACCTCCCCCACTGCCCCCTCCCACTGGGCCCTAGATGCATACTAATTATTTCCAAAGCCTCCCTCAGAGCCTTAGCATCAACCAGACCCTTCTTGCTGGCTCCCTGGCCCACCATCGTGCACTACTAATCTGGTTGTGCACGACAATATATATGCCTCCTGAAAATGAACCTAGCAAACCTAAGCCCCCGAGCCAAAACTACCCGTGGACCTATCCCCCAAATGACAACTACTAACTTTGAAACTAGCTTTTTATTTATTTATTTATTTTTTAAACCTACTTATTTAATAAAAATACAACTTTTTTTTTAAATTTTTTTTTTATAAACCCCCCACTTATCCAACCACCCCCTGCACCCGGATAGCCCCCCCTTTTTCCCACTCTCTTAACGAGCTACTTCACTCGGAAAACACCCCCGCAGGGCCCCCCCCACCCTCCATCCCCCTTCTCAAAAAACCCCTTCCTTTCCCTATACCCCCTTTTCCTACTTTCCCTCTTTCTTTTTATTATATATTTTTTTTTTTTAGGCCCCACTCCGTCAACCCAGCTCCACCGCCCGCCCCCTAGTGGCACAACTGCCACACCGCAGTGCCTTCTTATTCCAAATGGAAACAGGAACAGGGGGAGCGGTCCCTTTAAGAGGGCCGCTCTGCCCCCTCCCTGCTGCACGCCGGCACCGCACGCGAGGGAACAGAAGCCCAGCACACGCGGGCTCACCACCAACGGCTCCCCTCACCCGACACACTGCGTCCCCACACGAACGCGCAACGGGGCCGGCAACAGCAATGCCGAACCCTCCGGGCCCACACTACGGCCAGCGAGGGATGCCCGCCCAGCTCCCTCACAAGAAAAAGAAACTGCGGCCTCAAATGGCCCCGAACCGCCCGCCCTGCTGTACCCAACCCACAGACGGCGGCTCCGGTAAGAGGGGGGTACCTTATGTACGGTACCCCTGACTATTCGGGGCCCGCGACACCACCCTCTTTATATTTATTATTTATTTATTTATTTTCTTAATTCAGGCGCCGCCGCCGACACCCTCCCTCTGCCCTTATAACCTGGCCCCCACCTCCACAACCCTGCTAGTCCCTACCACGAACACACGCCTTAGGCCCAGCTACAGGGAAGGCTCGGGAGCAGGCGACAGGACTTCACAATCACCAAGTCCTAACCGTCGCCTGCCTCCCGAACCTTCCCTGAGCCCTTAAATACCCTCGGGAGGCGCTCTGCCCCCCACGGCCACTCGCTGGCCGTGTGCAGCACCAAAAACTCCCCGGGGGGAAACGCTTCGCGTTCCCCCCGGGGCCCCCCTTCTGCACCAAGAATATGTAGTACATGATGTACCAAGGCGATCATCAGAACAAAGATGATGAAAAAGAAGGCCATACCTTCCCGATAAATACATCAGGAAATATGAAGTATTGTGGCGATGCCACCATAAGACAGGAATTATTTTGATGAGTAAGTATTTTTCTCTCCATTTCTCGGTGTTGTATTTGAACTTAGCTAGCACCTCCTTACCAGTTTACATTATGGACAGTTGTTAACTGACTTTATCCCCCCTAAGCAGTGCGTTGCTAGTTTACGGAATGCACAGTCGGCACCCCACTACTAGCTTACATGTTGTTTACTCTGCACATATTTTCCCGGATTCGTTAGGGCCGACATCTTGCTCACTTAACCCATTATTGCCCAGTCGTTCTTCATGGTCTCGGGTTGGCTAGAAGAGAAGCTCATTCTCCCCATGATGGCCTGGCACCTCACTGGGGGCCGTGGTTCCAGCCCCTGAGGAGACTGCACTGAAGAGTGTTGTCCAGACATTGCTTGCTATAGGCTACCAGGGCGGATTGAAATGCCAGACCCAGACGATCCAAGCCAGTCTGACACCTCCCCCCTCTTGAAGCTTCCTAATGCCACACTCACGTTATTTGTGTTATCACCAGTGGAATGGTCAGTTTTGCACTGGCCTTAGTCCTGGGCCAGTGCAAAACTGGATTTGGACTGGTAGTGCTGCCAGTTATATTACTGAATATGGTTGTATTGCACTCCGGTCAAGTGTCAGAATTTGCACTAGTGAAAACACTTGAACAATGGCCACATATGCACAAGCCTAGTCATGGTTCTGGCCTTAATAATCGCACCATTCTTGTCTTTGCACCAGTGGTGAGACAGCAAAAATGGTGTCATTGCACAGCACAGTAACCGTGTATGGCTGGTCTAAGCGTTGGAGAATGTCAGCATTTGTCCCAGCGCTAGAAGTGGAACTAGCAGCAGTGCAAGTGTGGTCATTGCACCAGCCTTAACATTTCACCACAGCCTTTTAATGTGCCAGTGCTAAAACAATGCAAAGCTGGTTGTTGCAGTCACTCTACAGCATGCAATTCATGCCTGCAATCAAAGATAGACCCATGCATACATGCATACACGCCTGATCACCCTGGTATACTCACAGTTTGCACAGCTTCAGTGTGCTCTGAGTTTAGAAATTATATGATGTCATGGCATTACATCATGACACCATGTAATGACTAAACATCATGCCATGACTGCATGATATCATGACATCACACTATGCCACCATGGTATAATATCAGAACGTAGCCTCAAATTATGACACCACAACATGACTTGATAACATGACATCACAACATGTCATCGTGACATTGTAACGAATAAACTTCTGGGGCACTGGGGGTCCAGGATTGAATATCGGTTTCTGAACCATAAATCAGCCCCACAACTCTAGTACACCAGAAGGGATTCAAACAGATTGGAAACACAAGTCAATTATAAACCTCCTTGTCCAATTTCGGTAACATGGATGGAACGGCAGGCTTATCTCTGCATGGTTATGGATTGTTGGTTAGTTGTAACACCGCAAACATATAATTATTACCCAATGATAAAAGGGACTGTCCGGTCAAGGGTGTATGAAAATACCTACTTTATTATTATTCAACAGACAGTTATAGCACACTACAAAATACAACCCACAGTGTAAAGGGATGCAGAGGACAGAGAGTTTCAAAGAAGGAAAAGGTATGCACTTTGGATACAGACAGGAGGGTAGTCGGTAAGGTAATTAATCGCAATAGTTCAAGTATACTTGGTTTCAGCACAAAGGGAGCAATGGGTCGTAGAATGTCACTAGGGGCCTCCGGAGAAGGATCAGGAGGACAGAACCACAATGTACCTTGTGCTTATAGAAGTTCTTGGTGCTTGACAGTGCAGAGTCATTTTCAGGGCGCCTTTGCAGCTTCTGCGACAGACTTCAAGACGGGAGACAGCTCTGGGTATTAGGTGGCAGGCAGTTCTGCGAGTGACGCTGGATAGACGGATGCAGCCTGGCCTATACGGTGGCTCGTGGTCAGCAATCATCTCGGTTCTGGTTGGCTGATCTGAAGCACTGGTTGAGGCCTCTTGGACGACGTTAGCGACTGCAGCATGACAGTTGGTGGTGCAGTTGTTTCAGCTCGAGGGGCACAACTGGCTCGAAAATTTCCTTTAAAGTGGAAGTTGGTTGATGCTTGTCGATGCACTCCTCCTAGCTTCTTCAATAGGCTTGTGTCGTCCTTTAAGGCGGACGGCCCAAAGCTGAGGAGAGTGTTGCAGGCACCTGCCTTGTTCTAGGTTTGCTTCAGAGATGCTCTGGCACTTCCCATATAGGAAGCTTGCTTGCAGAGCACACTGTGTGCTGGCTGGGTACCAGTTCTGGAGCTGCTGGAAGGTTCTCTGTATTCAGTATCCCGCTCTGTTCCCTGGGATGTTTAGGGGAGGGATCTTGCTCCCTTATTTGGAAATCTTGGCCTTCCTCACTGGCAGAAGCTCTAAAGCAGACTGTACCTTCAGCCAGGGTCTAAATGAGTGCTTCTTGTTACTCCTTGCAAAGTCTTCAGATGCTTTGAATTTTGAAGGATTTATAAATCACGCACACAACAAACTTAATCGAGTCCTGTTGCAGGTGATACCACATGATAGATAAGAAGATCAACCTAGTAGAGACTGACGCCACAAAATTCAGCAAAAGCCACAATCACCATATCTACTTGAACAGGTAGGTCTTTAAACCCGCTCTAATGCTCAATAAAGAGTTTGCCTTCAACTGAGAAACTGCGATCTCTTGAGACGCAGTTTTTTTAAAAAAAATATTTTTATTTTATTTTTTAAGATCAAACAAACACACTACAACTGTTTCAAAACATAGAAGGCATCATATTCCAACACATTTTCAAACTCCCCAACTCCCCCCTTCCCCCTTAAACTAGAGCCGGTTCTCACATGTCGTTTACGGGAACATCATTGGGTGGCACAATACTTAGGCAGCCATCATCCGGGTCCTCTGTTTCGTTGTCACCCTGGTGAAGGTTTGCCAACGAGGCCACCAATTGCCGCCAGGCCAGCAAGGGCCCTACTTCCTCTTTGCCCCCCCTGGTGAGTGCTTCAAACCAGACTACGGATTCAGCTTCCGCCCACCTCAAGAGGTCTGTCCACCATAACTCCACCCTAGGTCTGTGGGCCGCCTTCCAGCCCATGGCAATCCTACGTTTGGCCAAGACATAAGCCAGGTCCTTCATCTTGCTTATGTGTTTCAAATGCCGGGGTCTAGGGAAAAGCCCAAGCATGCATGACCAGGCCGATTCCACATCCAGCACCACCCCCCCGCCAGCCAGTTTCGTCTTGACCTTGTCCCAAAATCTATGCACCTCTGGGCAAGCCCAAAACATGTGTAGCAGTCCCGCATTCACCTCCCCACACCTGGGGCATTGCTGCATAGCTGATCCCCCAAACTTTGCAATCTTCCCGGGGGTTAAATAAGCCCTGTGGGTAACATACAATTGAAGCTGTTGGAATCTCGCGTTCCGGGACACCTTTTTGTGGTACCTCTGGGCCCGTTCCCACTGCCCATCCGTCATGGGTCCTCCCACCTCCTCCTCCCAATCTTGTCTCAATTGGAGCAACTCCTTCCCTGCCCTTACTCGTAGGAGCTCATATATCCTCGATATTTCGTGCCCGCCCTCCGATACATCATACATGGTTTCCAGGGAGGCGTCTGGGTCTTCCGCTAGCACTGTCTCAGGCCATCTTTCTCTAGTCTTTTTCACCAGCCTAGTGTAGGTTATATATTGGCCACCATGTACTCCCGTCTCTTCCTGCAACCGCTGAAAGTCCACTGCCTCCCCTGCCTGCCATATGTCCCCGAGGGTGGCTAGGCCTACCTGTTCCCAGTATCTGCGGACCGATTCAAGGAGTTGAGGGTCGCTCCCGCACAGCGCCGCCAAAGGGGCCTGCTGGGAGTACGGTTCCGAGTCCCCCCCAATCTTCCATGTCCAGTGCCAGATCTCCCAGCCCAGCCTCAGTAGCCGCCCCTTGCCCACCAGTCTATCTCTGCCCAACCACACCACTTCCATCAGAAAGTATGGGGCTGTATCTCCGCGCAGGAGCCTGGCTTCCGCCGAGTCTTCAGCCGAGAGCCACCTGGCCACGTACTGCAGCTGCCCCGCCAGGTAATAGAGTTCGAAGTTAGGCAGGCCTATCCCCCCCCTGTCACACGGGTTCTGGAGCTTCCACAGAGCCACCCTATTCCTGGAGCTGCCCCACACAAAACCCCTACACACGCTGTGAAGCTTCGCGAATAGGCTCCTGGGTATCAGAAACGGGACGTTTACGAAGAAGTGCAAGAGTCTAGGCAGGACCACCATCTTGAGCAAGGCCGCCCTCCCCATCATGGTCAGGGGCAATCTGGACCAAAATACCATGCTGGTCTTGATCCCATCTATCGCCTTTTCCATGTTGTGCTTGTGTTCTGCCTCGATCTTGTGGTAAATATTTATTCCCAAATACCTAAATGTCACGGGCTGCCATGGTATTGGCAGGACAGGCAGCCTCTGCACCGGGACATTCCTATATCTGCCCAAAGGGAACAGACTGGACTTTCCAGGGTTCACCGATATTCCCGAGAGGATGGCGTACCGTTCTATTACCTCTAGGACGTACTGTAGGTTTTCCTCTGGGTAGCGCAAATAAAGGAGCATATCATCCGCATATAATGATATCAGATGCTCTCCACTGGCAGTGTTTATGCCCACCTCCCCATATTGTTGTCGCAGGCATATTGCCAGCGGCTCCAATGCCACTATATATAGCATAGGTGACCAGGGGCATCCTTGTCTGGTCCCTCTGCCCAGTTGCCAAGAATCTGAGACTGTGGACCCTGTCTTGACCCTCGCCATCGGGGTGCTATAGAACAACTGGACCCATCTGAGGTATCCAGGTCCCACTCCGTACCTCTTCAGGACCGCTTTCAGCCAGGGCCATCGTACCAAGTCGAAGGCCTTGACCGCGTCTAACGACACTATAGCCAGCTCGCCCGTGTCTCCCTCAGTTTGGTCTATGACATGGTGTAGCCTCCTGTGATTATCGGTGATGTTCCTACCTGGAACATATCCCGTCTGATCTGGGTGTATCAGTTTCTTAATCACCCTCTTCAGTCTATTAGCCAGCACCGCCGTGAGTATTTTGCTGTCCTGGTTAAGCATGGACAACGGTCTGTAAGACCCGCGCTCCACGGCCGGCTTGCCTGGTTTCAGGAGTGGGATGATTACAGCCTCACGGAGGGACAACGGGAGTTCTCCCTGCTCGTTGGCCTTGTTGAAAGTGGCAAGCAGTGGCTGAAGCAACTCTTGCTGGTATGTTTTGTAGAACTCGCTGGGCAGCCCATCCGAACCCGGCGCCTTGCAAGTGGGCAAGTTCCGAATCACTACCTCCAGCTCATCCGAGGTGACAGGTGTGTCCAACTCAGAACGTTCTAGATCATCTAAGGTGGGCAGCTCAATGTCCCCCAATGTGTCCAGTATGTCTTGACCCATATCCTCCCCCGTGTCCTCATACAAATGTCTGTAAAACTTAAGGAATTCCTCATTTACCTCTTTCTGGGTGTTGCATATGCAACCTCCCTCGCCCTGAATCTCACTAATCACCGAGCGGGGGGTCTCACTCTTATACAGCCAAGCCAGCAGTCTGCCCGGCTTGTCGCCCCCTGCGTGTATCCTCTCCGTATATTTCCTGTAGCTGAGTCTGCACAGTCTATCCCAGAGTGCGCTGCAGGACAACTGTAGCTCCTCTACTTTGGTTCTGTTATCATGAGCGGTGCTCACGCAACGCGTGAGCTCCTCTATCTCCCTTTCCACCTCCCGGAGCTCCCTTTCGACCCCCCCCCCGGTAGCCCCTTAGCTTGGGAAATAGCTACCCCACGCACCACCACCTTAAACGCTTCCCACAGTGTGCCCACAGAGCTTACACTTCCCGTATTTGTATCAAAGTATTCTTCAATGGCATCCCTCAGGCCCTCCCGAAACCCCTCATCCTGCAGAGCCTCGGTCCTAAGTCTCCATGTAGGGATCTGCGGTCGTGGGGGCTGGTGTCTCCAGTCTACCACCAAGGGCGATAGGTCCGACAGCACTCGGGCCTTGTATTCCGCTGCTTCTATGTCTCTCACTATCCCGGCTGTTACAAACATGTAGTCTAACCTTGTGTACAAATCATGTGGCGCTGTGTAGTGTGAATACTGTCTATCCCTGGGATGCAGCCTTCTCCACGCATCCTCTAGGCCTAGGTCTTTCAGTAAGGTACTCAGCGCTTTAGCCGCTGGTGCCGTTTTTCCGGCCCTGTCCTTGGACCTATCCATTCTGGGGTCTACGGTACAGTTAAAGTCCCCCCCACACTACTGTACCCCCTGCCAGGGGGCCAAGTTTACCGTAGAGGGTCCTAAAGTAAGCCGCTGTATCGTTATTGGGGGCGTACAAATTTATGATGTGCACTTCTCTGTTTTCCAAGAGACCCGTTACCACCACCATTCTACCCTCTTGGTCCACCGTGGAATCAAGCACCCGAAACGGCACATGGGGCGCCAACCAGGCGACAACCCCTCTAGCATACGCCGAGTACGCCGCCCCCACAACAGTGCCCTTCCATTTCCTCCTGAACACCTCCAGCCTTTCCCTAGTGAGGTGGGTCTCTTGCAGCAGGGCTATGTCTACGCGCATCCTCTTTAAATACAACATCACTTTGTTACGTTTAAGGTAGCTGTTGATGCCCCGTACATTCCAGGTCACAATTCTGAGATTACCCGATGCCATCCGGTCGGTCTATCTCCATCCCTTCCCATAATGTTCCCCATGTAGGGTCATTTCCTGGCTCTTTCCCTTCTATTGACGAACCGTACCCCCCTCCCCCTTCCCCAACCTCACACCACTGCACGCAACTCCCCCCCCTCCCCGCCAACCCCCAACAATAGCCCAGCTCCATCCCTGGATCTCAGGCCTACCCACGTCTGGACCCGTCTCGTGACCAAGAACAAGGACCCCGCGGGGTGTCACCAATCTAACAGTGACCTAACTAAATATACTACTATCAGGTGCAGAGGTTGCTCCCCAGGAGCTCCCAGTCATCTATTTAGGAGAAGTGAATTCAACGGGACCCGCCGGCAGATGCCGTGACTTCCCCCACACAAGCACAATATCAAACTATATTCCAGTCCCAATGTCATAGTTATGGCCTCACGGGTGCCTCTGCAACGTGCTACTTATCTCCAGCCGCTTCTGTCTGGGCATCCGATTCCTGAGGTCGACCTTGCATATCCAACCATTCCATCGCTTCGCTCGGCGTCTCAAAGAAGAGGGATCTGTTCTTATAAAACACCTTTAACCTGGCGGGGTAAAGCAACATGTAGCGGTGGCCTGCTTCTCTAAGCCTTCTCTTCACCGTACCAAAGTTCATTCGACTCCGTTGTACGAGCAGCGTGTAATCCGGATACGCCGTTATACTCGCTGACCCCCTTTCTATCGTGCCTCCTTTCCGGAAAAATTTGAGAATCTTCTCGCGGTCACGATAGTTCAAGATCTTCGCGATCAACGCCCGTGGGGGGGCTCCTGGGGCCGGTCTCCTGGTCAGGGCCCTGTGCGCCCTTTCGACCGCGAACCCCTGGGTCAGCTCTCCGCCTGTAATCTCCTGCAAAAGCATGGTTTCAACAAAATCTGTGGGGTTCGATCCTTCCATTCCCTCCGGTACCCCCACTATGCGAATGTTGTTGCGCCTGGCGCGCCCCTCTGCCTGCTCTGCTCTGTCCTCCAAATTGCCCACTCGTTGCACGAGGGCATGAAGCTCCTTGGCGTGTGTATTGCACGCCTCCGCGGTCGGGGCCAACTCCTTCTCCAGTTCCCCAGTGCGCTCTGCGATCGTTCGCACATCCTGGCGCAACATGTTCACCTCTTCTCGGACCGCTCCTATCTTAAGGTTTAGGCCCTCTTGCAGCTCTTTCATGGCCAGGCCCAGCTTCATCTCCCAGGCCACCTTCAGGTCGGCAATTGCTGCCAGCACCTCCTGGATAGTACCCGGTAGGTCCGTCACCACCGCAGGGGTTTCTTTGCTCTTGCCCCCTTCCGCGCCCGAGGGCGACCTAGCATAGGTCTCCATCGTGGGCTGTTTGATCCGGGGTCGCACCACCTTGGAGGACATCCTGCTGCGTCGGTTGGGCCCACGCGCCCAGCTGTTTCCTCGCGGGGTTCGCTCGCTGGCCCCTTCACAGCGAGGTTTCGCTGAACCCGGGTTCATTCTGCTAGCCCGCCACGATCCAGGGCCTCTTCAGTGGGGGCTCGCCCTTATGTTCTTGCCTTCAGCCCGAGGCGCATGCGACCCGTCTATCTGGTTGGGCTCGCCCACGTTCCAACCAACCTTGTCTTCCTCAGCTCGTGGCCCATTGTCCACAGGCGGCCATCTTGGGTGCTCCCCTTCCTTTGCGCGACCGCCACCTTCTTCGGGGTCTAGTTCCGTGGATATGCAGTCTCGCTAGTGGGGAGGGCACACACCGTGTGCCCCCCACTTTCATACGCCTTTGGATGCACCGTGGGCTCGAAAGTCCGCCAAAAACCGTCACTTCTTCCCAGGATCAGGATCAGATCATCGGGAGCTTCTCCAAAGAACGTCCTCTCACGTAGCCATCAAGCCGCGCCCCCCATCTCTTGAGACACAGTTAGTCCTGGGAATAATGAGAAGAAGTTGGTCTTCAGACCTAAGGGTCCGAGTTGGTTAATATTGCTTCAGTTTATGATCTGCTAAAAGTGGGGCTGAACTCTCTTTTAAAGACAAATGGGCCCCAGTGATTGATGTAGGCTAAGCCTACCTTAATGAACCAATCTTGGGTCCCCCCAACAATCTCCTGTATGTGTGAGGTCATAACCAGCATGCTTTGCAACACAAAAGGTAAAGGTATGAAAACATGTGATACTAAGTCCCACCCATCTTCCTGTCTGTTGTGGATCAATGGGTCTCTCTGGTTAATTGAGTTCTCTGTGGTTTCTGATTAAAGCGGCAGGTCTCCCTTGAAGCTGCGGCGGGATCAGACCCTTGGTCTCCACTAAACCACATACTCGTTCCTTCTGAATGGGTCCCCCTGCGGGGATGACTACTGTAAATACATAGTCACAAACATAACAGGTCATTGCCCTTGATACTGAGAGGCGGGAGCTGGCTTCAGGTTGACATAGTGCATATCAAAGGTTGTTGGGGTTTTCCTGTCCTTTGTTAGTCTTGTGACCAGGACTCCTCTGGGCCTGTTTGAATGAAATCTGATTAGTATGCGAGGCTGCCACCAGCATCTAACAAAGGAAAGGTTGGATCCATGGAGCCTTTGTTAGTTAATCAGGCTGGCCATGGCAGAGGAAGGTTATGCCCTCCCCCTTCTGAGATGCCTTGATGTACTCTTGGCTGTCATATTTCAACTAAATATGATGGGGCACGGCACCTGTAGGCTGTGTCCATCCAGAGTACGCGGCTCTATGTGTATGTCATGCAGTGAGCATGGGAACATGTGTGCAGATTAGCCCCAATTATTTTCCAGCAGTTGCTCTCCATTATTCAATTTCATTTAAAATTTCAAAAAAGCTGAGGCAAGCGCACACCCAGCGTGCGGATGGCCGAATTCCTCACAGACATGCCATAACATCATGGTATGCTATAAATTTATGACAGGAGATCATGATATGGCAATATGGCATCATGACATGACATGACATGCTTACAAGATAGGTTGTGGCATGCCAAAAAGACAAGACATCATGATATGGCAGTAGATCCTCCTCAAGGCATTACATCATTACATGACATCACTGCATGCTATCATTCATTACCTGTCACAGTGTCATCTCTCATTGCATGACATTACATCAATTCACAATATCATGATGTTGTGACTTGACATCCTGACATAGCATGACATCATGACATATCATTCCATGTCATGATTATATAAGATGACAGTGGACACTCTTCAGTTTTTCAAAAGACACAGTAAGTGGGATGGATATACACAGGTGTGTACCTTGATCTTCCTCCTATGCCAAGATTCACCTCACATATGATGCCCAACGAGGGTGAAACGTGTCTAGGGTTACTTCTGGTCACCAGCTATGCTTATTCCCCTTCAAGAACTGCACGGCAGGCTGAAGAATCATGATTTAGAGGTTTTCCAGAATAATGCCAGTGGTTATGACAGATTCAGAGTGCTCCATCCATCTCTCTTCTAAGGATGAAGCATGCTTCGGGCTGCTTGTGGTCTTTTGCCAAAGGAATTCGATTTGGCAGTTTGACTGGAATGCCCCTTTTGGTGAGACCAAGCCTTATTTTCATATAACATTTTCCCTTCTGCAATCGAACATCAGGCTGGACAGCAAAGGTTTGCATTGTTCGCCAGAGCAAAGCCTATGGTTATGAATGATTCAAAACCCTCCATCAACCACTCTTCCTTTTTGCATATAACATGTCATCATATGATGACATACCTTGACACGAATATGTACCATTTGTAAACCTCTAAGTAAACATATGTACTACGGCTCAGCATGGAAATAGGCAGACACATAAGCACGACAAAAATTGTATGTCAGGTATCTTTAGAGCATGATATGTTACATGTATGTAAGTGTCATCAGCATGTGTAGTGTGTTCACTTGCTCCTTTAGTTTTTCTCTGCATTTTTACATGTTTTTAATGGCACAACTGTTTAGCCATGTCTATGGCACACAGTGACTCTTTCCTGTTGTTTGGAACTTTTTTGTTGTATGACATCACACAATGCATTGACATCATGAAATGACAATATACCATGACATGCTATCATGGTCATGTCATGTCGATGGTATGACATGATGCCATGATATAACAATGTGACATGACATAAAGTCATGACAAGACGTAAAATGAACAATGATATAACATAACGGTCCCAGTAATCTCCCCAGTTTGACAAATGCAGTGTATACCCACTGCATAATCCCAATCTGTTCCTAGTTTTCACAATTCCAGCATAGGTCCAGTCTGCTCCTGCTCAGTATACTCCCCTTTTCTCAATCTCAGTTTACTCCCACTTTCACATTTCTAGTTTTCACATGCCCAGAATATTCACATTTTGATTGACCCAGTACAAAACATTACAGAATTATACAAATATGAAAAGTACTCATATTCAGTCAACATTAAAGCACAAGGAAAACAAAGACACAAAGCAACAAAATAAATCTGAATACATCAATTAGATTTTTAGGAAAAGAGTCCATTAAAATATTACTATCTAACATCACCATTTCCAATTTATCAAATTAATTCTATATAATAATTTGATTACTGCTAAGGAAAGGGGTGTTTTGCGTCCGGTCATCATACGTTGCCCAGGTGGAAAGTCAGAACGCCTCGTCCATACATTTTCCAGATAGAGATATCTTCAAGTTTACTAGTGGTGGACATTGTATAAATACATGATATAAAGATTCCAGCGTATTGGTCTGATCACAACGGCAACAACAAGAATTTGAAAGCCCGCCCAAAACCTGTAAATTCCCACTCAGTAGCACTGTGTGGGCATTTACAGATGTTAATGTCACTGTGGTGGGCCCAACTACATTAGCTTCAGGCCCCACTTGTTAGACAATCCTGGCTACACCACTGGGCGTAATTACCTACAGCATTTTGCTGGAGGTTTTTCCTCTACCTTACCTCCAAGCCCATAGTTTGGTGGTGCAGTAATGTAGTGGCAACTCTGTTACCACTGCATTACAACTGTGTTTTGGCCACACTGCCAAACTCAAAATAAGGCACGAGTCTAAATCGTAAAAATTACGATGTCCAATGAGCATTGAGGAATTTACACAGATAACGGTGAGGATATCCCAAGCTCTTTTCC
This sequence comes from Ambystoma mexicanum, assembly GCF_040938575.1. Taxonomy (NCBI): domain Eukaryota; kingdom Metazoa; phylum Chordata; class Amphibia; order Caudata; family Ambystomatidae; genus Ambystoma; species Ambystoma mexicanum. The sequence goes on along the minus strand of NC_090931.1, from coordinate 588,113,118 downwards.
CCCCGCAGACAGTAGCCTGATAATAAGGAACACTTACTAATATTAGAAGTGCAGTTCCGGTTACTTATAAATAGTTTGTTTTTAGTAGCGAGCCTCTGAGGAGATAGAGGCTAATAAAACTGCTTCACATTAACCCCATAATTGTATAATTGAATTGGACCCTATTTGCTCTCATACCATGCTTCTTGAAGATCCATAAACAACGAACTCAGAGGAGGAGTGAACAAATCTTTATAAAAGAGTAACATCTTCCTTGAATCCAAACTATCAGAGATGCTAAGGCGAGTTCATAATGCACTCTTGCAATCGGAACAGAGTTTGGTAGTTGTAATGTTTCATTTCATATGTATTCCTCGATTTCCACAAAATCGATGTCACAAACCAGATGAGAGCCGTCCCAGCCCATAGACTAGAGAGTGCACTACTTTTGTCTTATAGAAATTAATGAGCGGTAATAAAGAAAATCTACCATACTGCTTGTCGATACATTTAATTTGCAAAACAAACAGAGCCTGATCTTTTTGATTTCTAGAAATGCCCAATTTTTTGGGTGCGGCACCAATATAGAATCCTAGATATATTTATTATTTGTGATACAGGGTGAGAGAATAAATTACCTATTTTTCACTTTTTCATTGCGCTCGGAAACTATTATAATCATTAATTTGTTATGGTTTATCATTAGATCTTTTTTGTGTGTGTATTGTTGACTGGTGGCAATTAGATATTGAAGGCTCACTGTGATTTGCCTAATAAGATGATGTCATCAGCGTAAGCAAGGCAGCGTATCTTTGTGGAAGCAATACGCAATGATGCCAAGGAAGCTTTTACAAGAGAATTTCCCACATCCGAATCGTAGAGGTTGAACAGACAGGGAGCCAAAATTCAACCTTGCTGCAATCCTTTTGATGTTCGGAATGGTCAGGACAGTGCACTCTGGTGGTTCATCCCTATCTGAATTACTGTATCAATGTAAAGGTAGACAAGTATAGTCAAAAGGTCCTTAGGAATCTTCCATCTCTTTTAATTTGGTCCACAACAGTGATCAGTTCACAGTGCCAAGCGATAGTGAGAAATCAGCACAAGAGGCAAAGACCAGTGGCACATCTTTCTGCCATGCTCCATGTTGTAAGGCTTCTAAAATGAGGCTATTACGAGTAGTACCGATGCCTCTTCTGAACCCAGCCTGCACATTTCCTAAACAACCTGAGGAAACTGCCCATTGTTTTTAGCTCTTTCAATACTAATAGCACAAACATGTTGCTCTCTGCATCTTATAGTGTCATAGGGCTATTGGATTTAAGCGATCCCTCTTTTTATAGATTTGGATAATTATCAATAGTTTCCACTATTAAAACCCCTTTATACTCCCAATTTGATATCGATATCATAGCACCAGTTATAACCATCTCATTATAATCCTTGGTGTTCAAACCAAAAATTCACCCGTTTGCGAAAATCCTAGTTTGGCCATCCAAGTACAATACCTCTGTTGCAGTCCCAGTATACTCCCAGTTTGACTCACCCAGTTTACTCTCATTTAGGCAACCAAAGTCTTATCCCGGTTTGCAGAGTATAATCACAGTATATTCCTGATATGAAAATCCTACTGTACTATATAACATACCACTCATACTTACCATATTTTCCCAGTTTGGCACTCCCATTAACCTCCATGCTTGACAATCCAGTATATTGTAATTGTGCACCATTGTAGCATTTGTGCTGTCAGCGCAATCCTAGTCTATTTATAGATTGGAATGGCAAGATAGTCCCAGTTTGACACACCCAGTGTATCCTCAGTTTGAGAATCCCAGTAAATGCACAATTTGAAAAAAAAACTCACGCCCAGTTTGTAAAATTCCATATTGACAACTCTAATGTACTCCTGTTTCTGTAATTGCAGTTCATTATCTTGCAGAATTCCAGTATTTTTCCAGTTTGCACAATTAAAGTATTCCATGATATCTAATATTGGGCCTCATTAGGGGTTGGGCGGAGTGTTAAAAACCCAGCTGTAACGCTATTACCACCGTATTACTGCACCACTGAATCCCGAGTTTGGGTGGAAAGTGGGAGGTTTACCTCCAGCCCTTTGCTGGAGATAAAACCTCCCCTGTCCGTCCATTTGCAGCGCTATTAGCACAGCGCTGATTCCTCCAACACTAATAGCCCCATTACTTCCCCATAGAGTCCTATGAACTGTAGAAAAAATGGGGAGTAACAGCCTTACTGCAACTCGCGATCCGGTGCTAATAGCGCCAGACTGAGTTGCGGTAATGCTATTTGCGTTGGCAGTATCGCAGCACAATTACTGCCGGCATACTGCCCACGCTGTGATGAGCCCATAGTCTGCATAATGCCAGCATGTCCCAGTTTCAGAGTGTACATACCCAGTATACTCCTAGTTTACAAAATCCCTGTTGGTATCAAGTCTTGACAATTCCAGAATAAAGCCAGTTTGTCAACCTCAGCAAACACAAAGTTTGTAAAATCCCTGCACCATCTGCAGTTTGTCAGTATACTCCAAACTTTGCAATAGCAGCAGTTTCCCATTTTGTTCAGGCTCATTGTACACAGAATTCTAGCATGCCCCCAGTTAGCAAAATCCCAATGCATGGTGTGCTTCCAATTATCTCTGCCTTAATGCCAGTAAGACTGAGATCCTCCTCATGAGGACCCCAGCTCCCACCTTCCCTCACACCCTATGGCCGCCCTCTTTGGGTCCCCTCCCCTCACTCTCTTGTGAGGCAAAAAACATGGTGTTATCTTTGACTCCTATCTCTCTTTCTCTCCTCTCATCCCGGACCTTGCCAAGAAGGCCAACTACCAACTGCACCTCCTCAGAGGCATTCTCCCTTTCCTCACCTTCCCTCAGAAACTCAATGGGCCTCATTACGCGGTAGGAGGTAGCCATGGTGCTATTAGCACCATGGCTACCCCCTTACCGCATACCGGGTCTGGGTTCTCAGAATGGGTACTTACCAGGTCTTTCCAACCTTGGTCGACCTGGTAAGTCCCCATTCTGAGAACCATTCCCCATTCCCATTTGAGCCCCCAAAGGGCTCAATGGGAATGGGTAAGTAGCTAATAACGGTACCGCAATTTGCGGTACCGTTATTAGCTCTGAAGTCCCTTAGCGGGTCCCGTCCTTAACACCTGGTCAGACCAGGCGTTAAGGAAGGGACCCGCTAAGGGACCTCGGAATATGGAGGTAAGGGATTACCGGCACCCTTACCAGTGCCGGTAATCCCTTACCTCCTACCTCGTAATGAGGCCCAATGTCTCCAGAACACTGGTCTTCTCTAGCCTTGACTACTGCAACAGCCTCTTCCTCAATCTTCGTTTATCCTCCCTTCGCCCCCTTCAACTAATCCAGATTAGGACTGCAAGATTTAACCTTGGCCTCAAGCCCAGGGACCGTATCTTTCCAGCCCTTATATCTCTCCACTGTCTCCCGGTTGCTGCTAGGATAAAATGCAAGACCCTCTGCATCATCCAAAAGTCTTTCTGGGGGCTGGGACCCTGCTACACCCAACTATCTCTCCCTAAATACCTCGTGGCTGGAGGCCTTCGATCTGCAAGTTCCAACTCTCTGCAGATCAGACGCTTCTCTAAGCAGAGAGTAGGGGGTAGATCTCTCTTCTCCGCAGGAGACTCCCTCTGGAACGGTCTTCCGGCCCTTCTCAGGCTTAAGCCGGATCTCCTTAAGTTTGGGAATCTCCTCAAGACCCACCTTTTCTTTTTTTCCTTTCCTCTTCCCCTCCCCTGCTAACTCCTCCCTCTGCGGCAGTGACTGGCTGCTTGGATCCCTCTGAGCTTTATAGGGCTCCAGGCCCCCCTGCCCAGTCCACTCCCCTCCGTCGCACTTAGCATGTGGACCCGCACTACCGCAATCCCTGACACTTGCTGTCCTGGCCTTCCTTAGCACTTACTCCTGCTCCTCTTTACCCTGGTTTCCCTTCCCACCCTAGCACTTTGCTTATTGCGCAGCCCGGCACTCTCTCCCCACACCTCTCCCTCGCACTTCTTGTTTTGCACTTGCACGATCGGAATGTCACATGGCCTAGTAGGACCGCGTTTGTATTTTTCTCGCTTGTTGCGCCTTTTTTCTCTTGTGGCGCCTTGAAACACCATTTGTTGGTAAGGCACCTTACAAATATCTAATAAATAAATCATCAGCTTTGGCACAATGTGGCATATTTGTTTTATTTATTTTTTAAATATGTTTTCAATATTCCCATTTGAACCAGCTCAGTTTAATCCCAGTTTACACATTCCCAGTAGTCTTCCATTTTTACATCCTCTGCATAAGGCACTGAATAATCCCAAATATTCTGGAGAGTAAACTGCTGTTGGAAAAGGACCTGCTCATGCAGTGCAAGCTGAAAAGAATCAACACATATTCACACGCATATAAATAATGAAGGCAGGTGGCATGATGAGGCCATTCCCTGACATAGCTAACTTATAAGGTCATCCTCCCATGATGTCACTTTTTGAGCATGCCACTGTGGCGATGGCCTTCTCCATTGATGTGAGTGAGTGCCTGATGAGGTCCTTCTCTGATGATGTCATCTGTGTCATTATCTGATGATGTAGTTTTCTGAGAGTGGCGATGTCTTATGTTATTCACTGGTGATATCAAGCAGCTGTGCCATCCATCTGAGGGATCATGCCTTATCAGAGTATAGATAATTGAGTGTTTCGGAAATATTGATGTGTAGAGGTGGATAAATCAAAAGTTTAAAAAGCCTCTATGGAGTTTAATTGCCTCCGAAGTATGTTACATGTAGGAAGAAACATTTTCTCATTCAATATTAACTCACTAAAAAAAATCCATTGGTGGAAGTCGTACACTGCTCACAGGTTTGAGTAACGTTTGCAGCAATCTGTGTACTCCATGATCTACTGATATATGGTGGCGCTCTGCAAATGGTACAAAACCTTTCTTTTTCACTTTGCAGGTTTTATTTGAATGTGCTCATATTTACCGACAGTAGAAGCACCATTTTTGTTTTATTTACTCCAAACTCTATATTTTACTATCCGCAGCCTTTCAGAATGTTCAGTAAAATGTGAATAGTAATATGGTGCCCTAGTACCACACAACTGCAGCAGCTAAATCCTTCCCGAAATGACAGCATACACCACCACCATAGCCTGCACTACTTACTGCAGCTGCCATCTTGGTCAGTCACCGCCACCAGCCCGGTGCTGTAATTTGGCGTGCATTTATGTGCATTACAATGGCAGCGTATGAGAAGAATGGGATTGGAGCATTTGCTTTACAAATGCTTTGGTAACTAAACACGTTTCTAAGGCCCAACAGTGGCTTCATCCCGCACTGACGGATCACACAGACGCAACCTCTAATGCCCAAGCATACCTGCACCCCAGAGTGACGCACACACTGCCACGACCTCCTCGACCCAAACACATTCAAGGTTTCACTGCTGCCAGAGGTGGGCCTCTGCACCCTGGGCCTCCTTTGTGTGGTAACCTATTTTATTTCCAAATGTTCTCATAGGAAAAGGGTTGTGCTTGCTGAAAACGTTTAATATGGGGCATCTTTGAACATTATTTCCAGTGCCTCTTTTGGTTCCCATCCCACCCCTGCCTGCTGTTGGCTATTGATCTAGGGCCCGTTAGAGTAATTAAGGATTGACTAAATGCTCACATCGTTCGCTTGCTGGTAAATTTGAATTGCATTGTTTTACTAATATGATAAACGTGTGTTTTAATTTGCCTTGTTCATTCTCAGCAAAGTGGCTCTCACACTTCTGACAAATGTGCAGTGCTTTGGGTTTCCCCTGAAGTTGGTGAGGGTACTCCAGAGGTGGACCCCCGACTCTAAGTGTCTAGAGATGCTGCAGCTCATCTGCACCTCTGATGACACCCAACGAATCAGAAACCTGTGTCCGAGGTTGCTGATGGCACCCCTGTTCAGAGGAGAATTGCCTGGCTCTACGGTGCTGGACCGTCCTTGTGGGTGGGACAAGCCTCTTATTCACATGGAAATTTCTCTTCTGGCATGGCACTGAGAGCTAAGGCTTGATTGTACACCCTCGTGAGTGGGCAGCACCTGTTTGTTCTTATTAGAGGGCCTCGCACACTTTTGCCAAATGTTAATGCACATCACTGATGGATGCTGTTCTGTTCCATTCTGGTCCATTTTCAGCACTGGTGATTGCACTGACGATTGCTCCAATTTCCTGGCTTTGCTTTCCATCTTATCCATTGAGGGTCTGAAATGGATGAGCTAGGATCATTGAGCCGAGTGATTTGTATTACATAAGCAATCAGGAGGCAATTTAGTGTGCAGTGCACTATACAATGATTAATATTGTTGAGGAAGGGCTTGGGAAAAGGAGCCAGAACTAAAGGGGACCATCATTCACAACCTTTTCTGCCCCAAGCATCCTTGCAACCCAGAATGGCGGCTCACACTGCTATAACCCCTTGAGTCCTTAGCAATTCTATATCCCCGCAGAACTGTCACACCGCTACATCCTCTTCAGCCAAAGCACTTTTCTACCCCTGCCACTACCCAGCACCCAAAAGGGTCAAGCTGCCTTTACCACTTCAGCCCCAAGCACACATGAGCCTCCCAGTGAAGGGTCACACTGTCATGGCTCTTGCCTGCCCAAGCAATTCTGTGCTCCACTAAAATGTCTCACTGCCTCGAACTCTTGAGCCCCAAGTAGGCCTAGAAACCCTCTAAAGAGTCAAACTTCTGCGACCTCGTCAGCCACAAGCATTCCTGTATACCCCACTGGGTGATTACACTGCCACCACCTCTTTGGCCCAAAGCATTTTGTAGAGGAGCAACTGAATGCCTCTGCAGGAAGTCCAGCCCCACTACCTCCTGTACGTTGGAAGTCTGATATTGTGCCATGCTTGACACCAACAATTGTAACCATACCCTGGTGAATATTTGAAAGAAGGTATCCTCTGAGAAAGCCTTATCAAATGTATTCCCGAAGAGAGGACAATTTAAGGCAGGAACTCCCGGAAGATATATGAAAAAGAGCAAAAGAGGATCTAGTCACGTCACAAGAGATGAGCGTGACGCCCTGAGAAGACTGACAGAAGAAAACGCATGGACTTTTAAAAAACTGATTACAAAGTTAAGAATCGAGTAAGCTTCCATATGCTAAAAGAAGATTGCAGGTATGTGACGCACTGCAGAAAATGCAAGCCATTCAATAACTGTACAGATGCAGCAACGCAAGTAGACTAATTTATCATTTGATATGATATATGATATGATATGATATGGCATTTATTACGCGCCTATACACAAGTGTTTCAAGGCGCGACGAGGGAAGGGAGAGGGAACAGAGGGAAGACAGACAGCGATCCTACTAGGCCAGGTGTCATTCAGATTGCGCAGGTGCATGGGAAGGGGTAAGGGGGAAAGGGTGAGGGAGAGGGGGAGGGAAAGTGCAGTACATGGGATAAAAGAATAATAACAAGAAGTACGGCCAGCTGGTGGTAAGTGCAAGGGTAAGTGCAGACATCTGGTGTCAAGTGCTGGTAGTGGGACTGTAGGGATATAGAGACAGTCACAAGTGCACGGGTTGGCAGGTAGGCAGTGCAGGTGTGCGACTGGCAGTTTAGGGGACCTGGGCCCGAGATCAGAGGGTGGCCAAGTAACGAGTGCAGCTTCAGCCAGGGATTCAGCAGGGGAGAGGAGGAGAAAAAGCAGAAGCAAAGAGAAAGGTTTTGAGGTGTTTCCGGAACCAGAGAAGGTTCTCCTCACGTTTCAGTGAGGCAGGGAGGCTGTTCCAGAGGGAGCTGTTGCAATAGTCCAGCGTAGAGAGTACCAGAGCTCTGGAGACAGTGAGCTTCTGACAGAAGGAGAGGAAAGGAAGAATACCTCTGAGGAGATGCAGCTGGTAGTGTGACTTCTTAGAGACGTCGGAGATGTGAGGAGAGAAGGACAGTGTGGAGTCGAAGATGACCCCAACATTTTTAGCCTCACAGGAGGGAGCAGGAAGAGGGCCAAGAGAGGCCGGCCAGAGAGTGACAGGAAAGGAGGGAGTGGGTGTGCCGATGAGGAGAATCTCACTCTTACTGGCATTAAGGCAGAGATCATTGGCAGCATGCCACTCCTGGATGGAGGACAGACAGTCAGAAATGAGAGAGGGAGAATAGGTGGCTGAGGGTATCCAGAAAATTAGCTGAGTGTCATCTGCATAGCACAGGAAGTTGGGGCAGAGTGCGGCAATGCGGTGGGCAAGAAGTGCCAGGTATTGTTTAAACAGCCAGGGAGAGAGGTTAGATCCCTGGGGAACACCACATGTAGAGATACAGATAGAGGAGAGGAAGGACCCAAGTTGAACCTGGGAGGGTCGATCAGAGTGGAAAGAAGTCAGCCATGCCAGGGCCTGACCAGTGATCCTCACATTATCACAGAGACGATTGAGCAGGGTGGCATGGTTGACCATATCAAAGGCGAAGAGAGATCAAGTAAGATGAGTACACAGGGGGTGTTGGAGTCAAGGGTGGAGAGCAGATCTTCACAGATGTTCAGGAGAGCAAGTTCTGTGCTTCTGGCAGCTCTGAAGCCAGACTCATGGTCATGGAGGCAACCAACAGATTCAGTGTGAAGATTAAGTTGGGAGATGGCCAGCTTTTCCAGGAGTTTGCCAAGGAAAGAAGTGATGGTGATTGGGCGACAGTTGGCCGGGCAAGTCGGGTCGGCAGAGGGTTTCTTAAGAAGAGGATGCACAAGGGAGTGCTTCAGGGGGGAAGGGAAGACTCCAGTGGTGAAGGAGTGGTTGCAGAAGTCGGCCAGGGCAGGAGCCAGGGAGTCAATGTGGTCCTTGATGGTTTTTGAGGAGCAGGGGTAAAAAACTATTTTGACGAGACTTTCATAGATCGGACTTGTCTGGAAACCTCGTCAGGGGGGAACGGGGGAAAGGCAGAGAAGGAGGGAGGCAAAGTGGCAGAAGAAAGGCCAGAGGAAGAGCAGGGCACGGAGGGAGGAAGGGGAGAGGAGGAGAGAGAGGACAGGATGTCCCGAGTTTTAGAGATAAAATGAGAGGTTAGCTATATGTAGGGAAAAGAATGCAGGCAGAGCTGCCATTGTATAGAAGCTGGACATCAGTGTCATGATTCTAGTAAGCCCAGTACCCATGAAAAGGAAAGGCTGAGAGTTGTGGCGCAGCAAGAATTAGCTGAGATTGTGGACATGAGGGGCGAGTTTGTCTGGCCTGGTACCAAAACTGGAGGCAGCCAAGGCCGGTTATCTATTCTTGAAGGCAGTAAAACATGAGAAGCTGAATCATTCCTTGTTAAGGTGCAAAGAAAGAACACCAAGCATGCCAAGTACTATTCATTTAAGACATTTAAATGCTGCAAATTGGTCCAAATCGTGGTCTCCTGTATCGTGAGCCAAGGGAGAAAATACAGTTGGTCATTGAGTTCCAGAACTACGATAGTGCGTGCTCGCACTCCTTTATATTCCCAGAGACAAAAATACTTGGCAAGGCCAAGTTCAAACACAATCTGCATGGCAGAAGGCATGGGTGATGAGAGACGTTGAGCTAATTGGGTGGGGAGGTAAAATCATGTCCACCTCCTGGCACTTGGGTATGAGCTTACGTGCAGCTAAGTGAACCGAATGTTCCAGACATGGCACAAGCATGCCAACCAATTGTAGAGGGTCGTGTAATGAACGGCCTTATAGTTTGAGAGCCAATGATATATTGTGTACTTAATAAGTGTTGAAGATGACTTGCAGTAGAGGTGGGTATAAGTTGTCCACCTGACAGTAGATATCCAATCACAACCTCACCCCTTATAGAAAGTATACATAGAAGTTCCCCTTGAACTTATCAGAACCCCTCATAGGTTTTTCTCATTTTCACATAGTATGATGTCACATATGACACATTTTTATTATAAAGATGTGTTTTTTGTAAAATGTACTGAGAGATTGAGCGAACGTCCGTTGATGTTCGTTGTAACTCCCTGTTTTAGAAAATTGATATTAAGACAGCAAACTTTGCCATCTTCCTGAGTTGGTTCGATTATTTGGTGTCAGAGTTACCCTGCATCTCATGTACTGCATGTGTGTTACCCAAAGGGCTCTAAGCTCCATTACCTTATCAAACTAGCCATTCCCGGCACAATATACGTAATTCTAGCAGATCTTAAAGGTCAATATCGGTCAATAATTTATAGGGTGAAGTCTGTCCCCCATCTTAAATATCAGAATTACCACTGATCGATTCCAGGAAGGTAGTGTAGGTCCCTGTGACTCATTAATGGTCATTGAAAAGGCCAAACGTATAGGTAACTGTCTTCTTTTGAATTTGAAAGGCATATTGGTATCAGAGGAAATGAGAGGTATGCACGGTATAAGAACAGTATCTAAGTTCCACCGATTACATGGGCCTCCATGATGTGCAGATGCATAATTGTCAACCTTGTTCCATTGCAGAGTCCCCGTGAGGGTATAAGATTGCGTAGTAGTATAATTACAGCACCTACTTTCAGTTTTGTTCTTTGGAAACTGCAATGTTGAGCTGGTAATTAACTGTTCATTGACACTGGAACTGCCATGCCCTGTGTAAAGAAAAGTGGAGGTGGAAAGAAGTAACTTGAAATTATTCCGAATGTTTGCGATGGTGGAAGGTGAAGGTGACTGCTCATTCTGTTTGTTAAAATGATAGCTGTTGGTGAAGTGGAAGGGTACACAGAGTTGCACTTTGTCATATGGACACCAGAGGGCAAGCTAACACTGATGAATTGTATCAGCTGAGTATGTAAACATACCTAAGCCTTTATATATAGATAGATGTTGAAGGATTAGACTACTACAACCTATTCTGCCACAAGGATAACTGTATCCCAGAGTCCCAGGTCACATTGTCATAATGTGTTGTACTGGATAATAGGGGCCCTTGGTGGGGTGAGAGTGCAGGGGGCTAAAAGATCAAATATTGATTTTATCAGGAAATGGCCACATTCTGACAAACCTAAGTGTATAGCTCCCAAATCCCAATACTAATTAAACTGAATATTCTCTAGACACTTTGGTAAATGAGTGTGGGAATTTAGTTCTTTTGAAAAAGGACTTGGCAACTGATCTCCCACACAGAAGTCTGTGCTTTTCACTGCCATGTACTGCGCACAAAGGTGCTTGCGAGGGTAAGAGGAGCTCAGGCTCTTCGTTACTTCAATCCTTCGCTCCTACTTGGGGTCGAAGTGTAAAAAACAAAGTAGTGGAACTACTTTCCCCCAGCCCACCCCTTTTCCATCACATGCCCTACCCCCACTTCCCACCAACACCATACTCTCCTCCTCCAATTCAAACCCCAATCCTAAGTCCTGCCTTTCCTCCACTCCACCCCATACTGCTGTGTTTTACAACAGTAGTAGCAAGACAAATGCATTCAAATTACCATCATTCACTGTCATTGTCCCCCACTGCATACAGCTTTAGGCAGCCTCCCCTTTCCAGTCACCCACCATTTGCACCTCTTAAGGGGCATGCCCAGAAAGCCCCTGCCCACCCCCCCACTGCCCATTACTTGAACTGACACTGTGCCTGCAACAATGAAGATTACCCCTGCATACTGTGCAGGGATTCTTGATTCTATTAAAGACAAGGAGGCAAGCATTATGCTTCAACTTCTTTAATATTACTCTTCAGCAGATTCAACAAAAAAACAGAAAAACAGTGAAAATGCTGCTTTCAGCTACTCATTTTCCTTTCTTTTTTCTTTGCTTTTGAAACTACATTTCCCTCTTTCTCTGTAGTCCCTGGCAATGACTGCCCAGTCCATATGTCACTTCATGCCTCTGACTCCTCCTCTTCTTTGGATGCTCTGAATTGATCCATCTTCATAACTGTAACCAAATGAAAACTCTACAACGTTAGGCTTCTGACTGCCTTAACTCCTTTGTGCACCTGCTGTCACATCGCATGCGCCTAACCGAGTTGCTTGCTGCGCTCCATCGCTCAGATAGCCTTCTGGTCTTCCCCTGCGGCAACAGAAGACAGTCTCGTTAGGGTGGAGTCCATGAACTGTTTGTCACATCATAACAACATTTACATTCCATGATTCAAACAGTACATGTACAGGATGGGAAATTAATGCTCGCCTCCGTGCCTTTAATAGAATATAGACTCCCTGTGCAGTATGCAGGGGTAATCTTCATTCTATGTCAAGACAGGAGGCTAGCATTATGCTTGTTCAAAGCTTCCCATTACAGCTGTCGCCAACCCTTCAATCGGCTTAAATTAAAACGTCTTAAATGCGATATCGCCAACCCAATCACAGTCTGCATAATATCTTGGGGAGTCACTCCTGTTACGTATGCTTTCAAGGTCAATGCTCCTCTTACTGAATATGCTCCAAACTTATTTAAATCTATGCCTATTAGCTGCATGATTTCTCGCACACACCTGGCAATGGTGGCCATTGCTATTGTTTGGAAAGGCTTCCTGTGTGCTATTAACAACTGTGTGATGCCCGCTGGTATCTACTCAGCTGTCCTACTCTCATGCTCTCGGATACATGCTGCCACACACCACTTTGGGTGGTTTGGTAAATAGGATATGAAATCGATGAAGAGTTAATGTTCGTTCTCTTAGCCAGTGTAAAAATTACTCCTTCCGGGCTGAAAGTCTTCCTGTTCACCTCCAGCGCTCTGATGTCCGCTACTCGGCTGCACAATACGAGCCATAATAGCATGGCCAGTTTACCTGATAATTGTTTCAAGGACAGGTATTTGTTATCTGGCCAGCTAGCCAAAAGGCACAAGACTACCGTTACATCCCAGAGCTGTACCTATTTCGGTTCCCAGGGAACCTTGAAGAAGGCCCCTTTTAGGAGACTCACTACCGAAGGGTTCCCTCCTACCAGAATTCCATCTCTGGGTAGATGTCCTGCCGATATCGCTGACCTATACACTCTAATGGTCCTGAATGCCTTACCATCCTGCAGCATAGATGCCAGGAAATTCATGACCAGGGGTGTTGCTAGGTCTGCAAGAGATCCGGGGCTACGCTAATGTCGGGATTGCTGGAAGTCGGGGCTAGCTGAGCTTTTAACCAGGGTTACAACCCAAAGACCCAGGCTATAGGCCCACGCCTCCCTAGCAACGCCTCTGACACTGGGCACACTGTCCTTATGGATTGCTGTTGGCCTGCAACTTTATAGTTCTTCTGTACTGCAATGGGTGGTAGGGTCTTCTAGCTATAGTGCTGGTTGGGAACATGTAAGCCATGTTCTGAGATAAAGAACACACAGGCAGTATATTCTAGTCATAACGTGGCTGTTTGCAAGTCTTTAAATAGGAGTAATCAGTGCTCCAGATAAGATGTTGTGGGAATATTTTACCCCCTATTTTTTTCAAGTTGGTAGAAACATTATTTTTTAGGGAGTAAAAAATGTAAGTCCAATCCCCAATGGTGGTATTTTATAAGCGATTACAGATATGTTTTAACTGGAAAATGTGAATGTTTTTATAATAATGATTCCTTTGCACCCAGTCATTCGTACACATTAAAAAATACATGTTTACTTCTTCAAATCAGGCAGTTAAGATAGTAGTTTCTTCCTGTGGTACAACGTGCACTACTGGTCCAAACATATCCACGGAGCTGTGTGGCAGAAAGCAGGGGCACCACAAGGAGCTACGTATCTGTTTCCCATTTTTACTCCCTATTTTTTGGGGGGGGAGTATTTGCGTATTGTTAGGGAGTAAAAGTGATCGATACATTCCTTTATCTGTAGGTCTGGGAGTACTACCACTCTGGGAAAGTTCAAAAGAAACATAGACACCTTCATTCGCATGAAGTCATACTTTGCTAAAAATATCCTGCCAAGAGGCTGAAAATGCATAGGATCTGCCTGAAGAAGGTAATCAAATGACGTGACGCACACTTTGGTGGTGGGTGACTCCAACCAATAGGAATATGAGGACTCAACAGATGCCAGGCAGGCAGGGGTGTTGCTAGGTGTGGAAAAGATCCCAGGTTACGCTAATGTCGGGACTGTTAGGACTCAGGGCTAGCTAGCCGTTTGGTTGTAGTCCCTTAGATTCTATCCGGGGCTGCAACCAAAAGACCCGGGGCTATAGCCCCCTAAGCCACCCCCTAGCAACATCTCTGTTCAGGACGGCTAGTATAGGTACCGAAACGTAATGAAAATGTCTCCCTCTGCACCAGGTCGACCATTTATTCCAAGCCGTGTCATAGCTCCTCCGAGATGACTCTCTGATGAGTTTAGCATTCAACCTAACCACTGAGCAGATCCACACCCTGTACCGTCTGGACCGGTACACCATCACCACCATTGTGGACATGATACATGACGACATTGTCAGCCTGATTGAAACACGCACCACCATCCCACCCCTACTGAAGATAGTGTCTGTGCTCCACTTCCTGGCCACTGGCACCTACCAGCACACAGTGGGGCACATGCATGGCATTTCACAACCATTATACTCACGTACGCTGAACCAAGTGCTTGATGCCCTCCTCAAGCACACAGACAACCACATTTCCTTACCACGGTCTGCCCAGGAGATCTCAAACACCAAAGTAGGTTTCCATTCACTGGCCAGCATCCCTGGTTGCATTGGCGCCATCGACTGCATCCATGTGGAATTGGTGCTCCCACATGCCATGGAGCAAGCGTACCGCAACCGTAAGCTACTCAATCACTCAATCAACGTGCCAGTGGTATGTGACTCGAACAGGATCATCACACATTGTTGTGCCCGATTCCCCGGATCAACCCATGATTCAATGGTCCTGCAGAACTCCACGATACCACGCTACATGGAGCGACATGCAGGGCAGAGATCCTGGCTTCTCAGTGAGTCGCATGTTATGCCCATGGAAATGTGATGTGGGTAGGTGATTGAGGTATAGATGCATACTTCACCTGGCTGAGATGGGGGGGGGGGGAGATGCATACTTCACCTGGCTGAAATGGGGGTCAGGGAGATGCATACTTCACCTGGCTGAGATGGGGGGGGGACAGATGCATACTTCACCTGGCTTAGATGGGGGGGGGATGCATACTTCACCTGGCTGCGAGTGTCAGAGGGAATGGAGCATGCTCATACCTCAAAGCAGCCTAGACTGGACCTGACCACATAATGCAAGATGTAAGCAGCCCTACCATGTAAATGAAGCAGTGTCACAACCATTCCACAGCCATCTGCATGTGCACTGTACCAAATAAGACCAAATCCCCCTCAACACAATGCAGCTACAAGCAATGACTATAGCCAATACACAGCACCAAACACCATCAACTGAAAGGACAGTCCCCCATTACTGCGTACAAAGGAGTCATATGAGGGTCAAATACATCAATACACCACTACACTGACACAGAGGCCCAACTAAATTGCATGGCACCATTTGTTGTGCGTAGTGAGATTATCATGAGGCTGACATCAACGGTGCCAGGATGAAAGCATACAAATTACTGGTCATCTGCCAGATCACAGAAACAACCGCCGTGGACTAACACAGTGCATGAGCACTCACAAGGAACTGGACCCCCCTGCGCCCACTAGTTGATGGCATGCACACCAGTCCATAAGAGGAATACACACATAGCAGTCACATCATGCATGGAAATGGGGTTGAATTGAAGAAATAAATGCATGCCATGGTGCCACTTAATGAGGTCCCATATGATGTGATGACTTACACATACATTGTTGCCCATATGCAGGTGATGCAGGCTATCCCTTGAAGAGGTGGCTCCTTACCCCAGTCCGGAACCCACAGAACAGGCACGAGGAGGACTATAATCGTGCCCATACACGAACCCGTGTGTTGATTGAACAGACATTTGGCCTCTTGAAGGCACGGTTTCGCTGCCTCAGCAGGTCTGGTGGGGCACTCCTGTACCGCCATGAGAAGGTGGCAAAGATCGTCATGGCATGTGTCATGCTACGTGGCTCGCCAGACCCAGATTCAAGCAGCAGGTCTCAGGCCGCCATTTACCCGCTGTGCACAACCAGCAACATGGACAGGGTAGAGGAGTATTATCAATGCAGATTAACGCTGCACCAGTAAAGGAGAGGGCTTGCACTTACCAGCCCACAACTAAAGCCCTGATGAATGTGGTCTAACCACCTTTCACCACAGAAACCGGTCGGCTATAAAATGACCTGACCCAAGAGTACAACAAGACTACCTGGAGTCAGTGCATTTGGTTCTTTGGATCCCCAATATGAACAACTCTGTGGATCCCCTATGTTTTTAACGAAAATATTGAGAGAAATAATTGAAAAAATTGAGAAATTGATTGAAGAATAGATAACCATCCTTCTCGTTTCTTGTTCTTAACATTAGCACCCGGTTAATAGAGAAAACCAATTAAAATGATGTTTCTGTTCATCTGGCAAGCGGCAAACACCTGATCCACTATGATCAAACAAGTGTTTTTTATCACGGCACAGTGCATTCACACATGCTTATAAGGTTACTTGGAGACATGTTGCTCTTCCAAAACTTATACTTCAACAAAAAACTGTGTGTTTCTTAAGTGTGAACATCAAACTGGGTAACCCACAGTAGGCAACCCCGGAACGGTCCTGATTGTGATATACATGTGTCATGCTACACAATATGTGCATCAGACGGAATGTGCCCCTGACGCTGAACTGCAACCACCTGACGAAGAGGATGAGGAGGGTGGGGATGGGGCAGCACCTCAGGGAGGCAGCAATGCACAGGAGGGACGTGACATGCGTCATACTCTGATCAACCAATGTTTCTAGCACACATGGACGGGGGTGTTACATGGAGATGGCACTCAGGGCACTGGGTGTGTCAGGGACATGGACACTGTAGACTGTTAACCAATAAAGCACACGTATGCAATAAGCAATGTCCACACATGTGAATTATGAGTAACCAAAATGTGTATTGATGAAGCATAACTAAGTGAACAAGCCCTCCACCCCACACACCCTCTCCCCCCTCAACTCCCACACCCATCCTCTCCCCCCTCAACTCCCCCACACACCCTCTCCCCCTCAACTCCCCCACACACCCTCTCCCCCCACCCCCCTCAAATCCCCCACACACCCTCTCCCCCCTCAACTCCTCCACACATGGTGTGCAGTACTGTGCACTAGTGGACCATATGGCACCAGTATGCAAGGCTGTGCCTACTGGCATCCCCCTCTTCCAGCACCAGGTGCCCCCTGTCGGATCGGCGCAGGTTCCTGCCAGACCTGCGCACGGGGCTGGTCCTGGTAGAACTAGCAGCAGAAGATGTACTTGGTTGCTCGGATAACTGTGGTGGACGCATGTCCCGCATTGCTGCCACCATCTCAGACAGTACGTGCCGCACTGCGGCCAGTTCTGCACATATGTTCTTTGAGGATGATTCTATTGCTGACTTCAAGGATGCAGCACATTCCCGGATGTCATCCCTTACACTCCCACATTCAGTTATGTGCTGCGTCAAGAGGCCAGTGAGCTGCTGCTGGCGCCTTTGAATGTCCTGGATCCCCTCTTGGGTGTTTGGGGCTGCGGTGGATGTTTGAGGGGTTCCCGAAATACTATGTTCCTCGGGCACAGTTGGGGTGGGGCTGGGAGTTGCTGGCCATGAGTTATCCGGAGGCAGCCCGTGCATGCTGGTGTCGGGCAAGCTGCATGGGTACGTGAGTGGGGAATGCAGGGGGGCAGTGGGGGGAGTTGCAACATGCAGCAGATCCCCTTCCTCATCATCAGAGATTGCTGCTGTGGCAGCTGTTTCGCCAACTGTGCTGCTTGCAGCCGATGCAGTCCCTTCTGCCGCCGACACTTGGGTGATGGTGGCTGTTGTGGGCGCCATAGTGAGGGACGTAGAGCACATTGGTACTGTGGCCTGTGGTGTGGTCTTGGCCTTCGAATGTCGTGCCGGTTGGCCTATGCCCCTTGAAGTGGAGGGGCGGTGTTGTCCCTCCTCGGCCCTGGCCTTCTTCCGTGGTGTGGCACCAGTGTCCTCATCACCGCTGTCAGAATGTGTGCCTGTGGGGGACCAAAGGAGGGAGAGGGTTAGTGATGGGTCTACGGGCATTGAGCATGCATTGGGGTGGCTGCATTGATATGGATTGGTAGACAGGTCACATTGGGGGGTGTGACATACAGGTTGCCTCACTCTTGGGTGGGTGATGCATGGATGCCTTTGGGTTGCAACACAAATGGGGTGCATCATGCATGTGGACAAGGTGATGCTCTGCACTGCCTGTTTGTGTTGTGCTTATGTGTCTGGTGGACCCTGATATACATCATTGCACTGTCAGTTCAGGTGGACATCATCGTGGAGGTATTGGCATTGTTTGATTAGAGACACCTACCTGCATCGGCTGATGACGGGGTTCCTCTCTCCATGTCCCCAACTCCCTCTATTGCCTCAGTGCCTATGGTGGAGGCACATATCTCCTCCCATGGTTGGGGTTTTCTGGGCGACTCCGCACCTCCACCTGTCGGCATCCCAAGGTTTCGGTTGGCCGACAGTATACTTCGCACACGTGGACGTAGGTCGTCCCATCGCTTACAGCATTGTTTTGGTGTGCGGGGTGTGGTGGCGACAGCACTGACTCTCTGGGCGACCAATGCCCAAATCCGCTTTTTACGCTGCAGCGCTGGTCGGGACATGTCATTTGCAAACACCACGTCTGCATGCTCCTGCAGTGTCTCTGTCAACATGTTGAGCTCCTCTCTGGAGAAGCGCTCCTTGCGCAGCCGATCTCCAGCTTTTTGACAGCTTTTGGCATCCTAAATTCAAACAGGTAGTGGTTGAGGTGTGTGGGAGTTCTGGGGGTCAGATGGCTCCTGGTTGTGGTGTATGGCAATGGATTGTGTTTTTAAAGATGGCCGCCGTGCTCTTTCCCGTTCCTGTGCGATGACGCTACTTCCGGTTCCGCTTATTTACGGTCACCGCTAATAGCGGTTACCGCTATTTGAGGTGACCGCTATTAGCGGTGACTGCTAATGCCGATGGCTAGGATGCCGGACATGCTATTTCCACTGCAGACGATGCCGGAAAGGTGGATTTTTCGGGCTTTTGCGGCATGGTGGTGAGTTCATTACCGGCATGGCGCAAAGCTCGTGCCCGCGAACTCGTAATGGCCCGCTTTTAGCGGTCTATTGCCAGCACGGACACAGTAATTGCGCCATGCCGGTAATGACTGGTACTTACCGCCAGGGTCGTAATGAGGGCCATGGTGTCTGTGTGCTTAGTGCCTGTACCTGGACTTGCAGGTTGAGTGGCACGTCCACTGCTGTGTCGTGTTGGATGTAGGAACTTTAATTCACATATATCGGCAATATATACTATATTATTATTATTATTATTTTTTCTCTTTTAATTTTTCTTTGTGGCAAGCACCTTGATCTTTGTAGTATCTTTGGTAGCTTGAGTGGTTCTCTTGAGAGAATTCAGCCTTCCCACTGTTTCTTTTCCTGTGAGCAATACTCAGCAGGGAGCTCCTGAGGCTCTTAAGGGGCGTTTGTGTGCTCCCGCCATGTTATGACAGTTCTGGACTGCTCGTTCAGCATCAGGGATTGTGTCCTGTTAATCACTGTCACAGGCGGGTTTTTAGTAGTGTCTGAATGATTGTATCATGGCTGTTCACTGCCACGGTCGAGTTCGATAGACTTCTTAGTGCGCGGTGACTGTGAGCGGTGGCGCTCCTGTGACTTCTGAGCGTTGGCTCCTCCTCCGCGAGAGAGGGGGCCTGCTCGCTCCTGCTACTCGCCTCTCCGGCTCCGCTCTGGTGAAGGAGAAGCCTGAGTGTTACTCTCTGGAATGGAAATGGGCCCCTGGTGTGTCAACAGTGCGACACGGGTCCTGTCTCCTTCCTTCCCTGTGGGATGATGCGAGTCCGCTCTAACTTTAGCACAGCCCTAGTATGCGCGGTCGGAGTATCCCTGCAATTGTGAGGGGTGGTGTATGCTCTCTATCTAATCTCCTGACAAGGTAACATCAATCCTTCAATTCAAATGCATATCTTGGCATTGTTCTGTGAGCAGACTCCTGCTCCAGTGCAATAAATAGCATTAATACAATTTATATTCGCTATTGACTCAGCTAAGAAATAGTCTACTTATCTTGCTGAAGAACAGGAAAAGATGAGGAGGAGTCAGAGGCAGGAAGTGACATATGGACAGGGCAGTCACTTCCAGGGACTACAGAAACAGAGGGAAATGTAGTTTCAAAAGCAAAGAAAAAAGAAAGGAAAATGAGTAGCTGAAAGCAGCATTTTCACTGTTTTTCTTTTATTTTGTTGAATCTGCTGGAGAGTAATATTAAAGAAGTTGAAGCATTTTTTTTGTAACAGATTTTATTGGCATTTAGTTACTTGCATACAGGAATAAAAGGTTAACAAAACAAAGAAACGTGATAAACGGTGTAACAACAACAGTCTTTGTGTCGCGTGATAATGTTCTCAGGACTCAATTAGAGCTGGGGATGCAGTGGGGCAACAGCTTGGTTATTGGAGGGGACTCGTGCCGAAGCGCTCCCATTCTTTGGGTGACTCTTGAGTTCAGATGTGTTAGTTAGGGTGATTTCCTCAGGGGGGCTCGTGATCTGCGGCGAAGTGGATGTCGCTCAGAAGGGCCTTCCAAGAGTCGAGAGTGTCATTTTTACTATCTCCACCTGTGTTGACTCCGTCTTGCCAGGCTCTGGTTTCAGCTTCAGTCCATCTTTCCAGTTCCTTGATCCAGCGTTCATACCTCGGGCCCCCTGGTGTCTTCCATGCCATGGCTATGGTTCTTTTAGCAAGTATGCATGCAATGTCCATCAACTTGACCACGTGCTTGTATTTGCTCGCTTCCGGGATGAGTGCCTAGTAAGCATTCTTTTGGGGTCCATTCATAACTGGTTATTCCAGCGTCTGTGCAAGTCTGTTTTATCTTGGACCATAATGTCATCGTCTTGGTGCAAGTCCAGAACATGTGGATCAGGTCTGCTTTGTCGTTTCCACACCATGGACATTTTGGCGATGTCTGTCAATTGAAACTGTATATAGGACATTCAGTTGAATCTGTCTGAATCTGGCATTTCTCGAGGCCGCCTTGGGGTAGAGTAGTACTCTTTCCCATTCCTTATCCGACAGTGTGGTTTCCAGGTCTGTTTCTCACTTCTCCTTCAGTGTCGCACTTTTATGGTTGGGCTTGTCCATCAGCCGACTGTAGAGTCGAGAAACTGATTTCCAGCCATCTGTGAGGTCGTGCATCTCTTGCAATAGGGGGTCCAGGGTAGGCTCCTCCGGCCAACTGCACCAATTCTTCTTGGCAATTTGTTTGATCCGGTGGTACCACAGGAACTGGCCACATGCGAGCCCCTCGTTATTCTGGAGTGATTCAAACTCCCTGAACACGCCATCTTCGAACATGTCACCCCATGTGTAGATTTCAGCGCTTTCCCATCTTCTCGCTGTGATGAGATCCGCCTGGGTTTTGCATGCGTCTGCCAGGAGAGGGGTATTGGGGGAGTAGGGGTGTTTCAGTTGCTTGACGAAGCAGGTTCTGGACCATATCTGCCTGCCAAGTTCGGTGATCATGGGAGCATTTCGCGTCTGCTTTGGTGGGTTCCAGAGTGTCTCTTTAGGGAATAACTCGGAAGGCAATTGTCGTAGTTGCCCCAATTCAGCGGTCGGATCATCCGAGAGCCACCTCATCACGTGGCTGAGTTGTGCCACCAGATAGTACATTTGGAGGTCAGGCAGCTGTATTCCACCTTCCCTGCATGGTAGAGTCAGAACGGACAAGGACAGTTTGTGCCCAGATGGTCCCCATAGGAAGTCTCTGATTAGTGCTTACAACTTCTTGAAGAAGGGTGCTCTGATGTAGTGGCAGACGTTTATGAAGTAGTACAAGAATCGAGGGAGAACTATCATCTTGACAATCTTGACAATTGCTGCTCTGTCCATCATTGCTAGTGGTAGCTTTGACCAGAAATTCATGGATTTGCGGAGGCCACTTATTACTGCTTCTGTGTTGTGCTCATGTGTGAGCATCGGGGTGTGCCTCATGTGAACTCCCAGGTACCGGAACGCGTCGGGTTGCCATTTTATCCCAACATCCGGTAGATCGGTCTCCTTCAAGCCCCTCAGTCTGGACAGGGGGAATGCACAGGATTTTAGTCTGCTGAATCTAATCCCAGAGTAGTGCGTGTAGTTGTCAAGGACATCCAATGCGACATGTGCGGTAACCTGGGGGTCTTTCAGATATAGGAGAACGTCATCTGCATATAGCGATATTACGGAGTGTTCATTGCCTATTTTTATGCCTGCATCAAAAAACTGTTTCCTGAAGTAAATAGCTATTGGCTCTAGGCCTAAGATGTATAACATAGGCGATAGTGGACGCCCTAGCCACAGGAGAGTTATATAGTACCATGACCCATCTCACAAAGCCTTTGCCAAAGCCAAACTCCCTCAGCACCTCTATGAGCCACTCCCAGAATATGGAATCAAAGGCCTTGATAGTGTCGAGTGAGAGCACTGCCAGGTCTTCACCTCTCGTGTAGGTCTCGGCCATAATGTGTTGGAGCCTTCTTAAATTGGCTGTGGTGTTGCGTCCAGGGACAAAGCCGTTTTGATCCTCGTGAATTAGGGACCCCACCACCCGTGCGAGTCTCCTAGCCAGGATAGTAGTGAGGATCTTACTATCATAGTTCAGCATAGCTAGGGGGGCGATAGGAGTCGCAGTTATTGTGTGGTTTGTTCGGCTTAAGCATGGGAATTATTATCGTCTCCTTCATGGTGTTGGGTAGGATCCCATTCTCGTAGGCCTCCTGGTAGACCTCGTGGAGGATAGGGGTGAGAGTGGTTTCGTTTATTTTGTAAAATTCAGGCGGGAGGCCGTCACTTCCAGGAGCCTTGCAGGTGGCTAGTGATCGAATCGCTTCTGTCACATCTTCGGTGGTGATCTCCGCCTCTAATGACTCTCTCTGTTCGGCAGAGATTTTGGGCAGATCTTTCTCCTCCAAGGTAGCCTTGATTTCCTCTATGGATATTTGTTCCTCATGGGAATACAAACTGGAGTAGAACTCGGCAAACGCTGTGTTAATTTCTAATTGTGTCCTGTGCATTGCCCCATTTTCATCGAAAATCTCTGTTGGGAGGTGTTTGGGGTGTTCACGCCTGCACAGCCAAGCCAGGAGTCTGCCTGGCTTATCGGCCTCCTTGTGTGTCCTGGCCGTGAATGTGGCGAAGTCGAATTTGGCTAACCTGTCCCAGGCTGATTGGCATATCATATATATCTATGTATTCCTCTAGTTTTTCGCCAAGGTCCTCTCTGAATTCGGGGTCAGTAAGAGCTGTGGTAGGCATTCTCCATGTAGGGATCGGTGGTCTAGGCCCCCTGAGTTTCCATTGCATAATCAGTTGTGAGTGGTCGGAAATCGACCTGCCTAGGTATGCCGTAGTTTCAGCCATTGGGACTTGTTCTCTGTCTATGAACAAGTAGTCTATCCTCGTGTGGATCTTGTGTGGGGCTGAGTAGTAGGAATAGTTTCTCTCAGTGGGGTGATGCTCCCTCTAGATATCCACTAGATCGAGGTGCATGAGTGTGGTGTTCAGCGCGTGGGTTGCGGCGTTGCTTGGTTGGTGGGATGGTTCTGACCTATCCATGGAGCCATCTATGATGCAGTTGAAGTTGCCTCCCCAGATAAAGGTTCCTTCTCTGTGGTGCACCATTTTGGTGCACAGTGTTTTGAGGTGTGAGGGTATTCCGTGTTGTGGGAGGTAGGAATTCACCAGACAGACTGCCACTTGTTCGATAGTACCCCACATTATTATGTACCTGCCTTCCTTATCAGTCTCAAGGCCCTGTAGTTGAAAGGGCACATTCAGATTCACCCACGTGAACACTCCCCTTGCGTATTTGGAGTAAGGTGCCCCCCTTCCGATTCCACCCCATTTTTCTGTCAGTTTGGACATAGTTTCTTCCGTGAGGTGGGTCTCTTGTAACATCGCAATTGAGACCTTTTATCTGCGGAGATAGGATTGGGTCTGATTTCTTCTTAGGTACGAGCCCTTCCCCCTCACGTTACACGTCATTACCTTGAGTTGTGACTCCATTGGGTTAGTGCTTTGGGTCCATCTATTCAGCCCTCACCGGGGTCGTGGTGTGGTCTCGGTCCCGGGATGCAGGGTCCTGGAGTTGGCTTCCAGGGTCCTCTCGTTCTCAATTCTTGATTCTGACATTTCCTGAGTCTCATGAGTGTTAGTGGTTTGAAGACTGTGTAACTAATAAAACACTTAACATAACTAGAACTGGTGCGCCTAGCGACTACATTTCTCATGTTGTGCTCAGACGCTCTCGCGCCGTCTGGACCTATCCGGGTAACGGACATGAGGTGGGTCGGTCAGGCAACTGGCCTGTCCTGGGCTGTTCGTGGGGGTCGAGCCTGGTGCCTGGCGGGAGGCCGAGCGAGGGCCACTTCTGTGTGGCCAACTGTTGATTAAATTACCTGCTAGGTTTCTGGTTGTCTTATGTCTGCGTTAGCAGCGTAAGTTCGTAAATGGTTTCGATTCTCACATTTTGATTTAGGGTTTGTCTTAGTCTTCCTTCTGGGGAGCGTCTTTACCTTCTGCAAGGTTGTTGTCTTCCAGCCACATGTTGGCGGCTGCTAGGTTCTCCAGGAATATCGCTCGCCCTTTGTAAATGACCTTCAATCTTGATGGGTAGAGTAACATGTATTTCAGATTTAAATTTCTGAGTCTTGCTTTCACTGGCACAAATTAGTTTCTTTCCCTTTGAACTTTCTGGGTGTAATCGGGTTAGATAGTTATTTTGGAGTTGCCGTGTTCTATGGGTCCCTCTTCCCTGAAGTGCCTCAAGATGACTTCTCTGTCTTGGAAGTTGAGTATTTTGGCGATTATGGGGCGAGGGTGTGAGCCGGGTGGGGGCCTCTTCTGGAGGGACCTGTGTGTCCTTTCGACTGCGAATCCTTGCGTTAGCTTCCCAGCTGCTATCTCTTGTTGAAACAGGGACTCTATGTAAGCCGTCGGGTTTGGGCCTTCGCTCCCCGCTGGTACTCCCAGTATTCTGATGTTGCCCCGTCTAGCACGACCTTCGGCCTCATCGGACCTTGCCTCCAGTGCAGCCACTTTCCTCTCGAGGTCCACGACCTTGGCCTTCCGGGCTACTGTGTCCTCTGATATTTCATTTATGGTTGTCTCAGCGGTTGTCACCCTTTCAGTTAGGTTTCGGGCATCCTGGCGCATGAGTTGGATGTCTGATCTGAATTCATCAATCTTGGAGTCCATATCTGCCCGCAGCGATGCAATGGCTTCCAGTACCTGGGATTGGTTATCAGTGGGTTCACCCTCTCTTGCCTGTTCGGGTTCCGGGGTGGAAAGGCGGGTTTGCACAGGGGTTTTCGCTTTGGTAGAGACATACGTGTTCATGGTGACTGGTTTCCCTTTATTCCTGCGGCCATGCTGAAGCTTTAATGGTGTGTTGCTCAACTTACTTTGGGGGCAGGGTGTATAGGTCTCCGGTGAGGATCTGGGTGGATTCGGGGTCGAGCGGGTGGGCCCGACAAATATTATAGTGTCCTTCGTTTGTTGGGGATGGGGGCAGGGTTGTGGCCCCCAGTGCAAGTCACACGTTTGTTTGGGTGTCAGAGGGCCCTCGCCCGGCACCCTGTTACGCTGTTTGTGGTCCCCGGATTGGTAAGTCTCTATATTAAGTGGCCAAAGGGGGCTGGTGCTGGGTACCCACTGGTCAGTTTCTGGGGGAGCCACTCGCTGTGTTGGTGGTCTTTGACACTGCCCCCGAATCTATGGGAGGTGCAACAGCTAATGCGTTGGTCCCGCCGTCCTCCTCACCTTTGGTTGCTCGTCTCTGCTTCACCGCGGCTGGGTAGTTCGGAGGCAGGGAGGAAAGGCCGGCTCCGTGCTTCATTTATTGATGTGCGTTTCCTCGTGTCACTCCACACTCCGGGCTCCTGTGATAACTTCTCCCTCCGGGTGTATCCCGGCAGTGTTGGGACGGGGTCTCGGGTGGATGTTTCCGGCCTCTTCGAGCTGCACCCCCTGGTCTCAGTTCGTGCGCGGCATCAAGCTCCCCCAGTAGCCCGTAGCTCGGCGGTGTTGCCTCGGGTGGGCAGCGCCAGTATTTGGGCGCACCCGCACGGGAGATCAGGGTCCAGTGTGATCGTGGCTCTCTGCAGTTGCGCCGTACGGCGTCGCTTCCCCGGGGGGCCTCGCAATCACCGGCGGGCCGCTATCTTGGATGCGTGTCAATGCAGGAATGGGGCGATCAGCTCGAGTGCAGTCCCGCCAGTCCTGGAGATCCGATTTTTCAGCGGATCGATCGGATTGTGTTGGGGTCCGCTTCAGCTGCCTTCGTAGCTGTTTTATACCGACGAGGGTGTGATTTTAGCTGGCAATAAGGATCTAGAAACGGCGCTTCGGCCGGAGCTCGGCAAGTCAGCCTCTACTCGCCATGAGCTCCAGGCCACGCCCCCCCCAAAGAAGTTGAAGCATAATGCTCGCCTCCTATCTTCACATAGAATCCATAAAGACAAGTGCAGTCACTGCTGGGAAGAGCTTTGTGGCTGCTCGACAATGAGCATTATGGCCTAAGCAGTCTACACAAATAATCAAAAACAGGCCAGCAACTGCGAGATAGCGCTGCATGGTGGGACACTGAAGTGTTACCAACAGGGCCCATTTTCATATCACTTGCAGAAGACAAGTAAAGCAAGTGCCCGACTGCCCGTCTATGCTGTCCTGGGACGGTGCTCTGGTCCCATAAAGTAAGGGTACGATGGAACGATGCTGGATTTCTCCAAATGTAGCACCCTTTAGTTCCCGCCAACTTTGACCCCTGCATCTTTGCAGGGATTGCCTACAGGGTCCCAATGTGTTCCCACTTGGGATGGGGATCCTGCAATCACTGGCCTCCAGGTCCCTAGAGATCGAGAAGCAACCCTTGCTTGTATCCATGCACCTCAACGTCAGCCATCCCCATTGGTGCTTATGACTCAGAGACTTCGGGCCTCATTCCGACCCTGGCGTTAACCAAGGCGCTATTAGCCATAGGGCTCAATGGGAATGGGGAAGGCGCTAATTACGGCACCGTAAATTACGGTGCCGTAATTAGCTCCTAGGTCCCTTTGCGGGTTGGTTTTTTAACGCCTGCAAAAAGCAGGCGTTAAGTACCAACCCACAAAGGGAACTCGGAATAGGGCGGTAAGGGTTTAACGGCACCGGTCTCGTTACCGGTGACCGTTAACCCTTACCGCCCTACTCGGAATGACCCCCTTCGACTTTTATGGTGTGGATTTGAATAAGATCCAAATGGAGAGAGGGCAAAATCCTGTCCCAAATGCTGGGCTCTTTGGTGACCATTGTGAAATAAGTTGACAGTGCCTGGCCAGGTGTCTCTCAGATGTGTGCTTGAGTTGCACAGCACTGTCCATGTCACATAAAAAACATGGTTGCTGATGGCAACTAGAAAGGTAGTTTGAACAGCAGGGCCAAGACTTTATTGACAATGGAGTGGAACCAGTGCGCCATGACCCTCTGGTGCCTTTACTGGGAACCCCATTCCAGAGCGACACCGCCTCTTATGGGGCTACTCTAACGTCCATACTGGTAAACCTATCCCCGAGCACCTCCTGGATTGTCCATTGGATGGCCCGTGTGATGCACCTTCTGGGACGTCCATTCAAGGACCTCTTTCAAGACCCTACTGAAAATCGTGTCCCATGGCCACTGTGACACTGAGAAGTGTCTGCTAGAGCTCCTCTGATATTCGTACAGGGAGGCAGTGGCAGAAGCTGATAGTGCTAGGTCTTGTGACAACCTGCAATGTTGTGCAGTGTGAGAAGATGATGCGTATTGTCATTTTGGTGAGATAGCACTGGGGAACAGTGTGATAAACTGGCAATGGGATGTAGTGTGAAAGAATGCCATCTGTACAGGTGTACTTGTAGGCGTTTTTTCATTTTTGTAGCACAAAATGAAGGTGGTTATTCTGCAAGTAAGTGTGCTCTGCAAAAAATTTAAAACAATGTATATGTATGCTCTTTGGTTAAACTGTGGTGTCAGTGATTACACCTGAACTGACTTCAGGCTCTGCAAGTTTGCAGCATGTCCAGTGCTGGCCATATAGTGGACACGTGTACTTCTGTGCACAGTCCAAAGGCACACCAGCCACTGAAAGGTGAAACAGCCACATTTCCGATACAGAAGTTACATGTTTATTGAAATGTGCACATGAGAAACTGCGTAGCTGCTTTTATGTCATCTCCCCAGAAGAGCTCTGGGGAAATGGAATACAAATGTACATACGCCTTTCAGCACCTCTGACCCAAGCACTACTAAAGGTAAGGGTAAAGGAAAGTATAATATTGATCGGGAAAGTATGGTAAGGCCCTAACACTACTAGCGATATTGGGATGTTTTTATTAAAAGTTCATAAGGCCCTATTTTGAAACTCGTTTGTTTTTCCAATATTTTTCATACTTAAGGTCTCACAACACCCTACAAATTCGATATTTGGTCACAACAAATATAAACCAACATTCTGCCAAACAAAAATGTTCTAGTATGATTAGAAACAAAGTTGTAGCCATATCCTTTTTTTTAAAGAGAAATAAAGTTACTTAACTTCCCTTGCACTAACTTGTTTTAAAAATAAAAGAAACATTTGCTGGGAAAGTATTCTATCTTTAGGACTGACACCAGATGGTAAGAAGTCTTTTGGGATCCCCAAGTATTTGTCTTACACTTCCCAAGCGTGTTACTGGGAGGAGATCTGGAGATTGGCTCATAACAAACCCTCAGAGCCAGTTTAGCAGGGGATGATCTGGTCAATGGAAGTTCATAGCCACTAGGATGGTTGTAGACAGAGCCAAGGCAGCATGGGGTCTCTTGCACAAGAAAAGCCCTTCCCACCACTTTGGAATCTTCCTACTCGCTTGGCTCTGACCTGCAGCGGCTCACTGGACTTGAGTAACTGCTGCAAAAGAAAGTGGGCACTCCTCTAGTAGGAGGTCCCCATTGGATCTTACCAAGAGGCTTAGAAGCCATCTACCAATCCCAGGGTATAAATGGAGCGAAAGCCATCAGTCTGTACTTATTTGCTGGAGTTGGTGACTGTTGAAGATTTTCTTCGATGAAGTAAAGACACTAGATCCAAAGAGGGGGAGAGATCCACACCTTTTGATCTCTGGGGCATATTTGAGATTGCCTACAAGGAGGACTACGTTTGAGCATGCCTGCAACGAGGACTATGAGGAGGTCAAGCAACGAGCATGTGGCACAATATGGTTAAGGTTTAAGCAAGTGTATTTATTTTGTAATGTCAGTGAAGGGGTTGGACCACAAACCTATAGGAGCTAGGGGAAGCACTGTAAACATGACAAGGAAGTTCATCATAAAAACAGTGTCAGGAATGGAGTAAAACAAAGTGATATTCCTCATGTGTCGGGTACCTCCAGCAGAAGTTCTCCAAATCCTAACATTTGTAACCTAATTGTCCAAGTCTTTGTCCCAACAGGGACACTTTTTCCTAAAAAAGAATGCACAAAAGAGTGGCCAATACAAATATCCAAAAACTAGCTTTAACAAGACCTTAGCTAAAACACAGCCTTGGCCTTGGCTAACAAAATAGTCCATTAACCATGTTTTTCAAACCTAGCCCTTGTTTATACAAAACATTAAAAAAATGTCCTGGGAAGGCTCTTTCAGGTGTTACAGTCTGAACCCTCGGCCAGTCATCCCAATTTCTCACTCTACCCTTTAGAAATCCCCAGGCCTTTGGGTTCTCTGGCTTCCATCGCTTATCTTTCAGCTTGCAGTTGGAGCTTCCTGCTGCATTGTTGGGTTTCTCCCAACTTCTGATATTCCACCATACCTCATAGGTCTCCTCCAGATCTCTTGATCCCCATCCTTCAATACTGGTCTCTAATAGACCTCTTGTTTCCAACATTCACAACTTAGGTTGCTCCTAGGTCTTAGGTTTGCAGCATATAATTGTTCCGGCCTCCCACAAGACTCTGTTCTTCAAGCCGTCATATCTAGAAGTCTCCCATAGATATCTGGTTTGTCAACATTAGGGCCTCTGATACACCTCTGGCAGGCATCACACCCTTGCATTAGGGTCCAGGTACGGAGTAGCATGTCCAGCAATGTACCACGTGCTGGCTTCCCTGTCACCACTGGCAGCAGCTTGGGAAAAGTTGTGCTCTGAGTTTGCTGCTGCTTCGGATGGGCTCAGCCTGCCTTATGTCTAGTGCTTTTCAACTGCTTTGCTTGTGTGTGCGTTTGAGCCAGACATTGGGATTTGCTGGGCCAATATGGTGTTTTATCGGGTATTGGGATTTGGCATTTCCCTTGATTCCTCTTAATTGCCTCTTAAAACTGTAATGAGCAACGTCTCCACATTGGTTAATTTCGGGATTGCTTTCATCTGGTGGTTTTGTGGCTTTCTAGTTGCAGTGCAACATCATTGCCAGCTTGGATTCCTGCGCGGAGCAGTTCCTCCTTCCATTGCTACACACATCCTCCCAGGCTTGATGTGTGAACTGCTGTGACATCACAGCTTGACCGCTTATCTCGCGGTCGCTCTGCATCCTGATTTCTCAATCCATCAGAAGTGCCTAGATTACATAAATGGCCTTTTACAAAGACTATGATAGGCAACCTGTGGGTTGGGTGCATTGTGCCAGGCATCCCAGGTGCCCTGACACCCTACCTTATCAAAAGAGATGGCGCAAGCACTCTTGTAATGCTTTTTTTCTTCCCTCCTGCAGAAAACATTGAAGATATAAAACTTAGATGCTCCTATTAGAGGGGCCTGCATATACATCAAAACCATAAAAACGCACTTAATCACCCTCAATATATTGCCTCCAAATATAAATCCTGCAACTTCAACAAGGTATCTAATGCTCCAATGGTCTGTATGATTTATAAAAAGATATCACTGTATTAGATTAGATCATAGAGGCTGTGTACATTACAAAGAATCACAATAATGTGTTTTTCTTTTGATGTGCTGAATAGTGCCAACAATTCCTGACTGAAAACCTGTAATATTTAGAATTCATCTCCCAACATGCAATTGTTTCAATTCATCTCTGAATATTAACTCTGTTTTACACATTTAGAGCTGTGTGCTCCGGGACCCCCAACCGGCCCATAGAGTCGGGGTTTGCCCAGAAGTGCTTTAAGACAAGATAGCAGCACCCGTGAGATGGATGGGGGTGCGGATTTAATACTCCAACACCAATCAATAAGGACAACTCAACGGTTTGGCAAAGGGAGTCCGTTTAATGACAAGTACAAAAAACGGGGAGTCATGAATATCAGAAATGGTGTGATCTTCCTTCTCGCTTCAACTCCAATGAACTTCATAAAAGTCCTAACATTTATACTAAAAACTCGTCATCCTTGATGTGTAACACTCAAAAGTTGACATGCAATTTTATTGGTTAGGAAAAGGTAACTTACTATAGGTACTTTATCTGTATATGGTAACGGAGTGAGGGGATTGGGAAAACAACTCACCCGGCCTTTCTTCAGTCAATCATCACTTTAGGGCTATGTGTCAATTATTTCGCTGTAGTTGGCCTCGAGACTGCATCTTCTGCCTAGATATCTTCTCCTGACTCACAGCCATGCGTAGGTGTGGGGGTCTTGCTCTGCTCGTTCGGCTGGTCACGTGATTCAGACACAGTGGATTTGCCTTTTCCTCAACAATTAGTGTATTTGATTTTATGTTCACCCACCACCTGCCTTCGCCTTCTTATCTTGCTCCTTCAAAGCAGTATATTCTGGTCCTTGCTTCAGTTAATTGTAGCTACTGCTCGTTCATTTTGATGGATACGACCTTGGTTCCTTAGTCACAAGTTGCCTCTGCTGAGTTTCATTTCTGCCGCTCAGCTCCTGATTCCGTTGAATATGAAACTTTTCTCGAATGGTCTTAGTGATTTTTGTTGATTCTGCTTTTGTGCAAAGTGGAAGTATACTTCATATAAAGTGCTTTATTTGAGGTAGATATGTATGTGGCGCTTGCCGCACTATCCCTCCACTAAGTATAGCAAGCCGCACAATTCCCTTAGCTTTCTTGCGGTTCCAAGCATATGTAAATGTGTAAACTGGTCAAATATCTTTGCCATGCTTACAGCTTAAGCTTCTTTCATTTGACATCGCCTTCAGTTCATGATATCCTTGTTCATGCAGTTTCGTCACTTTATGTCATTCCAGGTTCGCGTGACGTCACCATTCGTCATCCATTAGGACCTTTTTGGTTTCTTCAGGCACTGTATTTAGACGATCTTCATTTCGTTTTATTGGCTGATATGGCTTCCTCAATGCATACCTTATTGTCCATGGTTTCCTTGGTACTGGTACTTCAGTAGGCATCGTTCTTCTGATAGGTGCTGGACAGAGCCCCACTGCGGCTCTCTGCTGGTTTATTTGCTGATCATACGTCACATATCTCAGTGTGAACGTTACTGGTCCTTCAAAATGGACGGTTAGAGTGCAGGCTGCATTTGGGACCTCCTCTACACTCCCCCCACTGGGCGATTCATCGACCACTTTCACTTCCTTCTTTGGATCCATCTTCTTTGGCTCCTCTGTATTCATCTTCACTTCATCACCTGAGCCCATTCCTTCTTTATCTTCTTGGTCTATGCTTGATGGTCTGAAGAACTGTCTCTTTGGAGTCCATATTTTTATGACTCCTTTTAGGCTTCCTGCTGTTCTCATGTATTCGTCTTTATTCCATGTCATCAGTTGACACTGTCCATTTGGGCGGCAGTAAACCCATCTTCCCACATAATTATTATGCTTCTTGGGATATAGAAACCTTGTTCCGTCTGGTGCACGAATGCTGGCTTTCCCAAAACCTCTTATTTCTTCATCAGTCAAGTCTTTGGGCTTCCGTCCTGGCTCGACATCAATCATGATCTTCATCCCTATGGCTTTTTTCGCAGTTTTCTGGCACTGGGAGATTATTATCTTGATAACACAGAATCCTAGCAGTATCATGACTAGCAGGGCTCCTAGAAACTTGAATGCATCTGCCATCCATTGTGGAACCCATGAGAATAGTGATCCAAACCAACTGTCATCATCAACTTCGTCCGTTTTATCAATCATTTGGTGCTGCAGTTTTGTCAGCATACCTATGGCTTCTGTTAGAGTTCAATTTTCCTTATCATGAGAAGGAATAAATGTGCAACATGATTCTCCGATTTTTGCGCAAACTCCTCCATCCATGGCTGTGATCATATCAAGCACATATCTATTCTGGAGAGTCATCAGTCGGACTGCTCTTAACTCTTCCTTGATCGCGTTGAATCCTTTTATGGTTGTGTTGATGGTCTGCAGTAACTCCCATCTGGTTATCTGTAACCATTTAGTATTTGCTCCAACTTGAAATCTTGGCATGACAATTGTTGTGAACACTGATGAGGTGAGGCTAAACAGCCTGTGTTCATATGGGATTGCATGAAAGGCTTGTTCTGATTTGGCAGAGAGTAATTCTCCCTTTTCATTCGGTGCAATGGTTCCACAGATCTCCTTTTCCTCAGGTTTGCATCTGCTTTTGGGAAACTGTCAATATTCAGGTCACTTTTCGGGATCACCAATGCTGGAACATGGACATTCACTATTGTGCATATGCCTCCCCAGTTTCTCGGCAGTCTTATGTATGCTTTTGATCCACATGCCCAATAATGATCGATAATCACTGCAGTTCCATGCATCATTCCTGGAGCATCAAAGATTCATCCACAGTTCTTATTCTCTCCCATCTTCCTTGTGCCATTATTCCTGAAACACAATTTTGAGCTCTCCAGTAGTACTATCTGCAAGGGTCCTACTCTGCCTTCGACCCATGTCAGCAGTTTTGCGACCCTTGGCCATAATGGCTTGCATATTCTGTGTAAATTTTCAATTGCTTCCTTGCAGGCTCCGAGGACCATCCATGCCCTGCAAATTACTTCTCTTTTCTCCCATCCGTCTGGTGAAAGCATTGTTCCCCAAATCTGCATTTGGCCTCTGTTCTTCCAACTTTGAGCCTCTTCTGGAGTTTTTCCTTGGACATTTAGTTTCTGGTTCACTTCCGATCTGATTTCCGCTCCTTTCACTCCAGGTTTCTTGCACCTGATCACATGATTCCTAGTATGAGCTCTGTCTCTTGTCTTTATGTCTTGAACATAATCATCTAAATCAGGATCAGTTTTTTCAGTTGCCCATTTCAGTGAGGCATCACTACATGAACTAACCTCTGGTTTTGCACATTGCTACATGCGAAAGACAGTGTGCTGTCTGGACATCAATTTCTACAGCTACAAAGATCTTGGACTTCCCCCATGCTGTATGGTAGGAGTGCACAAGCAAAGCATTCCCCCTCTAAACTTCGTCTTCCAACTTCCTTCATGTGTTGGTACCAAATGTTGTTTCCCAAATGTGCTGTGCTGTCCAAGTAATCGTTTAGTTTGTTGTCTCCGTGCATGCTTCTCTTGATTCTTAAAGTTTAAAGGTAGTTCACTATAACTACATCCCTGAATGCATCTATATGGCTCTTTCTTACTAGAGGATTCTCAGGTATCCTGGTCCATGGTGCAGGCCTCCTCATCTGTGCCATTTGAGTAGACAGAAGTCTGGCGGCTCTTTCCTTGTCCTCATGTGTCTTTTTCTTTCTGGTTAGAAATGTCTGCATCCACTCTGGCTTGGGTTCTTTATATGGCTGTACTGTGGAACATGTCCTTGTCGCTTTTACTGGAACATATATGCTCGGCAATGTTGTCTCTGTGGGTTTATTCTTCAGCTCCTCTAGTCTTTTCCTTTCTCTGGCTGTGAATGGCCATACTGTGTCTGCTATCAGTTGTGCTCGTGCAGGGATTTTCTCAGAGTTTGCTCTTGTGTTTCTTGGTGTTGGCTCAAGAGTTTCTGATACAGCTGTTTCTGTTGGCTTTCTTTCCAACTCTTCTTGTCTTTCCATGACGTCTGCTTCCTTCATTTGGCTCTTTACTTTACTTGTAGTGAGATTTCCCATAGTAGGCAGTCTTTTCTTCTCCCATGCTTGGGATTGTGGTTCTGCAGTGATTGACACTAGGCCTGGTGAATGTGCATTCAATGTTTGCATGCGTGGGGTTGTCAGTAACCTTTTTTCATTCATACTCTACCGACCCTTTCTCCAGATTTACGATTTGCTTGTTACCACAGGTGTGAGTGTGTCATTGCTTATCACATCCATCTCAAGTTCACTCACTCCATTATCAGATCTCCTAGGGACTGGACTTACTATAAAGGGCCTGGGTGCTTTTGTGGGTGTCATACGTACATCATTAGGTTGATGTACTGGGAGTGGAATGCTTCGTACACCAATAAAAAATGCAGTTCTGATCGTTAATGACAGTAAAATGATGATGGATATAATACACAAATACATTATGCCCCTGTAGGTTAGGTGGCAGCATTTACTTCCAGGGAACTGTGACCGTCTTTCCTCCTGCGGGAGGACTAGAGTACTGTTCTGGACCCCCATCTCGATCATCTGTAAAATGTGTTAACTTTTAATAACAATTCTAAATAATATTGTCTCTGGATCCTGTTTGTTCTATTCGTGAGTTGTAGAATTTAAGCGATTGTCTCTCCTTGTCAGACCACTGGATTTGTCTATTAGCTCTGGATACAGTTTTCTTGTTTAGGCTATGGGGAGTGTCAAAATC
The DNA here is from genome assembly GCF_040938575.1 of Ambystoma mexicanum. Classification (NCBI taxonomy): domain Eukaryota; kingdom Metazoa; phylum Chordata; class Amphibia; order Caudata; family Ambystomatidae; genus Ambystoma; species Ambystoma mexicanum. Next base: position 588,077,413 of record NC_090931.1, on the reverse strand, counting down.
AAGCAATAATTCAACAAGTCTCTTTACTGTGCATGTTAAAAATGTATCAGCTCAAAGTCTATGCCTCTGATCTGCTTCATTCCCAAAGACATGCAGTGTCCTTGTCAGTACAAAAATAAAAGAAAAAGAAAACAAATGAAATCTTTGACACTGCTCTCTCCATCTGTCCTTCAGCGGAAAGTTTAAAATCTTCTCAAATAGTTCTGCTGATGGTTAGAAAGTTCGATTTGAATCACAATTCCATGCAGGAGCATGCCCATCTGTGTGGAATCTGCTGGGTCTCTGATGCATGTGAGGACATCAACATCGATCGGTCTCCCCACAAGCTCTGGAAAATCCTCGATTAGGCGGAAGAACACGTTGCTTGCCAACCTGCTGTCTTCTGGTGACAGGGTCATTTGACCTGTCTTTTCTGGAATTTAGGACTGTTTGCTTTTCACTTCACTGTGAACAGTGTCTGCAGTTTCCGTTTGCGTGGAGAGCCACTTGTATAACTATGCTATTTAGGATGATGCTCAGACGTTCTGTATTTGCTGGATCTCGAAGAATAGTTAGTACATCTGTCTTTCTTCCGACAAGTTCTGGACACTCTTCGATTAGGCGAAAGAACAATATGTTGATAAGCTCATTCGCTTCCTCCTCCGCTTGGGACATTTGGTTTTTCCTCACTGTACTCAGGAAGTAGGAGGAACTGCTCAGCAATCACAGTGAGCAATCTCCTTATAGTCTTTTCATTTTCAGGATCTTGAAGAAAGTCAGTGACACTGGTGAGCCTCCCCACCACTGACGGGTACGATTTTAGCACTAGATCGAAGTATGTCACCACATCTTTGGTGATGTCACTACCGTGGGACACCATAAGTGATTTCGAACAAGGTTATCATGCGGAAAGAGTCAGGATACTGGTTTTTCTTCCAGTTTATGTGTCCTCTATCAAAATTTTGCATGTTCTCTTTTCCTTATTAAGGCTTCAGTGTGCCTCAATCAAAAGTTCAAATTCAGCAGGCTATGTTGTGGTTTATAAATGCCATTTTCTTCTTCACCCTGCAACTAGGATGCATAGTGTCCGTTTTTATGTCCTTATTCCCTTTTTTGCTCAGAGGAATGTCCAAAATGAAGCCACAACTTTTACACTAAAGTTCCTTGTCTTTGCTTTGCTGCTGGTCATGCGTCCTTCTTCCTCGTCATGGATCGCGTCTGCCCTTGCTGTAGTTCTTCCCCATCATCTGTCTCCTCTTCGTGCTGGGGTGCAGGCAGGGGATTTTCTCCGATGTATGGCTTGACGTCGCCCAAAAAGATCCAAGCTCTTCTTCCTTGTAGTTTTACTGCAGAGGGAGCGCAGTCTTCCACTGTAAAGGGACCGTTAAACCTTGGCTCGTGCCACCTTTTCCTCATATGGTTTTTTACCAACACAGTGTCTCCAGGGAAAAGGGATGGAACACAAAGTCCTTGAGCTGTGCCTTCAGTAATATCTCCTTCTGTGTTCCGTGCTGCCCTGCACCCTTTTTGTCATCGCTGCAGCTGGCCTGAAATTGCAGAAAAACAAGATGTCATGCAATTTAAGTAATTTTGCATTTCAGACCCTAAGATTTCTCCTGTTGACTGGGCATCACATCTAGCTCTGTCTCGGGGTGTCAGTGGAGTGCGCATTCTTCTTCCTGTGCCTATTTCGTGCGGCATAAGATGATGGTGGGAACCGGGTTGATTCCGGAGTGCATACAATGCCAAAGGAAGGCAGTGCAACCATCCCTTTCTTAAAGTAAGCTTCAACTTGGCTATCCTTTCCTTTAATAAGCTGTTGAGCTTCTTGCATATCCCGTTACCTTGTGGATGATACGCCGACGAGAACTTGTGCTATATACCAAGCAACAAGCTGATCTGCTCGAAAACTTTGTTTACAAAGTGGGTCCTGTTATCTGATCTCATGACTTTGCATACCCCCCACCTGGGAAATACCTCTCTCACTAGAAATTTGGCCACAAAGGTAGAGTCTGGGTGTGTACAGGGACCTGCTTCTATCCATCTAGAGAATGGACACACCACAACAATTAAATACTTGTACCCGTTACATGCTTGAATCATATCGACATAATCGACATGCAAGTGTTGAAAAGGTCCGTTAGGCATAGGGATGACTCTTCTAATTACCTTCAAATTGTGCCCAGCTGTGAACTGTTGGCAAATTATACAGTTCACCAGAAAAAGTGCAACATGCTCTGCTAAATTTGGTATGAACCAGCCTTCCGCGAGCGTTGCCGCTAGATTCTCTTTTGTCATGTGTGCTGGGTAGTGTAACTGTTCCAGCGCTAATTTTAACAAGGGTATAGGCATTACTGGTTTACCAGTGCTGTCTTGTCGCCACAAGCTGTCAGAGGGGTTTAAAGTACACCCTTGCCGCTTCCATAAATTCTTTTTCCTCCAGTGGTGCCTCCCCTTGGAGTTCCATCAACTGTGCCTGTCCCATATTGTTGTAACTTGCAGGTGTACTTTGTGCAACACTCATTCTCTCATTAGTGTTAATAACTAGCATATCCATGATCGGCTCATTCTTGGATGCCATACGGTTGGCTTCTGTGTCTGCTGCTTGATTTCCTCATGAGATAAAATCTGTCCCCTTCGTGCAGGCTGCGCACTTCAAGACTGCAATGCCCACTAGGAGCTGTAGTGCCTTAATCAGTCTGTCTAACAAGGCTGCATGCTGTACTGGCGTGCCGTCTGCTCGGAGGTAGCCCCTCCTTTTCCAGTGCGCTAAGCCTGCATGCACTGTTGACGTCACATAGGCGGAGTCACTGTACACCGTTACTTCCTGGTCCATGTGATTCTCAATCGCAAGTATCAACGCCAATTATTCTGCAGCTTGTGCTTAATAATGCGACGGTATTCGTGTACTGAGAAGCACTCGAAACTCTCATTTTGCTGTGTGCTTCATTACAGCAACGACTGTATATCTTTGTCCATCGTTTTGATCGATTATCGAAGAACCGTCAATGAAAATTTCTCCTCTTGCCAGTGCATTCTCTTTCACCCTGGGAATTTCATCATAGAATTCTTCATAATTCGCACAGTATTGTATTGGCTCTCCTTCAGTGACTTGCTCTGCTATGAACATAGCTGGGTTCACTATTTTGCATTGAACTATCTTGATTGAGGGATTCCATATGATTACTTCATAAGCAGAAGCTCTCTGAGATGTCAGTGTGCTCTTCGGTTTCTCTAGAATAGCAAATAGCGAGTGCTCGACGTACAGTGTCATTGGGCATCCCATTACAATGGTAGTAGCCTTCTCGATGGCGAACGCTGCGACAGCTAAACTTTGTTCGCACAGGAAATGGCCTTTCATCACTGGGTCCAAATTTCCACTATGGTATGCTAGGGGCTTGTACCCCAACATGGTTCTCTGTGTGAGTACTGCCGTCATAACGCTGCCATTTGTGTGTGAGAACAGGTAAAATTCCTGTGCATAATTGAGGATCCCTAAAACTGGTGCCGTGCAAATGGCTCTTTTGAGCTCAGTCAATCCTTCCTCCATGGTCTCAGACCATTTAATCTTTTCTTTTGTCACTTGTGCCTTCTTTAGGGCCTGAAGAATGGCTTGGTGCAGGAGCTGTAGTTGAAGACCCAGGCCCTGACATAATTGCAAAGGCCTAAGAAGCTCTGCATTTGCTTTACCGTTTGTGGCTTGGCTGTGTTGAGTATGGCTTCAGCTCTTTCTCTGGTAACTCTTTTCCCTTCATGAGAGATCAGCTGACCTATGTAGAGTACTTCTCATTGACAATACTGTAACTTCTCTTTGTCAACCTTATATCCTTTCTCAGCCAATGTAGTCACTAGCTGGACAGAATCGTGTCTGCATTGCTCCTCTGTTGTGCTACAAATTAATATGTCGTCCACATATTGCAAGACAACACTCTCTAATGTAATATTGCTTAGGTCCATCTGCAGGATTCTGTTAAAAATAGGAGACTCACAGTACCCCTGGGGTAGCCTTGTGCTTTTCAGACGCATCTGTCTGAAAGTGAATGACGTTAGATCTTGTGAGTCACGGTGCAGCAGGATTGAAGTCAATCACCGTGAAATATTTTGCCTCAACAGGTATATTACATAGAATTGTAGCCGGGTTTGGGACTAAAGGGTACTCTGCCTCGACAATATAATTTATCGGCCTTAGATCTTGAATTAGCCCCCAAGACCCCCCTTTTGATTTTTTGATAGGGTAAACCACGGTATTGCATGACTACTCTGACGTCACTAAGATGCCTTGCACCATCATAGCTGAAATTGTCTTAAAAATCCCTTCATCTGCCTCTCTGGACATGGGATATTGTTGTGCTTTTGGTAGAATTGCTCCTGGCTTCAGTTTAATCTTTACTTCTCCGACTCCTTTCAATAGGCCTACGTCATAGGGTCCTGTGGTCCACACTGAAACAGGCACCTGGGCCATGTCATTCTCGAAATATTAAGGGTGGTTCTGTGCTAACATCATTCTCTGAGGCACTTCTCTTTTGATCATTTTCACCCAAAAGGTGAGGCTCACCTCCACTGTTGTTTCTCCTTTGTCTGCTTGTTCATCAAACAGATCATCATCAGTGACGTCAGTCAATCTATACCCTTCTTCAATGGCGATTACTGTGCACCATTGTCAGCCTTCATCATCATGACCATCGATCAAAACCACTTTCCTTCATATTGCAGCTGTGTCTATCGCCAAGGGAAATACTTGTCCCCTCTCCTCGTGCATAGGTATTCTCGGCCTGAACAAAAATTCAGCTGGGGTCCTCATAGTTTTCTCAGCAAGGCCTGGCAGCCCTGCCATTAGCACGCACATTCCATACGCGAATATTTCTGGCTCTAAGAGAACGGTTTTCATGGCTGTGTGTGCTGCTTATGCTCTAAATATTTTGCATACGTTTGAATAGTGCATTCCTGGAGTTGCGCATACTATGCTCTCCTCCATGAACGAGATTGTCATATTTAGTTTTGTCATTAGATCTCGACCCAAAATGTTTACTGGGGTTTGTTGTGAATATAATAGAGGCACATTCATCTCACATACTCCTATAGGGCCTGGAAGTGCATTTGTAAAGGGAACACGACTTGTAGCTCCTGTGAAACTCTTGAGTATTTATAGCATCACCAGACAAGGAAAACTTGCCTTCACGTATACACGAACGTGTTGCACCCGTGTCAACTAAGAAGGAATATTCTTTATCCCCTATAACGACATCCACACTTGGTTCCCGGTGAGGGTCTGGTGTCACTGATAGGATAGAACACATCAGGGTTCCCAGTGAGCTGTCCTAGTACATATATATTTTTTCCCACCTTGGGCGAATGGACTGCCCCATCTCCGTTGTTACTCCTCATACCAGGGTTCACGGTCTGCCCTGTGCTCACTGTCTGTGACAGTTGCATCGGTGCCTGTTGGGACTGTCCTTGTGGAAAACTCACCAAATTCTGAGGCTGTAAGCCTTGTTGTGTTCCAGGCGCCTGTTGTTGCATTTTTGTGCAACTCCTTGCTGTAAGAATGCAGGTGGATTCGCCGTACCTGCTCCTATTCCTTGGCCGTTCTGCATCATGCCTTGGTTCCTGCATGTGCGCGCTAAATGCCCTGTCAGCCCACACAACCAACATACTGGCGGTGGTCTGATCACTTGCCCATTAGACATATCTTGATTGCCATTTTGCATATTTTGAAAACCCCCTTGAATATTCTGGAAACCTCCCTGATTGCTCTGCCATCCTCCCCCTCTAAATCCTCTTCCCCTGGGGTAAAACCCAGTATTGCCCTGATTATTCTGTTGTGGATTATTAACTTGTGGCATGCTTGACTCAGCTGTGTTAGTTATCATGGCTCCTTCGAGAGCATATTTTGACAATTTCTTCTGCACTCATTTTGCCTCTTCACCCTTTCGTGCAGCTTCCTTTTTGCAATTAATTTCTTGCAGCAGTCTGCAATAGTGTGCGGTGGTCAACTGTATTTCTGACCATGGCTTGGCCTCGATTCCCACCAATTTCCTAAGCTGTTTCTGCACTGGTTCTGACAGCCCTTGGCACAATATATGGTAGAACAAGGGTATAGATTTCCCCCAAGACTCCCGAGTCTCGAGTACCCAGGCGTCTTGAAAATTCTGTATGTAAATCAATGGGTCTTCCGACTCCTTTATTTTACGTGTCATGATAGCTCCTATTTCGGAAGTATCTGGGTATAGCACTCGTAGTGCTTTCCATACCGCGGCTCTGCAATTGTTAAATGGAGCTCTGTCATGCACAGTATTAACTGTGGTCACACCACGGTAACCCGCCCGTGTCCACACATAATCTGCTCTGTCACCAAGTATGGCGATTAATAGACCTTTGATATCCCCGATAGCTAACGTGTTCCCTCCCATCATTTTTTCAAGCTCATGTATCCATTTCCCGGCTCCCGATGTTAACACTGGAAGCTTGCTTTTCAGGTTTTCTCGATCCATGTGTGGCCATGGAATATATTGTGGTCTTGCTCCACCTTTCTCAAGCAACGGAAATTGGGACACGTAGTTCTCTCCCTGCTCTCTCATTGCTCTTCTGTCTATTGCAGGCGTAATATTCCTGCATCGCCGTCTACCAGGCAATGACCTTAGTCGGCTCATGTAGGGTGGTGGAGACACCCCCCTCTGACCATGAGATATTTCTTCGTGCCGATCTGACTGTGTGGCAAATTCAGATGCCCTTGGTGTAGATCCCCTAGTGTCTGACCATCTTATCCCTTTCCCTCCTGAGACTTTCTTCACACTCCTCTCTTTCGGTGTCAGATATTGTCTGCCCCCAACTTGTGCAACTTCTTGCATACTCTTTGCTCCAGCTTATTTCTTATCTATCTAGGGAAAGTTCTTTATTCCCACCGCTTTGGGAGACATCCTTAGTGTCATAAAGCTGTGTGCTCTCCAGGCGCTCGTTTTCCCCCTCCCCTTGGGGTACTTGTTCTAGCCCCATTTCATTATATATCCTATCGATCGTTTCTCCGATGCTTCTGGTGTCGAAGTCATCCTTGATATTTGTTCTAGATGTGCCTGGTACTGAATCATACTCAGGAAATAATTCTTCTATGTCTTCCCAGTCTACTACTGGCTCAGGCATTTTAATCTCTCTTTCCAGATATTCAAGATCGTGTTCTCTGTCTTTGCTTATGTTATATTTTCTCATCAAACTCTCTGCACTTCCTCTCTGACCCTATCTTCCTCCTTTTTCTGTTCATCCCTACGTTTGGTCGCCCTTCAGATCTCCTCATCCCTTCTTCTCTTTATTCTTTTCTCTTAAATCCTTTGTTCTTCCTCTAATCTTCGCTGCTCCTGTCTATCTTGTTTATTGGCTGCTTTCTGTTTGTGATTGCGTTGCCTTTCTTGTGATATAACTGTTCTCGTCTCTGTCTATCTCTTTTCTTTATTCTTTCGTCTCCCAATCCTTTTTCTTTTTCCCTCTCTTTCCTCTGTACATCATCTGACTTCTCCTTTTGTTTCGCGTCATCAATGCCCTTGCCTTCAAGTTTCAATAAAATCTGCCCTCTTAACCATTCACCCTGTGGGAGTGCTATCTCAACGGTTCTATCCTTGCTTCCTTTCCATCTTTTTCCTTCTCTCTCTTTGTCGAGAGATGTACTTGCCTGTGCCTGGTCTCTTCTCTCGTCATCGTGTCTCTCCTTGTCCCTCGGGACTTTGGAGGTGATATCTCTATCTCTATCTTTAGTCTGATTTTCGTCACTACTTTGTGTAGGTGACTCATGTGCTGGGTTGCTATACCCTGTGGCTGCTTTCAATTCTCTCAGCGGGTATAACCCTACATCCTTACCATTCTCAATCTTTGTTTCAGAGGGGCAGGTGGCGCTGGGGCGTCTCACCCCCCTCTGTGCATACATTAAGTATCCAGTCTGATGGTGGTTCCTTTTCCTTGTCTTGTTGATACATTTTCCACAATTCTAGACTAGCTAGGCGTTTGTCTAACTTTTTGCCCGTGTATGTGGCATGCAAGTATGTCGTCATATGTTGCAAAACTGCTTTATATAAGGACCCACCCTGTAGCCATGGCATAAAAATTTTGTGGGCGGTTCATTTAACCCATTCTGCACTGTATTTTTTCAGCTTAGGTGCATATTTCGGCAACTGTTTGCACATGTGTGCTAATGGAGTTATGTCTTCCATGCTTAAATCTGTTCCCTTTCCCTTATATATAACTGGTCAATGTTTTACGTGACTTAAACAATTCCAACAATATGAGCGAGCATCAATCACTGCAAGCTCCAATCCCGATTTTTCACAAAATGTTATATCTTCTATTTTACTCAATAAACGTCAGGTTACCTTCTACAACCTGCCAAATATCCAATCGCACAGTTTTTATGCTAGTTCCTCGAAGGAAAACTTTCCGTCCTATGACGTCACAACAATCAACACATAACACAGACGTTAACAGACTAGACGAACTCCAGCTGGTCACATGTATCTCTGCCTCTAAAATTACCCAAACATGACGTTTAAACGTATCCCTTTCACAGCGCCTTTAATCGCTGTGGTGGCCTATTCGTTCCCGTTTATTTGGAATCTGGATACAAGTTTCTTCTAGCCGCTTGTATAAAAGCATAGGAATAAGGCAGATCCTCTCTCTTCTCGGGTGTCCTCCCCGGTAAGCTCTCTCTTCTCGGATGTCCTCCCCGGTATCTTCCCTCTGTCTACTTAATTATTCTTGAGTCATTATTCCCTTCCCCATATACATATACATTCTTCTCTACTTCTGACTATATATTTTTTTTTCCCCGACTCCCTCCGTTACCTTTTCCTTCACTTGTTCTAAGGCATGTACTTTTGCCAAAGCATTAGTCTTTTTCACTCACTGTTCGCATGTTTCCTCTCTGGATCCTCGGGATCACCGCCTTCGTCACCGCCTTCTCTGGCTGTTCTCCCGCTCAGCTGCCCGTAGGAGTGGGAAAGGGTTAT